>NW_022589713.1:49666230-50104020 GCF_004348235.1 Phoca vitulina
AAGAAAGAAAGAAAGAAAGAAAGAAAGAAAGAAAGAAAGAAAGAAAGAAAGAAAGAAAGAAAGAAAGAAAGATGCCTGAGTGGCTCAGTTGGTTAAGCATCTGCCTTTGGCTCAGGTCATGATCCTGGGGTCCTGGGATCAAGCCTGCACTGGGCTCCTTGATCAGCGGGGAGCCTGCTTCTCCCTCTGCCTGCCGCTCTCCCTGCTTGTGCTCTCTCTATCTCTCTCTTTGACAAATAAATAAATAAAATCTTTAAAAGAAAAAGAAAAGAAACTGAGCCTGGAGGTTTAATAATTTTCCCCAAAAAGTCTTCTTTTAAGCTTAATTCTCCTGCCTCTAGATGCCCAAATAATATCAAAAATGCTATTCCTTAACAATTCCTTAAAGCCCTACATCCAGATGTCCAAATAGCAACATCAATCTTGACAACATCAATCTCACCACATATGAACCTCAAACACAATTTTTTTTTTCTTATCTGATGGCCCAGTAATTCAGGGCACCCTGAGTTGAAAGATACACTAGTTTACTGGTTGGAGGCAATAAATAAGGTATTCCTGGACTTGTTTGCATCATACGCCCAAAATGAGCATAGGAAACTTGACTCTATAAATGTGTTCCCTAGGAAATTACATTGGGTAATCAGAGAAGAAAAAATAGAAGCATGCAAAGATTATAGATAAAAACAAACCAGAAGCCTGTCTGACTTCACAGTTATGGTCTTTCTACTCCACACCATTTCTGGATACTTGCAAATCCATGAAAGCAATTCCCTAGGGAAGAGTTGAAGGATAGAAGACCCAGCCAGAGTCTAAAGCCCAATCTCTAATGCATGTAGTTAGAGCTACTCCCTCCAGAGATGCCAGTTCAGGACAAAGCATACTATTTGCCCAGAATTGCTTTTGTAAAAGTTAACCTGTTTGAAACACCTGAAAGTTGAGCCATACCCTTGCTGAGTTACCAGTTGGTTTCTATTTGAGATCCTATGTGTGAGGCTGCTTTGCTGGATTGAAAGACACTAAGGCTGGAGATGAGACGAAGAAGCTGGAGTTGGTACAGGGCCAAGGTGGACATCAGACTCCCTGGGGACGGAAGCCTTGGAGAACTGACTGTCCATGGCTTCAGCTATTCACATCACTCCCAGCTGCAGTGGTCCTGATAAGCAAATTACAAAACTATGATTTTGTCCCTTCTTTAGTAGTCAGTCAATTTACCTACCCTTCCCACATCCCTTTTCAGATACTCCATTCCAACCAACAGCCTCAGGCCAAGTGACTTTTTCCCCTTAGCAACAGTGAATTGAATCAATTCAAAGCTAGCCATTCCATTGGCTGGCCAAGAACCAATAAATTTCCTAGATAATTTGAACTGAGACCCAGGGACTGTTGAAAGTCAGACACTGGCACTGCAGCATTTGCCAAGGACAGATGCATGACTTAAAGCTGGGTGCCAGCCAAAGCTATGGAGCTTCAGAGGCCAAGAGCCTCACAGAGAAAGCTGGTATACAAGAAAAGAAAAAAGATATGCAGATAGGGAAAGACAAGAAAGAATGAAGTTCCAGAGAAAGACAAACAGAACAACTGCCTTACAACTTTCTAATACTCTGCAAAGCCTAGCTGTACTGCGTTCAGTTGGGCTTCATGAGATTTCCCAGGAGCCTCAACGTAAATCCTGTTTACATAAATTAGCCTAAGTGGGTGGGTTCCTGTGGCTGACAAACAATTACCTCATTTGTTGAAAACGTACCCATATATTTAAAAATCTTTTATTGAGTGCCAGCCATGCATGACTGTGCTAAGCATTGCAGATACCCAGGTAAAGCAATGGACCCCCTCTCCCGGGACTCCAAACTCAAATATAGTCCTTACTTTAGAACAAGTGTATAAACTGTGTTCTGGGGACTTAAAAGAAGCAGTGTGTATTCTGCCTAAAGGGAGGGGAGCAAGAAAGGCTTCCTAGAAGAAGGAGGTGATGTCAGGCTGCTAAGCTGGAAGGACAGGAAAACAGTTGCTAGGTGGGCCAGGAGACCATCCAGGGAAGAATGAAGAACATGAACAAAAATGTGGGCACAAGCAAGCCTGGCAACACGTGAGCACTAGGGGAAGGGCATTCAATATGTCAGGAACAAAGAAACAGAGGAGAGAGAACAAAGAGGAAGAGGGGATCGAACTCGTTAGCAACAATCAGCATGAAAGGAATACAAAGGAGTTTACATTTTATCTTTCAATCCAAATAGGAAACCATTGAAATTTTGAGAAGGAAAAATATGCCTCTGAGTATTTTAGAACAGTGACTCCAACATGGAAAGGGAAAGGGAATTAGGAGACAGTGTTGGTGTCAGAAACACAAATTAGAAGTTGTTGCAGTATTTCAAGCAAAAGAATTTCTTTATTAAGACAGGTAGGGTTCAAGAGAAGGGTGCACATCCAAGCAATATTGAGGGAGAATCTATAGGACTTTAGTGACTAAGTGTGGTAGGAAATGGAACAATCAAGGATGATTCTTAGATTTCTAGTGGAGTGACTGGGTAGATAACTAGGTCATTGACCTCAATGGGAAATTCCAGAGTAAGGAGGGAAGGGCACAGGTTAAGGGAGAAAAGATTAGCCTTCAAGATATTCATTCATGTGAAGAGGACCAATATCCACCTGTATATATTTCATAGTCAACAAACATTTGTCAAGTGCCTATAATGCATCAGGCACTCTGTTAGGTCCCAGGAGCCAACATAAGTAAAAACAGTCACCAGCCCTTACTCTTAGATAGAGCATACAGTCAAATACGAATTGTTTGATTACAAACAAATACAATTGTTTGATTAATCAAACAATCACATAAACATAAAATTCAAACCATGAGAAGGGCTACATAGGGAACAAAGCTGGAATTATGAAGGCCTGTGAATGGGGGATCATACATGGTGGGTCAGGGAGGCACCTCTGTGAGAGCCGCCTGTGAGCTGGGTGTGCTAAGATAAGGAAGAGTTAAATACGTGAGGACTGGGGAAGAATTCTATGCAAAGGAGAAAGCGTAGGAAGGAGGTGGGAAAGAGCTCGAGTGGAAAGAACAGAGACACAGAGCAAGATGAGGCTGCACAGACTGGCAAGAGACAAATGGTGGAGTGGAGCCATCTGAAAGACTGTGACTTAGGCAAACAGGCCTTTGAAATATTGAAGGGCTTTTAACAAAGACTGAGATGATTAAAGGTCACTTCAGTTTAGTGTAAAAATGAACTGAGGGTGACAAAAGTGAATCAGGAAAAGACCAATTTGGAATTTTTTGGATAATCAGGCAAGACACAGCTATGACTTAGTGGTTGCATTGGAAATAGGGCAAAGTGGGTGGATTTAAGAGCTATTTTGAAGATAATGGTGGCTAGGATAAGATATGGTATACAAGATAGGTATAGTCAAGGAAGACATGTACAAGTCCTGGCTTAAATTTATTGACTAGAATAGGGAATTAGAGGAACACCACATTTGAAATTAAAAATTATGAGTTCACTCTTGGACATGTTATATGCTTGGGGACTCTTGAAACCATCCAAGGAGAAAAGTTTGTTAATAATTAGGCTGTGAGGATCTGGGGATCTGAAGAAACATATAGACTAGATATGTAAATGTGAGAGTGGCCTCTACATAGCTGGTCACTGAAGATTTGAATGTAGATGATTATGAATAGAGTGAGGAGAGAAGGCATGAGTGAAACCATTTAATCATTTTGTATCAGAGGATGAGCAAGGGAAAAAGAGAAAGAACTTCCACAGAGGTTGAATGAAAACCAAAAGAGTATTGTGTCACAGAAGCCAAGGTAAAAGTGTTCCAAGAATAATAGAGTAGTTCGCCATGTTGACTTCTGCTGAGAAGACCCATAAGGTAAGCACAGAAAGTGTCACTAGATTTAGTGATATGGAGGTCTCTGGGGGTCCTAGCCAGACTTATTATGGTGGGGGCCAGATTAGTGAGCTGAGAAGTGTGGGTGAGAGTTGGAAAATGGAGACAGCAAGCACAAGAAATGCTCTGGAAAAGTCTGTACATGAAGGAGCGAGGAAAAATGGGGCTGTGGTTGCAGAAGGAAGTGGGTTCAAAGATAATTTGAGAAAGGTGTTTCTTATTTTAATTTTTCAGTCAGAGAAATTTGAGCATTTTCATTGTAACTGAGAAGGATTCATGGGAAAGGGAGAATTTAGGGTTCAGGAGCAGGAAGGAACAAAGGCCAGTGTGTGATTCCAGAGACAAAGAGAAAGGGTGAGAGTTGTGAGTCAAGAGAGTGTCTTTAAGTGGATCTTGATCTGGGGAGTGAGTGTGGCTGCAGATGTGAATTTGGAATTGACAACAAAAGCCATGGTGGAAAGGGACAGGTGTCACGATGGAGCGTGAAGAGTGAGAAGAGAATAGAGACCATGGGAGATTTCAATGTTTAAGGAGTGCATCAAAGAAAGGAGGCCCCACAGGAGACTGAGATACAATGCCCAGAGAGGTCCTGAGAGAGGGAGAGGGTCTAGAATCATGCAGTCCCTGCTCCCCTCACGTCTGGGTCACCAAAATAACCTTCCAACTAGTCTCCCAAATACTTAATCCCTAACCAAGTGTCTTGGAAGACAGGACCAGGGCAGGGGTGAGCAGAGCAAGAGTCAAGAGGAGTAGACACAGAAGAGGTGTTTGATGGGTAAAAACACGACAAGCCACCTGAGTCTCCATTTACCCCACCATTTGCTTGCTGTGTGACTTTGGGCAAGCCTTCTTTTTCTTTCCATTTCAGCTCTCTCATGTGTAAAATAAGGACAACAACATTTTCTTTAACAACCTCATAGGGTTGTCCTAAAAATTACATGAGTTACTGGCTGTGAGAGCGTTCCAAACTCTGCTAAATCACAACACAGGCATGAGGAGTTATTATTAATCTTGAATCGCTGTTGCTTCATGGCTCATCTTTTCTCAGATAGTTCTACTGGCTCCCTATCTTGGCTCCCAGCAAGGTAATGGATGGTTCTGTCACCACCCAAACACTATTGCCCTTTCCTTTTTAGGTCGTTCCAAATCTGAGTCACAGTTAAGCAAATGCAATGCATTTTGCAGGTAGACTTGGCAAGATGTGCTCCATTTGCTTTTTGGCCCAGTCCTTTAATTGCACTTGGAAGTAAACAGCACACTGTAGAACAAAGAGAAGAGTGTAATTTGGAAAAAGAGAGGAAAAGGGGAAATGAAGTGAATCTGGGCAGGGGTAAAAGTTACATCACACAAACTTAAAATAATTGGGAATATGGTTAGTTTCCCAAAGGCATTCAGAGCTTAAGCCTCCTTGCTAAGGACACTCCTGTGTCTGGGTTTTGTCACCTTCCATGATGTGACCCCAGCACTGGTCACCATGTCTTCCATGCACATCACGTAAATCTCCCCAATGCCCCGCAACGTGCCTATTACCGCCTCCGTGCGTTCCCTCATAAGATGCCTCCCAAGAACAGCCTCTCAGCCCCTTCTGCCTGCCCCAGCTACACCAGCCCAAGCCTCCCCTTACTCCGGAAGCCCAACCACCTATTCTGAATTTCTCCAGAACCCAGAGTCCAAACCACAGTTTAGCGCACCACTGAAGTCTCCCTCACTGCCATTACATGCGCACTGGTCTTTTCTAATATCTTTGACATTAAACAACTGTTATGTTCTGGCTGCTTTATACCCACTATCTTACTCAAGGTGCAGACATTTCCCAGTTTACACATGAGGAAATTAAGTCTGACAGAGCTAAACTGTTTGCCCAAAGTTGGCAAGTGTTGAGGCCTCCTGGGTATGACGGTAAAGTTCAGCCTCATATTTCCCCTGACCGGCAGGGTCCATCTCTTTGCCTTCCCTGTGGTGCTTTCCGCAGCACCAGTTACTGAGGAGGTGTCTAGGATCAGGGAAAGAAGATGCCAAGGTAAAAAAAAAAAAAAAAAGCTGTTGAGAGGAAGACAAGAGGACCCCAAAAATCGATACTCTATTTCCAGTATCTCTCAATTACAGAGCATGCCAACCACATTCCAGTCCCTCACACCATAATACTAAACCAGAGTCTCAAATAGCTCTGGGGGAAATGAAGATTTTCTTCTTCTATTCACCATTAAATAATATTTAATTGGCTAATATTTCAAATGTTATTTTAATCAGAGCAGACTGTGATTTTCACAACATTTTAAACAGAACAATACTTTCTGTATCTTAGCACTTTAGCCTACCGGAGTGTTATTTGTGTTACTGTGAACTAATATATGCAAATTCACCACAATTAGCCAACACCATGGTAATTTTATGCCTTTTGTGTTCAATTTCTGTTGCATATGCTCATCAAGGAGATTGAAGGTTTACTGATGAAGCAAAATTCATTACCTGCCTTTGGATTTAAGTGCATCAAATTTAAAGAAATGTTTTCAAATCCTGATGGCATTCCATTTCTGGCTTACTTCTCAGAGAGAAATAAATGTGCTATTTTTTACTTCTTCTTCCTTGAGCTGGGACTGGCAGATTCTCTGGTCAAAAAGTCATGGTTTCAGTAGGAACATAAGCCCCTGAGAGCTGACAGAGTCTTCAAACCCTCAAGGGGATCCCTTCTATTTGCTTGACTGAACTCAACTGCTGCATGGTTCCCCTGAATCTTGCTTTTTCATCAAGCATGAGGACAAGTGTGCAGCTGTGGTAGATTGTCTGCACTGATGGCATCCCAGTATACATGTGCCACTCCTCCCAGTAAGGAGTCTACTTCCCCTAACCTTGAATCTGGCCCTGGCACTTGTTTCAACTAATAGAATATGGGAAACACGGTGTTGTACAAATTCTAGAGTCAGGCCTTAGGAGACCTGACAGTTTCCATTTTTACTCTTTGAGAATCCAGAAACTATGTAGAAATATGATGAGGGCCCATCTGGAGATTGAGACCTAGCCAGCTGCCAGCCATTCTAGACACCTGAACTGTCAGCCCCAGACATGTCAGCAAAGCCATCTTGGACATTCTAGCTCCAGCCAAACTCCCCGTTGAATGCAGACACAGGATTGACCCCAGCCAACATCATGTAGAGCAGGAGAACCCCCCAGCTGCGTTCAGCCAGTCCACAAAATCATAAGAAAATAAATGGTTAAGTATCATGGTGGTTGCCTGAGGATGGGGGAAGGAGAAAATGGGAACTTGCTGTTCTATGGGTATAAAGTTACAGTTATATAAGATAAATAAATTCTAGAGACTTGCCATACAACATAGGGCCTATGGTTAATAACACAGTGTCGTGCACTTAAAAATTTGTTAAGAGGATGATGTCATCTTAAGTGTTTTCACAAAAACAACAACAAAAAGCAAAGAGACACAAGGAAACTAAACTTTTGGATATGTTTACTACCTTGATTGTGGTAGTGATGGTATCATGGGTGCATGATATGTCCAAACTCATCAAATTGTAGATATTCAATATGTTTTTTATATATTAATTACACCTCCATAAAACTAAAAAGAAAGAAAGAAAGAAGAAAAGGAAAGGAAAAAGGAAAGGAAAGGAAAGAAAAGAAAAAAGAAAAGGAAAGAAAAGAAAAGAAAAGAAAAGCAATGGTGGTGTTTTAAGCCACTTCATCTGGGGCTGGTTTGTTACACAGCAATAGCTAACTGATATAGCAGCTAAGGGAAGGCAGATGCAACAGGATCCCTGATCATCACCACTGTTATTGGGTACAGAATGGACAGTCTCTGCTTCTTCCTTGCACAAAACTTTCACCTCCAACCAAACCTCATCCATTGCCTCCAAAACCTGCTTAGTTTGACCTGCAAGACACATCGTGGATCCTACTCATGTGGTCTTCTCTGTATTGTTGTTGTTGTTGATGATATTGTTGTTGTTGTTGTTTACTCTTTTCCTCCCTCCTTCCTCTCTCCAGTGGGATTAACCCCTCTACTCCTTTAGGCTACTTCTGAACTCTGTACCTATTTTAATTACTTCTTGGGTCATTGTATAGTTAAGCTATGTGTTGCATTCATCTGCCTCTTCCATTTGTCCATGCTGTTATTTTTAGTTCCACATTTTCAGTTTAAGAGCTGGCATAGAGTCAGCTCTTGATTCATGATTGTTGAATGAATAAATCAATGCATCCTACTCTGCACCTTTTCCCTCACCTGGCCTCCCTCTGCTTATCAGCATCCTATATTTCATTTTCTCACAAGATCTTTCCTGGCTCCTCTGACCACAGTAACCTCTTATCCTGGAGCTTATTTTATGTATATGTATGACTCACTTAAAAATTAAATATTAAAATACTGTTTACCATACCTGGTTCAGTCACATAAACTCTCCCATTTAGCCTTCACAGTCACCAGGCAACAAGGCTCAGTCCTTCTTCCTATAAGGCCACCTCTGTTCTTCCCACTGCTGGCAACCCTACCATGTAAGGGAGTTGCTAATCTAACTGATCAGAGCCCACATCATTCATTTGGCATGTTACTGTGTTGCAAATGGGGATCCCAGGCTCAGTCCTTTCCTCCTTCCTCCTGTCTTAGCCTGGTCCCTGGGGTAGACCTGCCCAGTCCACCTCTTTCTTCCATCAAACATGCCAGAGATGGATGAGTGGACCACTTGAAGGCTTACACCTCCCTCTATAGGTATACCTCAGTGAGTGGGACTCAAGATTTAGATTTTATAGAGTGGGTGAGGGAAGGATAAGTGGAAGTCCCCACATATCCCAGCCCAGGTCCCAGCCATATTCTTTATCCAGCTTATATCAAAGAGCCCTACTGTGGTAAGCAGCTTCTAAGATGGCCCCCAATGATGTCCACTGCTTAGCATTTACACTATGATGTAATCCCCTCCCAGTGAGGATGGTTTGTCTTAATGATGACTTGCCACTAGCCAGCAGCAAATGGCAAAGGTGATAAGATGCTACTTCCATGATTAGGCTACATAAGTGTTACATCCATCTTGCTAACAGACTCTGCCCTTTGGTGACTTTGATGAAGCCAGCTGCCATATTGGAGAAGTCCATGTGACAAGGAAGTGAGGGTGACTTCGGGCCAGCAGCCAGCAAGGAACTGAGGCTCTCAGTCTAACAGCATATAAGAAGCTGAATCCTGCCATCAGCCATGTAAGGTGAGCCAAGCAGACCCCTGCCAGCCAAACCTTCAGATGAGAACCCAGCCTTGGTCAGCCCTTTGATCATAGCCTCATGAAAGACCATGAAACAGGGGACCCAGCTAAACCAAAGCCCAAATTTCCAACCCACAGAAACTGTGAGATAATAGATGTGTGCTGTATTAGGCCACTAAGCAATATACAATCAATGCAACTACATTGAGGGTTTGAGGTACCTGCTTAGAAATCAGTAAAGTACTACTTTGATTCCCATTGTGCTATTTCGGGTATACCTTCCTTGAGATGGTATGAGGGCTACCCCAGTGGATATGGTTTAATAGGAAAGGTAGGATTTGGCCATGCATGGATCCTAATATTTTCAAAATCACTCCCTAATCTATGACAGTATTATTAGTATCCCCATTTTAAAACTAAGCAAATTGAGGATCACATAGGTTGGTATTTGCTCAAATTTCTCACTTCTACCAGTCTTCTAACTCCAAATACAGTGCTCCTTCCCCTCCGATATGGTTGCAGCATTGTACTGTTGCTGCAGAATCTTTAAGCAAAGCTCCGGTTTCATTAATTATGCTATAAGCAGTCTGAGAGCAGGGACTCCATCAGGCATGTCTCTGTCCTCAGCAGCAGCACACAGGTGGCGCGGGGTGACACTAAGGTAGATAGATGTCTGCAGTTGCCTTTCTAGCACCCCACAACCCAGGCACACCTCTCCAGTGCCACCCAGCAATACCTTTTACGGGAATACTTCAGTCGCCATCCAAGTAAAGCAGTTCTGATTGGAGCTGTTTTGTGAACGTGCAATGATCCCGCTATTTAACCGAGATTGTTTTATAGTATTAATAAAATTGAGTGTTCTGGGAAATGCCTTTTAAGTGAACCAGGTCTAAGTCCAAGGTTCTAGAAAGCTTTTAGTTTAAATGCAAACTCACTAGAAATGTTAGACATGCCAGCATTAAGGAGACACCCAGCAGAATACAGAGGATCTGGAAAGCCGAGTTCCCCTGGCCCGTGCCTCCCTGGGGTCCATTTAGCCAGTAGAGATAGACAAGGTTCAAAGCCTAAGGGCCAAGAGGAGGCACAGACATGGTGGAAAGCAAAGGCGAAAATGGAAGGTAACTACTGCTCACCCGCTGTTGGATTCAACTCAAGAAAGGCTACAAGGTGAAAAGAGGAAGAACTGGGATTAAAACAATGAGTTTGAGGGGTGCCTGAGTGGCGCAGTCTGCTGAGCATCGGACTCTCGGGTTCGGCTCAGGTCGTCATCTCGTGGGCTGTGAGATCGAACCCTGCATCGGGCTCTGCACTCGGCGTGGTCTGCCTGGCATTCTCTCTCTCTGCCCTCCCCCCACTCGTGTGCTCGCGCTCTCGCCCGCGTGCTCTCTCCATCAAATAAATAAATCTTTTAAAAACTGAGTTTGACACTCAGCGATCTGTGACTAGCTGTGACCGTGGGCAAGTCACTCTTCTCTGTGAATTCCGTGGCGTTGCTAGCACTTACCCCACAGAGCTGCTGTGGAAAACAAGCCAGGAGAGGTGGCCAGAGTGTTTTGGGACTGGTGAGAAGCTATACGTATGTGAGGTATTGTTATCACCCGGAGCAGCAGCTGCTGCTATTGCTGTAGTGATCAAAATAGCAGCAATAAAATAAGGTAATACTCCTTAGTGGGACACTTTGGATTTCCCCCACAAGTAACGGATACTCTCTGATTTAACACCGCTTCCGAAGCATTAGACATGAGGATGCATCAAGTTCCAGTCACGATACGGAAATCACACCAGCATTCTCACTGGGTAATATTATTGTAAAGAACTGTTATCTTAATATAAAATTGGTAATGAGGTGACTGAGGTAGCAAGTGCAGGAAGCGGGTGACTCACCTTCCTCATTGGCCTGAGACTGCGCTGGTAGCCGGGAAATGGCGTTTTTAGTACTCCAAAACCCAGGATCACCGGGGCCAGGCGGTCGCCCTGTCAACTACTAGGGATGGGGCAACACAGGAGAAATGTTGGAATTGTTAAAACTCCGCGAAGTTTGGAGGAGGAGCCCCACAGAGATGGGGCCCAGGCCCCTGAGGAGGCAACGCCCCCTGGCTGGCGCTGGTGTCTCCAAGGGGGTACCGTGATGCTGGCTCTGAGCATCGGCAAAGCTACTCTCTGCATTCAGCTGAGGCTACGGGGAGGAGCTAGCGCTGCGGGGGAGGGGAGGCGTTGCTGGGGCGCTGCTCGCCCCCAGCAGGAAACAACAGCGAACAAACCCTTTCTCCCTCTTCTGCCCCCTACTGGCAAAGCTTAGCAGGGAGCCAGCTGGCAAGGCAGAAATGGGGTTTGCTGAGTCCCCAGCGTCGCCAAGCGGAGTGCAGAATATGGGCTTCAGAGCTGAGGGTCCTCAGCTTAGTAACTGGCACAGCGGCTATCAAGCATACGTGGGGAAGAAAATGCCTCTGGTAACGGATTTCATCAAAGAACTTGCCTTTTTCAGAATTCTCACCAAGCTCCTGAGTCTAGTCCATGTGGGAGCTCCGGACGAAGGGAATTCCTACAAGGCCCTATTCTCTTGGCTCCTGCATTGTGACCCAGTGACATATCTGTCCCCTCCCAGCACAGTGACACCACCCGGGAACAGTCCAGGGTGCCAGATGCCGCCGCAGCCGACCTGACACCGGGTTCGAGTCTTGTGGCCTTCTCCTGGGGAGCCATGTTGCCTGCTTTGCAAACTTTTCGACAGCTGGGCTGTGAGGAGAATTAAGCAGCTTTAAAAATTGATGTGGGTCATTATTCTTTCATGAGCCACCGCTACCCAACAGCACAAGGCCAAAGGCATGCCCGTGGGAATCGCTGCGCCACTCGGCTCCATTCCTAGCGGATTTGAGCCTTTAAAAGAGGGTTTAGAGAGGGCCCCGCAGATACTACACATGGCTCTCGCCACCAAAGGAGGCACCATGTGACAACAGCAGCAAACGTGGGCCCGGTCACGTGGCTCAGCGCGGCCAGCAGCAGGCCGGCGCCCTCCTCCGCTCACACCCCCGCAAACACCTGTGCCGGTCGCCGCGGCTCCAAGCGGGTGGCACAGCTCACAGCTGCAGCTCCATCTGGGTCCCCGCTGCCCTGACGCATGCACATCCGCCTTCCAGGGCTTCTCATCCACTGCTTTCCCGGTAGCACATTACTGGACCTTCTCCCACCCTGTGTTTCTTCCCCTTCTCTCTCTCTTCTTTTCTCCTTGTCCTCCGTTCCTGCCTCTGTCAGTCCACTGTTCCCTTTCTTGTGGGTCCAGTCCCTTCCCGTCTGTCTGTTGCACTACCTCTCTCTTTTCCCTGTCTGCGTGTGGACGTTCTGTCCACATTTCTCTGCGCATGCATGCACAAGTGTGTGTGTGTGTGTGTGTGTGTGTGTGTGCGCACGCGCTTCCCTAATGCTTTCTACTCTTACGGCTTCTGTGCCTCCCCTTGGTCACCACTTTCAGCTCGTCTCTCTGGATAGAAGAAGAAAGTGCCCGTTTTCCCTGGCATAAGAGGGAGTCAGTTTTATTCCCTTGCTCCCTCTGCCAGTGAAAAGAGAAAGTGGGGCAAAAACGAGTTCAATTCAGGACCCAAGTATAGAGTCCCAACCATGTGCTAAACAATTAAGCACAGATGCATAGTTCAGTCCAACACTATTTACTATGCACCAGGCCACATGCTCACTCATCACTAGGGACTTGAAGAGGAATCACAGGGGGAGGATGTGCCACAGATCCCACGGTCTGGTGAGGGAAGCATCTCTGTGAAAGATGCTACAAAACGACATCTACACCAGGCTGGGGGAAGGGGTTAATCAAGAAAGGCTTCCTGGAGGAGGTGATGCTGAATTTTGAGAAATACGTAGATGGTAACCAGATGGAGAAATGAGAGAAGGGCATCCAAGACAGAAGGCACATCACAAGCAACAGCATGGAGGCAAAAAACAAACAACGCAGCTAGGGTGTGTAGGCGCCTGCAGGCAGCGTGGGGCTACCCAAGCACGAGGACTAGTGCAGGTGGAAAAGCCAGAGAGTTGGGAAGCAGCTGGGTCATGCAAGGCCAGGATGAGGGGATCCTGCCAGTGCCCTCAGCACTCCCTGCTCCCCAGACAGCTTCTTCCTACATGCACCTGCACTCTCTTGCCTGGAGGCAGCCTCTGGCCAGTGGAGCTTGCTGGGCCCCTATGTAGGGCAGCCCTCGGTGTCAGATAATTAACACTCCTGGGAGCAAATGCAGCCAATGACCAGTGGGAGTTTCTGGAGAAAACCTGGGTTTATAACTCCATTCATGGGTAATTCTGAGGCACTTTCTACAGTCTCTCAAGGACTCTGCGGGGTTGAGCTCCAGTCATCCCTGGTGGTCATCTGCTCCCTGGCACACCTTGTATTGCCTGCCTTTCCTTCCCTATCTGTGGTCCCCACCCTGTCTTGTGTTCCCTTCAGCTTTCAAATAAACTCCTGAGTCAGACTGATGCAGTCTCCTAAGGGCATGAGGAGACCCATAAAAGCCTCTAAGAGGAGTGGCACAGTCAGATTTGCATTCTAGGACACTCAGGTAACTGGTTTGGAGTAGATAACAGGCTGCTACAATAACCTATCCTAGAGATGAGGAGGACTGCCCTGGGACACCCACGGCAGGGAGGAGAGTAAGGGAGAGATGCAGAACACAGAGAAGAAGCGCTCGGTTTGACAAGTCTCAAGCCCTTAAGGAAGTTAACACACTTTCATAATGCAGTGTGATGAAAACCAAGAAAAGGTGAGATCTGCACCAAGGAGACTCAGAGCAAGCTGCCTTATGTAGAAGTGGCCAGGAAGGAGGAAGCAAAACCACCCTAGGGATGGTAATGCCCAGATGAGCTGTGAAGAATGAGCTAGATCCTAGCAGCGTAAGGGGGTGGGAGGGATTTGGGGCAAGGTAGGTGTGACTGCTCAGGATCCACAAGTAGTCAGGATGGTTGGGGCATAGAACAAAGAGTGGGGAGACCCTGGTGAGGGAGGAAGGCACATGCCACAGGACCCCCTCCCTAGCTGTTCTATTCATCTGAGTCCAAGCCTGCCCTGGACTCTATCTCGGCACAGGCAGGGTTGAATGAGGGTTGAGTGCCAGGAAGCCACAGGCCAAACCACCAGAGAGGCCTAAGAGTCTCCACTGCCTGCGTGGGGAGGTGTGTACATGTCTGCCATGCCGAATCCTCCCCACATCAGAGCCTGCCACCCAGCCAGTGGAGACGGCTCCATCCCCCAGTTTGTGGGGGACAAGTCTGCCAATAGATGTCAGGGAAGTTCCCAGAGCTCTTGACAGAGGTGAGGACAGGAGTCTACAGGGGAAAGCTGCGTAGTCTAAAATGTTCAGACACGCAAACAATGAATCATGGAACACTACATCAAAAACTAATGGTGACTAACATAACATAATAAAATAAAATTTTAAAAAAATGTTCAGACAAACATATAAAACTCCTGTCCACCAAACCTTCCCTCAGGGTGGCTAAAATAGAGCAAAACTGATTTGTTGATTTGTCTCTCATCATTTCTTTGCTCAGCTTCTATGGAGGTGATGTAATGGACTGAGATGGCCAGTAAAGGGGAAAGCAAAGAGAAAGTTAGCTGTCAGGTGGGTCAAGGGTACAGAAACCATCCCCTAGAGGAAATTCCACAGGTTCATTGTCCTCCATTGGTGTTCTAGGAAATGGCTCTTCACACTCTCACCGGACTTAGAAAACTTGCTTCTGAGAAGCAAGGAATACTGAGAAAGGAAGGAACTAACATCTGTTGACACCTTACCACACTAACAAAATGGGGCTTATTCTTTTGGGTTTATAGATGCAGAAACTGCCCCGGAGAGGTTCAAGAACTTGTCTTAGGCCAGTAGCAGTAGAATTCACTCACACCTGGTTGATTCCATTCTTCAATATTGTTTTTACCTAGAAGAATCAATTTGACTTGCTTTGGGTTTGGAACATTCTTGACTATCTTTCCCACCTTGTTTAAAATGGCTTGTATAAACCAGCTGATTGTTTAGTGGATTTTACAATTTTTAAAAAGTCTTTTTTTTTTTTCTAAAAATAAGTTTTAAGTACCTCAAGTGGTCTTCCCTACTTTGAAAAGAAAACCTGTAGGGAGATATATTTAGGTATATGGTGGTATCTCCTAATGTCCTCCAATAGTAGAATCTTCTAGGAATTTGTTTTAAACTCCTCATTCTCCTTCCTGGAATATTCTAAGAAAACTGTGGGCTTTGGAGTAAGACTTGGATAAGATACTGGCTGTGGTACTTAATAACTGTGAGAGACATGGGACAAGTCACTTACCCACTCATGTGTAATTCTAGTACTTTAGAAGATTTGTTACAAGAATTAAATACAATGGCATAAGTATGGTGCTTGGCACATAGGTGACAATCCACCAATCCCTTCCTGGCCCCCTCCTTCTTCCCAGACAACTTTGCCCTCCCTGGACAACGTTATCACTTCCATTAGCCGGCAACCTCCAAACAAAGATGACACATGTCTTCATTGACTTGTCCATGAATTTAAGATCTTGGCTCAATCCCCTGTTCCACTCTGTGCCTAAATGTGTCTAGAAGGTGTTTCCTTAAATTCTATTTGATTGACCTAATATTGGTTGGGTGGCAGAAAAGAAAAGCAGATGTCAGCCTGAGTGGGTGGGAGGGAGACTACCTCTTTGCCGAGAATTGTTGTGCATCCCTGGGGCCATACAAAAAAAGTACAAGATCAGGTAATAAGCTTGTTTTGGCTTCAAAGAGAAAATGAATCACATAATTTTGTACCAAACAGTAAAATCTAATAGAGAAAGTTTAATTTAGGTGATTGGTTAAATACTGTTTGATTAAGTAATATAAGTAAGTTGGGTCAAAGAAAATGAAGTTGTCCACAGAGGTGCACTAGCCTTGGAGAGGTGGGGTGGGAATACTGGTCGTGCCCTGGTGAGCTGGAGGGTTAGGGTGCACTCCAGAGGACGGAGCCCTGTCAGGGTGGGGCTGCTCATGGACACCACAAACTTGGGGGGAAACTTTGAGACCCATTTGAACCCAGATAACTTCCCCCAAAAACTAGCCAAAAATTAGGAACCTAGCAGCTTGCAGGCCATAGTCAAATGGGCCACTATGTCACATGCATTCCTGGCTATCCCACTTTCTCAGACCTCACAAACTCCCAAATTGACTCGAGATCAGAAAGATGAGGAAGAGCAGTGATTGCAAGTACCTCTATCACTGTCTTTTCATCAGCAATACCTAAATACATAGGCTTTCCTGTTCTCAGCCTAAATCAGCTGGACCATGCAGGCAGGCTGGGGGGGGGGGGAGCATCTGAGGCTATCTACAAATCAAGCTAACCTCCAGACTGTTCCCCATCATCTCCTGCATTGCCTGTGCCCCTCTCAGAGGCAGCTCTGGCACGCATGTCTTAGGCTGCCAAGCCAATCCTTCAAAGTACCTTCGAAATCATTTTATTTATACATTTGTTTTTTAGAGAGGGAGAGAGAGGTGGAGGGGGGCCACACCCAGCATGGAGCCCAACGTGGGGCTCGATCTCACCACCCTGAGATCATAACCTGAGCTGAAATCAAGAGTCAGACGCTTAACCGACTGAGCCTCCCATGGCTCCCCACTTCTAAATCATTTTAAACTAACACCTAGGAAATTCAATATCAGAGAGCCAGAAGAACACCACTGTGGGAACCTGTGGGAACCAGAGAGACAGGAGTTCAAATCTCAACCCAGGACCTTCCTGGCTTATAACCTTAGGCAAGTCGTTTAACCTTCATGTGACCAACTGTCCCTGTTTGCCCAGGAGGGATGGGGTTCCTGGGACCCAGGACTTTGGCTGATTGCTAAAACTGGAAGAATCCTAGGAAAACTGGATGAGTTAGTCACCTTACTTAAACTCAGAGCTTCTGTTCGCTTAATCTGCATGTCGACTGTGAAGGGAAAGGGCCCTGTTTTTGCCAACAGCACTCTGTAAATCTTGTTACGTTCTCCAAAAGACGAGTCCTTGCTTTAAAAAGCAAATCAAGGGGCACCTGGGTGGCTCAGTCGGTTAAGCAGCTGCCTTCGGCTCAGGTCATGATCCCAGGGTCCTGGGATCGAGTCCCGCATCGGGCTCCCTGCTCTGCGGGGAGCCTGCTTCTCCCTCTCCCTCTGCCTGCTTCTCTGCCTACTTGTGTTCTCTCTCTATCTCTCTGTCAAATAAATAAATAAAATCTTTAAAAAAAATAAAAAAATAAAAATAAAAAAAATAAAAAGCAAATCAAGAATAATGAGAGAAAAGAAAAATGAGCAGGAAGGCAATAGAGATAATGGGGGGGAAGGAGAACAATGAGGACGGGAGAAGAGCAGAGGGGGCAACCACAGCCAGCAGAGCCCATTATCAGTGGGCCTGCCTCAGCCCTGCAGGAATCCAGTGTGGCCATGATCTGCAAAGCATGTGGCAGAGTGACAGAATGAAAGCGGCTCCTTCTCTGGGCACTCAGCTCAGAAATCACCAGAAGCGATGCTCAGGGCACCGTCTGTTCTGAGGCCTTCTTTTCATCCTTCTCCCTAAATCCTGACACCTTCCCCCCACCAGCACCTGCTCCTGAGAGCCGGCAGGAGGGGGTGGGCTGCATCCTGTCGATTTTGCCAAACCTCCTGGAGTGGGGGCCATTGCGTTGACAACATCTAAGCCCACGTGTCCTTAGAGGTGACATCCACGCCGCCTGTTCTTGCTCCCTGCTCATGCCTGACAGGCATAAGTTTCTGCTATTACTGCTTAGTTGCCAGGCCCTGTCAAGTGGGGATTTCAGCTGCTTCCTTTTGGAAGAGACTTAATTGTTGCTGCTACCCAAGTATCGAGTGCATCTCTCTATGCTGAAGGGCTACTGGGGAAACTGCACTTGTTCAAACATGAACGGGTTCCAGCTAAATGAGGTGCCTCAGCAGGGTTTCAGCAATCGGGAGGGCAGTTTTTGTTACCAGCCCAGGGGTGGAGAGGTCCCCTAACTTGGGCTCTGCATGTCAAGAATTTCAGTGACAATGCTAGCAGGGATCTGGGAAAAGTCACTGGACCAGCAATGGAGAGACCAAAGTTCTAGTCCTAGCTCTGTCTCCACATGGCTGTGTGACCTTAGCTAAGTCCCTGAAACTCCCTCTAAAGGTTCATCATCTATACAGTGAAGATAAGGATACAAAACACTATCCTGTATAGTGTGCAGCCTTTTTGTGGGAAAAGGGTATTAAATAAGTTTATAGACACTAAGACAGTTTTGATAATATAAGGTAGCCAGAAATCAGAAGCAATCCAGTAGGATTAGAATCAATAAATTGTGGTACACTCACACAGTGGACTACTACATGGAAATTCTTAAAGAACAAGCTACTGCAATATACAACTCACATGGATGAATTTTACTGACAAAATAATAGATCAAGGAAGTCAGATGCTCAAGACTACAGATTGTATGATTCCATTTATATAACGTTCAAGAACAGGAAAAGTAATCTATGGTGATAGAAATGAGAATAGTGGTCACTTAGGGTAGAGACAAGGACTGACAGGGAAGTGGCAAAAGGAACATTCTACGTTGTTGAAAATGTTCTATATCTTGATCTGGGTAGTGGCCACATGGACATCCACATACTTAAAAATACCTACAGTTTCCTACTTCATTTCAGGGCACTTCAGCGTATGTCCTGTAATACTTCAATTTGAAAGAAAAGTAGAAAAGATCAAACAGATACCTGAATCACTCCCCTAGCTAGAATTCATAGAACTTTGTTCAATGCTGATTCATCCTTCTCCCTGACCTCAATTATTCTTGAAAATTAAAAGTGCAAAGCATACAGCATTTCAAAATAGGAGGCAGTGCCATCCACTATTTAAAAGCAAAATGCACACGTGTATTTACACACAAATGCAAAAGATGCTGCCAACCCTTGGCTACTAATAGAGATGAAAATCTCTAAATGATCTACTGCCAGGTTTGATCATGCTGATTTGTTTCTGATCTGAGTGGAAGGAAAGCAGAGACTCTGCAGTAAGATGGAAAGTGCTGCCCGGTTTGACAGAGGGAAATATGATTAGAATGCACCAAGGCAGAAATAATGACTCACCTCCCCCCCAGGACCAGCCCACCCTTCCGCTGGTACCCACAACAAGCCTTGCATTGCTAACGACAGGGTGTTGGGAGGCCAGTGGCATCTCAAATCCATCCTGACTCATCATGCAGTCAGATAATATGCAACCTGAAAAGCCCAGACACTTCCAGAAGAATGGCTTGCACAGGCATGGAGCACAAACATCCCCACACTCCAGGAACTTAAAGGAATTCTCTCCTTAGATTAAGTTCCCTAGAAAAGCCTGGGAGAGAGACTTAGGGGGTGCAGTTTATTGAGAGGGTGCTCTGGAGAGAAACCAGTAAGGAGTGAGGAGCAGAGGGGTCAGGGGAAGAAAGAGTGTCTGTGCTCTCAGCTTGAGACAAGCTCCAGCCTGACCCCATGGAAAGCTCTAGAGCATGAATGGTGTTGCAGCTGGTTAATCATTCACTGCAGACTATTCCCTGGCAGGGCTGGGAAGGGTGGGCTCCTTCTCTACCAAATGAGGTGGCCACATCAGCAGAGGCAGTTTTCCAGAAGAGGGGGCAGCTGTGAGCCATTAGCAGCAACACTCACAGAAATTTGGGAGGTGTTCACCTGTCCAGCAAGGGGATCTAGGCGGGGTGCCAGACTACCTTAAATACCCCCTCTATGATGACAACCCCAACTTCACATCTCTAGCCAGGTCTCTCCCCCCAGGTCCAGACTCATACATCCAATTGCCTGCCCGACATTTCCTTGTAATGTCTAATTGGCATCACAAACTCCATTTGAACCACACTGAGCTCCTGAGATTCACTCCGAAGCCAGGTCCCTTTGTGGTCTCTCCTTGGCCATAAATGCCTGACTCTACTCTTTCCAGCTTCTTGCTCCTGATTCCTCTCTTTCCCTCATTCTCCAGTCCAGCAGCAAATCCTTCTGGATCTACCTTCAAAATATAATCCAGAATTGGACGACTTCTCATTATTCCCATCATCACCATCCTGGTCCAAACCACTATTGTACCTTGCCTAGAATAATGCGGTAGCTTCCTGACTGGTCTCCTTGATCTAACTTTGTCCCCCTAAGGTCAATCCTTAACACAGCTGCTAGAGGGGTTCCTGTTAAGGAAATCGAATAATGGAATGGTACCACTTCTCTGTTCCACTGGTCCCCCCTCATGCAGAGAAAAGCCAAAGCCCTCACTATGACCCATAAAGGCCTGTGTGATCTGATGCCTTACCCCTCAGCCTGCTCCCCCCACCGCTGTCCAGCCAGCCACCCTGCCCTCCTGCTGTTCCTCAGACACACCAGGCGTAGTCCCTCTTCAAGGCCTTTGCCCTGCCTAGAATCCTCTTACCCAAGGCCCTTACCTCCTATAGCTCTCAACTTAAAAATCACCTCAGAAACAAATTCCCTCATCATCCCAAGCTCTCCCCCCTGACATTTCATATCCTCCTTTCTTGATTTAACTTTTTTATCCTCCGTATTTATCTCTATCTAAAATACTATATATTTTACTTATATTCTTGCATATGGTCTGTTTCTGCCATGAGGGTGGGGATCTTTGGGGCCTTTCCCCCCATTACTATAACCCTAGTGCCCAGGGCAGCGCCTGGCACAGAGGAAGCACCCCATAAATGTTGGTCGAGCAAGTGCATGAATGAATAAATGAATGAAATATAGAAATACATTTATACGTGAGTATATAAAATATGTGGAGGAACTATACCAATAGAATTATGAACATTTTTTATCTTAGTTTTCTACATGTTCCACAATCAAATTTTATAACATATATAATTTTAATGTTTATTTATAAGATTTTTTAAAATGTCCCTTCCCAGAAAAACTTCTTTTCTAATACTTCCACTGGTTAACCAGGAAATCCTACTCTCAAAAGAGCTCCTGGGAGCTGCTAAATATCAGAATAGCCTGCTTCACCCTCAGCTCTAGGGAATCCAGAGGGAGAGACGTGAGGTTGACAGGCCAGAGACATCCCTGGGGCAGAGAGAGTGATTCCTCTTCCAGAACCTTGTAGGAACCCCATCATCTAAGACCCTTGTTCTCACCATTGGCCTCATGTAGGAACATGTTAGAAAAGTAAATTCTTGGTCCTCACCCCAAACCATGGTTTAGCAAACCCTCTGGGTGATTCTGATATACCCCGAGCTTTGAGATCAATGCATCTAAGCCATTCAAAACAGGATTGCAGGCAGGAGCAGGGCGGTGGGAAACAATCTGGGGTCAGTAAGAGTGGAGGAGGATGAGGAGAGAGAAAGTAAGTGTTCTCCTTGGTTCAGGCAGGGAAAATAGGACAACAGCCAGAAATGTGATAAATCTGTCAAAAGTATGTGAAAACATCTTAAGAATCACCCCGATTCTGTGTTTGCTCACATTGTATACGCTGTGCCTGGCCTGGAGCCCAGAGGCATATTCAATATTTGTTGACTGAATTAAAGGGGAATATATGAATGAATTAGCCATATAAATTGTGTAACATAGCATGGTTTCATTTGTGCTATAAGAGTAAAAATTGCAAATTTTCCTTCAGGATTGGAAAAGAGAACCTCAGAAAACCTCTGAGAACTTATCTTGCCAAGTAACTCACCCCCAGGACATCCAAGCCCTTGGGACCTCTTCAAACTCCTTAGGCCTAAGTGCCTGTAGTTTAGGTTGCCAGATAAAATACAAGGCACTCAGTTAAATTTGAATTTCAGTTAAGCAAAGGATCATTTTTTATGCTATATCTCAGATATTGCATAGGACATACTTATACTAAAAAAATTATTCGTAGTTCACCTAAAATTCAAATTTAACTGGGCATTTTGCATTTTTATTTGCTAGATCTGGCAACTTTATTGTGGACTTACCTCTGTCTTTGGAGCAGGCCAAGAAAAGCCTCTTTATACCCACTCCTTTCATGGGTTCAGTGATGGGTTACCGGCTTCCGCTGCTCCTTCTTTGCCCCCAGAAATGTATAGGATCGTCTTCAAAGTCTCAAGGCTTTGCTCATTTGGATAACATGCTCTTGTGCTGCCATGCAGATTTGCTTTATTCTCTTTGCTTTCGCTCGTCGTTCTATCCCTACCTTCAGCCTCCGTCCTCCTTTTAACTCCATCTTGCCCTTTGAGACTCATTACCTCTCTGTGGAAAACTTTCTTGGAAAACACACACACACAGAGTCTGAGTTAAATTCTTCTCTTCATGTGTGCAAACACCTTTCCTAGGAATTAGCACCCTCAGGTGGGAAGCACCTATAGATGCGCCTGTCTCCCCAACCAGGCACCAAAGCCCTCAGCAGGACTATGTTTGTTTGTGGCTCTTTGCCGTACTCTGTCCAGTACCTGGCTTCCAAAGAGTGTTGGATAAATAAATGAACAAGTGAATGCACAGAAACTTCTCAGGAAACAAAAAGGTGTCCAGCTCTTTGGAAAGCAATCAAGAACTAGGGGGCAAGAGGGGAGTCCTTGCATGTGTCTGCCTTAAAAATGTCTCTCCCCCAGGACCAGCCAGTGGCCTCGCAGCCACAGAGAGCACACATGTCCCTACATGGCAGCCCAGGGTCTAGCAAAGCAGTTGGCAGACAGGTATGACTTGGGTCATTCTCCCTGGCCAGTCAGACTGTGGACCAGGGGCCTGACAACCAATCTTGGCCACACCCATTGGCCAGCACTTTGCCAGGGCCCTCTCAGAAATGGTCTTGAACTACATGTGGCTTTTCTCCCCCGTTTCATATGTTCTCCAATTCACTCTACTAAATTTAGCCTAACTTGGTGCCCATTAAACTGGGAACCAAGATCTCGTCACTCTGCCTCATCTCAATCCCCAATCTGAGGGGCCATCTCTTTGTTGGATGGTAACTTTGGATTTCCCTCCTCATTGCTGCATGTGTCCTTCTAACACCTGCACTCCATGCTATTCCATGACATGCTCCCCAATAAAAGCTGAGGAGAACAATGAAAACAAAGCCCATCTGCAAGTGGAGAATTATACACTCAATTGCAACAGCAATACTAGATCACGGGCTGCATATACATCTAGTGCAGAAAACACACACACACACTTCTGAAACATTTATGCTAAGACTTAAAATGACTGGAGTTGAGTCATCCAGGGCAAGTGTCCCAGGACAGCTTTCAGCCTGGCTCCAATGTGTCAGCTCAGAGCCAGGGAAGGCAGCTTTCAGCACTCTCCAGGTAATACCCAGGACCGAAATATGTCTCAAGAGATAACAGAACAATCTGTGTGACTTCAGTATGAGGCTAGAGAATGCAGAGAAAATTTGCTTCCTCTTCGAAACTTTGAGTATTAATTCTAGCCTACAAGGAGGAGGAAGGGCATGGTTATCAGCAAACAGAATTATGCTTACCTTCTTTTGCATCTACCCTGTGCTTAGAATGGGGTGTCCATGAGATGGTCTCGCTGCCGAGGGTGGCTCATTGGGACTGAGGGAAATATCCTGCACTCTTTTTAAATGACAGGTTGTCCCCAAGATCAAGCAACATGACAGCCACTTCTTAGTCACATCTTTTTATCTCCAGACCCACCTGCTGATGCTCCACCATCTCTTCTGCCCTGGCATCATCTGCCTTTGTCTTTTCACCAGCTGATGTGTGCAAGCCATGTAAATCCAAAAGTCACTTGCTCTAAGATGCAGGACAAGAGGAGGTAAATCCAAGTGACACCATCGATGGCAAGATGTCTAGCACAACCCTCACAGCTCCGGGGTGCCAAAGATAGATGAGCTCAGGGAAGGGGACCAAAAGGGACCACAGACCTCAGGCCTCTGGCTGCAAGTCAACAGCTTCTGTCTCTCATAGTCATCCCATAGATTCTCAAGGATGGGCAGGGCCTAAAATGTGTAGGGAACTGACAGAGGAACTTACAGAAGGCTCCTTCTCTTCCTTACCCAAGTCTTGTTCAGAATGTGCAGAGGGGGAGCCTGGATAAGAGCCATGCACGCCCTGGCTTCCCACACTGGTCGGTTGAGAGGACCCCTGTAGAGCCCCTAAGGATCCTTCGGTTGTAGAAGTTCTTCCTTTCCTCTTCTCTGTATGACTTTAAGTCCCTAAAGGCCGTGGCTGCTAAAGAGCTTTACTGGCAACACTCATCCTTATTTGTGGGTCTTGAGAGAAAAATCTCTCAAGCCATGCCCTACCCTAAAATTGGGAATCTGCTGCCACTCTGGAGTGCTCCAAACCAGGCACAGGCCAAGGGCCTTCTCACAGAGGTTTCCTCTTCCAGTGGGAGCCAAAAGGAAGATTGGTATCACTGGCTGAGAAACGTAAACCTCCACAAACGACTCAACCCCCCCCAAAGACAAGGGGCAGAGACATTTTTTTTCATCACTAATTAACACTAAAACTGCTTCAAATCTCTATTTCACTTTCATTCAGGGATGTGTTCTCCTTTTGTTCCAGATGTGGTAGAGGGAGGGTCAGTCTTCTCACAAAAACCAGTTTGTAGACTCTGGATGTCAGAGTTTCTAGAAAAGAGAAATGGTCACCGTCCCGTCATGCCCAGACAACCTCCACTATCCCTACTCTTTGTCATGTTCAGCAGTGTACAAGACACGCAGCTCACCAGCCCCCTCCCACCAGTCCACCAGGACAATAGCCTGTGGCTCCCTAAGGATGGGGGGGGCAGAAGGGGGGGCAAAATTCACCAAGCATTAATGATAGGCCAAGCAGTGCACTGCCTTCTTTACCCCTTTACCTTACTAAATACCACCACAACGCCAAGAAGTAGAATTTCTTGTCCCATTTTACAATGAGGATGGTAAGCCACAGAGGTCCAGCTGCCCCAGCTCACAGTGGCACCAGCTGGGTGTCTGAGGCGGCGTAAAGAGACCACTTTCTGGATGGCTCCCTCAATACTTGTTTTGTGATTTTCTAAAACTCACTTAAACTCCCTGTTGGAGCTATTCATATTATCAGTTTTCCTAAATTGGAATAATCTTGTCTGTTCATCCCCTCCCTGTCTCCTGTTCCCTCATCCTGTGGTGCTGCTGAATTAGATAATGTCTACAAAGCTCCCCAAGTTCCTTGAAGGCGAGTTTTGATAAACAGGAGTTATTAATCTTCAAAGCACCCAGAGTTTTGAATGAAGTTATAAAAATTATCATAAAGTCCTGCTGGGGTTTGATAATGAACAGAAGCGTTATTGAGACTTCAAATATTTCCTTTTCTTCCCAAGAGCAGAGGTGAACCCCTCTAGCTAGAATGGGCACTCATTCCGACACTAGTCCCCAGCTCTTCTCTCTTCCGAACTGAGGGAAGGTCAAGTGCCTCTTTCCACAGCCTTCTGCAGGGGATTCATAAAGATTCTGAGCAGCAGGTGCCCGAGGCTCCTGAGCAACACAGCTCCATCATTCTCTGGCTCTGACTACCCCCCACTGCGCCCAGCTGAAATGATGCTGTGACTGCCCAACAGGAGAGAAGGTGCCACCGCTGAGGAGTCAAGACCCAGAAATTCAGTATTCAGAAGGTGTCTCGTTTCTCACCGCTCTGCCCTACTGACACTGACAGTGTGATTATCAGGGGCAAGCAGGACTCAAGCTGTGCCTCTCCTCTGAGACTCTGCTGAGCCTGGCAGAGGCAGAGAGAAGGGAGGAGGGAGCTGAGGAGACACCCCACCTCCTCCGTGGGATCTAAACAGCATGGCTGTTCTGGATATTTGAGTGCTGAGCCAGGAGCAGGAATGGAGGGAAGGGTGTGAGGCTCAATGGCAAAGTAGTCATCTCACTCTTGATGACCTCCTACCACACTGCATACCTCAGCCTTCAGCTTTGCTCTGGGTTCACAGTACGCCGATGGGGTTGGTGGTTACTGTCCTGTCCATGCACAGCCCAGTGCTCAGGACTGTGGTGGCTACAAAAGAGCCTGGCTCCTTGCCCCACTTTCAAGGTTCTGTCAAGCCAAACAAGACAATAAACTTGAGGTGAGCGTATGACTAATCGTCACAGGTCTTCAAAATCTTCAAAAGGTGTCCCATTAGACTTGGTAGGTCTGACCTACCTGCACTAACCGCCACAATCTTATTTGCATAAAACCTCTCTGCCCTCCCAGGAAGAATGGCAAAGGGTAATTTTGAACTCTAGAACTCCAGAATGAAGACTCTTAAAAAGAGAGAAAGAACAAAAATGTCTTGTGTCGTTGAGAGAAATATAAAGAAGAGAGGGAATTTGTCTAGAGGGAAGAGAAACCTGCATTGAGGGGCCTGGGGTCTTTCCAAAACACTGGTTTAGGGTTGGCAGACAGGACCACTTTTGAGGGCAGTATTTGTAAATGTCCCCTGATCCCATCCCAGAGCAATTTGACCCAAGTTCCTTGAGCAAGGGAAAGCTATAAGAAAACCTAATGACCCAAGACTTTCCCTTTAAAAGCTACAACACAGAAGGGGAGTCAGTTCTTTGCCAAACATAGCCCAACTATGCCCTCTCTGGTCCCTACCAAATGAGGTCCCCAGAGGCCCTGTCCCAGAGATCTGTGCTCACAGTAGCTACAGGATTGCTGTTCCGGTCTCCAGTGAATGTGCTGGTGTTTTAGAGACAAAAAGAAATGGTTTCCCAAGTCATTCTACCTGAGAAGGTCCCAGGGTCAAAGATCATGGCTGCTAAGCTCTATGTTGTACTAACTTGACTGTGCCATGTGGCTGCAAAAACAGTTTATTTTCATTACCATCATGATTACTATTCATCTTTGATTATGCATGCTAAAACCTAAGAATTCTGTAATCACACACGTATGGATCCAAATACCTTTGTGCCTCGAGCAAGGTGTTTAGCCTCATTTCCTCATCAGTAAAACGGGGAGGTCATAGCACCAACTTCATAGTAACACTGTGAGGTTTGACTTTGTTAATTGCTGGTGCATGATGCATGGTGTCTGGCACGTGGTGAGCCTTCAATAAAGGCTAGTAGCTCTAATTAGTGACTAAGCGATAAGCAAGACAATACTGACAGTACAGGAATCTAGAGGAAGGAGAAAGATGGTAGCTGAAAAGTCTGCCTTTCCTCAGCTGACGGCAGCTTTTTAAAGTAAGAAGAAAAAGAGGACCAAAAATCAGAAAGCGTGGTGGCCCAGCTATGTGGAAGACGAGTCAGGTCGGAATAGAAAGTGTTAAGAGGCAGGAGAAATGGAGCTGCCTTGCAAAAAACCACCTTGAACTTCAGGCAGAAGGTTTGGACCAGCTACAATGGCCATGGGGGGCCCCTGCTGATGTCCAGGTTTTGGGACCTCTATATTCATCAATTGATGGTGGTGCACATCCTGGGATGGAAGCATTCACCTCTGGGGCACCACCCCTCTGACCCCACTCTGACCTTACTGATGGAGGGCAGAGCCCTCAGAACACTATGCTACCCAAGCTCTGACTCATCCAGGGACAGGAGGACCCCTCCACACCCCACCCCACACAGAGATCTGAAACTCCTCGAGTCATTGCTTGACCCAAAAATAATTGCCAAGCTGCCTTTTCTAAAGCACCAGCCCAGAGAGTGGGCCATGTGTCTTCTCCATTAACTACACAGCTCACCTTGAAACCCCACTCCTGGAGAAGCAACTCATTTTTCTCCACCTCCAATAAAGAAAGCCCTTGCATATTAAGAGAAATGTCCTGCAGACGAGGGTGCTCGGGAGGGGGCCGTCTTGATGAAAGCAGGTTGTTCTGCCAAGAAGTCTTGAATATGCTCTCTTGGTTTGGGGCTGTTAGTGCAGTGCGGAGGCAGCAGGCGACATGAATTGCCTTTTATCTAATTGGAAAACTCCCACCGAGTTTAGAAGTACTCATTTAGACAGGCAGATCAATAAAAGAAATGGGGAGAGGATGGCTGTGGAGATGTTATGGAGACAACCTGGTCCTCTATACATCTGCTTAATAAAGGTTAATTCATCCTGGTTGCAGCAAAAACCGGAATACCCTCTTGGCTCCAGACTGCAGCAAGTTCCATTTATTTTCAATGAGCAGACATTTCTCATGAGTGGCGGGCAAGAGACCCCTTCCCTTGTCTCTTTATCTGGATTCAAGAGCTCTGATGGGAGGGAAGGGAGAGGCAAGAAGAGGGAATTTGACTAGGATTGTTCTAGCACCTACCCAAAATGGCGTTCCCCTGACCCAGACTAAAGTGGAATAGAACAAAAAGCAGAGATCCTAGGAAAGGGATAGAAAAAAGAGAGAGACTAGTGAGGAGAGGTATCAGGCTCCCAGGCCATCTTATATGGTTTCATCGTGTATAAGTCACACAGCCCAATAATGTGCACTTATGAGCTGTTTCAGGAAGTCCCCAGTTGAAAAAAACCTGTGTTCTCCCTCTCTCTCTCCCATTTGTCGTTGGGTCAAGGGCTCTGAGATTTCTTCCTCTTTCCCACATCACCGACCTCATAACCTTTTATTTGCTCCTGTCTTTGCTCTTGTCCCCACTCTCTCCCCCACCCCCATCCTATACTGCTGCCAAGCCCATCTCTGGTTTCGAACACCAGCTTTTGTTTCAGGCCACAGCATTGGAGCTGATTCCCTTCAAAGGGAAAACTGCTCCGTGGCTGAGGGCCAGAAAGAGAAGTAGGGTGTGCATATGTGTGTGCATGCGCATG
The DNA here is from genome assembly GCF_004348235.1 of Phoca vitulina. Classification (NCBI taxonomy): domain Eukaryota; kingdom Metazoa; phylum Chordata; class Mammalia; order Carnivora; family Phocidae; genus Phoca; species Phoca vitulina. The sequence continues at coordinate 49,694,992 of NW_022589713.1, forward strand.
CATGAATGTGTGCTGGGCTGCAGGCATTTCATTTACACTGGGGAAATTTGAACAAGCTGGGAACCCTGCTTTTGATTCATGTGTCCCTCCTTTGACTCCTGCAGAAGTTCCTCTCTGGGCAAGGGCTGTGGGAGGAAACCTGCTGACACTCTGTTTTAATAATGGCCTTTTCTCTTGCACAGTCCTACGGTGAAGACACAGACTCATACCTGGGCCATGGGTCGGTTGCCATGGAAATCACTGCAGAGTCACAAATAAGGCTGTATTATGTTCTCTCAGCAGGACCAGAGGAGAGCTAGAAGCTAAAGAGAGAAAAAGGAAGAGGGAGACAGAGCTAGAGAGAGAGCGAGAAAGAGAGAGAGCGAGAGAGAATAGAAATGCTTGCTATCAATAGCAAACCAGAAAGGAAACAAATAAAGCCATGGGGTTCTATTTGGGATAAAGCAGGTTTCAGACAAGGTGGGGCCAGAGTAGGGGAATGGCATTGTTTTCTTTAAGGGAAGTCTTCCATTTTCTGAGAGAGGGAGGGAAACCCATTCCAAATGAACCTCCAGGACCTCCCTCTCGTCTGCTGGCTTTATGCTCACCCTCCTCATCGGGTAATGGTGCAAAAAGCCTGCAAAGGAAGGGTTGGGAGGATAAGAAAGAGCAGGAAGCAGAAAGGAGGAGGAGGTGAGTCAAGCCATTTCTCTTTCCCTCTCTGCCCCAAGATACAGAGAGGCCCTGCTCTAGTCCTTAGCAGAAACACTGTAGCCTCTCAGCCCCTGGGTCTCTAACAAGTTCATGCCAAGCCTCCACCCTTTTCAAAACCTTAACTCCTCCAGGATCTCAGCACCATTATTAAGATTTTTCTCCCAAGTTGGGTGCCTCTGGAGGGAGAGTATCTGCATTGTCTTCCTAAGGTCACTTTTCATTCAGAGCTTCATTGCTTTCCTCACTGTTGACAAAAGACTGAGAATCAAGACCTTGATCCAGATTCAACAAGTGAATAAAAAGCACCAAGCTTATTTCAACTAAGCCATGAGACTTTATATAGGGCAAGGAATTCTAAAATTCTGTCTTTTCCATGCTTGTTTTTTTAATAGATGCATATATATAGATTTCAGTGAACACAATGCTTTTGGAGAACACATAAAAAGTTTTCTATGATCTTTCAATCCATTATCAAGATAACCAGATTTTCAAAATCATTACAACTTTACCTGCTTCCTCTGAGCCTCACACCTTGTATGGTGATCACTGCAGCTAGCTCTGCCCAGTCTAGAATCTATGCAAACTGAACAGCTTCCTGGAGCGCCTGGGTGACTCAGTCAGTTAAGCTTCTGACTCTTGATTTCAACTCAGGTCATGATCTCGGGGTCGTGGGATCACGCGCTGCACCAGGCTCCACGTTCAGTGGGGAGTCTGCTTGAGATTCTCTCTCTCCCTCTGCCCCTTTCCCTGCTCATGCTCTCTCTCTCTCTCTCCCTCAAATAAACAAATAAATCTTTAAAAAGAAACTGAGCAGCTTCCTCTTAATATGGTTTGGGTAGCACTAAAAGTCTTACAGACCTAAAATTTTCTTCCCCATCAACTAACATCAGTGCCTAAAATCTCACATTCATGTTATCCCTTTTAACAAAATGTTAGGACAATCTTTCCTAACTTTTCAGTATGAATGTATTTTCAGATTAACTGAGTAAGTGAAACTTGGGATGAATACATACTGGTGCATACAGTGGAGGACAGGATAGTCCTGTCTGTCTCCTTGGTAGTGGGAAATATTTGATATGGAATCCAGATGCATGATTTATTGTATACATGACCCAATTACATGACCGCCAAATATTTGAGGGTTATCACAGGTGCCTGAGGGAAAGAGGAAGAGAAAATAATATTCTGGGTGAATGCATTACCACAGGTTTTCAGCCTTGAACTCCCATCTAAAGGCACTGCCTTGGTGCGTTGAGCTAGACCACATGTCCCCATGTCACTCAAAGAGTTTCTTCAGTGTTCTGGATGCAGATTCTTGGTTAGTCTGTCTCTAAATCTTCAACCACCAACTAATCTTGACCCTAATAGACAAAGTCAAGGAAATGATACTATTCCTCCCTAATGTATAAAGCTGCTCACTCCTGTCTTCCCAGGATGGGCATAGTTCTCAACAGTAGCAGTCTCAGACTCCCTCAAAGCATTATCAACATGGAAGTCTCAAGAGTTCCCAAACAGACAAAAGAGCTTGAAGTTCTCCGCTCGACTGTCTAAAGATTTCCTGACATGCACAATGGCTTCCACACTAGCCATGGTCCCCACCCAAACCTCTACTCCTTTCCCTCCACTATGGAGTGGGAGATGGTGGAGTGTGCCTTGAGCTAACTCAAGAGGCCAACTGCAGAGTCTGGGGGAGCATCCCAGGCAGGCAGCCGGCAACCAGCTATCCAAGGTCTCCCCAGGTGCCTAGAGTAATGAAAGAGTAGAGAAACCACTTTCTTTTTTTATTGGAACTGATAATAATTTGGTTAATCAAAAGCGATGCATAACATCATAGTTTATTGCAACTTAAAATATAAACGTGTTTTATTCTTCTAACTTATTATGGAGGGTCAAGATGTTTTCTTTGATGTTAGAACATTGATAAAAGTTCATGCTCATCTTTCTTCAAAAGCCACATTCATAACTCACCATGTACAATTTCTAGTTTCTATTTCTTTAAAGCAAAGTAAAAATTTAAGGACAATTAAGAGGTAATCTGAATGTAAAAATCATTCCATATCTTTCTATTTCTCTGTAATCATTGATAGTCATCCTACCCATCCTTAATTCAACAGCAGTGTTTTAGCAACTCACATTTACTGAGTCTTTTCAAAGCATGTGATTTTGTTTTCACAGAAATAGCCCTCTTTTCATACTCAATGTTCATTGGTTTACATAATACTTAATTAAATTATATAATTACATCAGTTAATGTAGTGAATTGATTTAGTAGGGGTTGGTTAAGAGAGGTTCAACTGTTATTTTTTCTCTGAGGGCCAACTATCAACCTAAGACCTTTGCCTGGAATTTACGTTTAAAGCAAATCACATTTAAATATAAGAGGTCAATTATCATAGATTGAAAACTGTGTCACAAATAAGAAAATAATTTGTGGATAGAAAAACAATTGAGGTAAGTTGGGACCTCCGGCATGACAGGAGGAGGAGGTCACCAAATCGCCTCCCTGGAAGCAACTGAAATACTGGACAGTATTACCAAAACAGCTCTTTCAGGACTCTGGAAATCAACCAAAGGCATCCAACAAACTGAGAAGATTTATTCATAAAAAATGACAAACTTTGGAGGGGGAGACGAACCATGAGAGACAATGGACTCTGAAAAACAAACTGAGGGTTCTAGAGGGGAGGGGGTGGGAAGATGGGTTAGCCTGGTGATGGGCATTAAAGAGGGCACGTTCTCCATGGAGCACTGGGTGTTATGCACAAACAATGAATCATGGAACACTACATCTAAAACTAATGATGTAATGTATGGTGATTAACATAACAATAAAAAATTAATTTAAAAAATGAGAAAGAAAAAAATTTTTTAAAAAATGACAAACTTTGGGTAAGAACAGTAGGAATTCCTCAGCCTAGCTGCCTGGGGCTGATCCCATCAACCCACCCTCACCTCTGAGATCTGTTAGTATAGGAGTTCTAACAGCTAGACCAGGCTGTGTGTGACCGGCATCTCCACTGCCATAAAGGGGTGACTTGACTTGGAGCTAAAGGGGAAAATCTGATACTCAGTGTGTGATAAGTATCAACCTCAGTGGTGAACAAACAAGGAAAACCAATCATCACAATAGTCTGAGATAGGGTCTTATTTGGAACAAACATTAGACTGAAGAACTAGCCACAAATTTAAGAGGGAAATACAAGAAATGAGACTCTCCTGGAGGTACCTGATAACCTTTCCATATGGCTTTCTGGCTGACCTGGAGTTGGTACTCATGTGCAGGACAGACCAGAGAGAGCACTATGAAAAGTATATGTGTGCCTGTGTGTGTGTATTTATTTTACTTTTATATATTTATATATAATATATATTATATACACACACGTATGTATACACTTTTTTTTTTAAGTAAGCAGATATTAGCAGCCACACACCACAAGGGAGACCCATTTCATAGGAAAGTTACTAAACAAACAAAAACCCTCTGGCGGTTAAAATCAGAATCCAGACTTGCTACAATATATTATCTAAAATTTCAAGTTTTTGACCAAAAAAAATGTGAGATATAAAAAGTAATAGAAAAGTGTGACCCATATGCAGGGAAACAGCAGACAAGAGACATTGCCTCTGAGTATCCCCAATGTTGGATTTAGCAGACAAAAATTGCAAAGTAGTTATTATAAGTATATCAAAGAATGAAAGGAAATTGTGTTTAAAAAGCTAAAGAAAAGTATGACAATAAACCAAAAGTAGAGAATCTCAATAAATGGATAGAAAATATTTTAAAAGAACCAAATAAAAATTCTGGAGGTAAAGAATACAATAATAAAAGTAAAAATTTACCAGAAGGGTAAACAGCAGATACGAGATGGAAGAAGAAAGAATTGGTAAATTTGAAGAGAGAACAATAGCAATTATTCAATCTAAAGAAGACAGATAACAAAGACTGAAGAAAAATTAAGTCTCAAAGACCTATGGGACCACATCAAGCACAATAGTATAGGTGTGATAGGAATCCCTTAAAAAGAAAAAAGAGAAACTCAATAAAACCGCAAAATATAAAAATAAAAAAGGAGGAAGAAGAAGGAGGAGGAGGAGAAGGAGGAGAAAAGAGAAATGGGTAGAGAAGTTTTTGATAAAATAATGGCCAAAACTTCCCAAATTTAATTAAAAGCATTAACCTACAGATCCAAGAACCTCAAAAAATTAGGAGAAATCTTCATGACCTTCAGTTAGGCAATGAGTTCTTGGACATAATACCAAACGCAATCTCAAAAAAGAAAAAAAATATATATTAGACTTTTTTAAAATTTAAAACTTTTCCACTTCAAAAGACACCCCTAAGTGAATGAAAAGACAAGCCACAGCCTGGGAGAAAAGCTCAATAACAAGAAGACAACGTAGTTTAAAAAAAGAAAAAGAGGGACACCTCGGTGGCTCATTCGGTTAAGTGTCTGCCTTTGGCTCAGGTCATGATCCCAGGGTCCTGGGATCAAGTCCTGCATCAGGCTCCTTGCTCACCAGAGAGTCTGCTTCTCCCTCTGCCTGCTGCTCCCCCTGCTTGTGCTTGCTCTCTCTCTCTCTGGCAAATAAATAAATAAAATCTTTAAAAATAAATAAATAAATAAAAACAGGAAAAAGATTTGAAAATACGTCACAAAAGATATGCAAATGACTAATAATCACATGAAAAGATGCTGAATATTTTTACTCATTGAGGAACTGAAAATTAAAACCACAATTAAATACCACTACACACTCACTAGGATTTCTACAATCAAAAAAAAAAAGTGGTAATGAGGATGTAGAGGGACAAACACCTTCATATGTTGCTGGTGGAGATGTAAAATAATACAGTTCTACTCCTAGGAATCTACCCAAGAGAAATAAAAACATAAGTCCACACAAAGACTTGTACACAAATGTTCATAACAGCATTATTCATAACAGCTAAAAAGCTGGAAGAATTTCTTTTTTTTTAAGATTTTATTTATTTGAGAGAGAGAGAGAGTGAGCGAGAGAGAGAGAGCAGAAGCAGGGGGAGAGACAGAGGGAGAGGGAGAAGCAGACTCCCCGCTGAGCAGGGAGCCTGATGCAGGGCTCAATCCCAGGACCCTGGGATCATGACCTGAGCCAGAGGCAGACGCTTAACTGATTGAGCCACCCAGGCACCCCTGGAAACATTTCAAGTATCCATCAACTAGTAAATGAATAAACAAATTGTGACATATCCATACTATGGAATTGTATTCAGAAATAAAAATGACCAAACTATTGATTCATCTTAATATACGGATAAACCTCAAAATCATTATGCTGAGTGAAAGACCAACACAAAAGAAATCATATTACTTGTTTCCATTTATACGAAATGTCCAGAAAAGACAAACGTATAGAGACAGACACATTAGATAACGTGGCTGTCCGAAGCTGGAGGCAGGTGGAGAAACTGACTGCAAACTGGCACAGGGAGAATTTTAGGGGGAAATGTTCTAAAACTGGTCTGTTGGTGTTTGCATAAATTCTATAAATTTATTTTAAAAACACTGAATTGTAAACTTGTAACAGGTGACTTTTATGGTATGTAAATTACACCTCCAAATAACTATTTTAAAAGATGAGACCTGAGCAATTTCCCCATCAATGGTGTGAAGAGAGGGACAGCAATGAGCAAGAGCACTGTAAGTCCATAGCAGTGATACAACAACGGGCTCTGGGAAAACATAGGGTGGGGATGGGGAAGCAAAATACAGACACACACACACACACACACACACACACACACACTCAGCCATAAAAAAGAATGAAATCTTGCCATTTGCAACAACGTGGATCGAACTAGAGGGTATTGTGCTAAGGGAAATAAGTCATTCAGAGAAAGACAAATACCATATGATTTCACTCGCATGTGGAATTTAAAAAACAAAACGGGGGGCACCTGGGTGGCTCAGTCGTTAAGCGTCTGCCTTCAGCTCAGGTCATGATCCCAGGGTCCTTGGATTGGATCCCGCATCAGGCTCCCTGCTCTGTGGGAAGCCTGCTTCTCCCTCTCCCACTCCCCCTGCTTGTGTTCCCTCTCTCGCTGTGCCTCTCTCTGTCAAATAAATAAATAAAATCTTTTAAAAAATAAAATAAAATAAATAAATAATAAAAAACAAATAAAAACAAAGTGGATGAACATATTGGGTTGGGGAAGAGAAGGAAACAAACCACAAGAGACTCTTAAAGACAAAGAATAAACCAAGGGGTGATGGAGGGAGGTGGATGGGTGATGGGCGGCATGCGTATGGGTATTAAGAAGGGCACTTCATGTGATGAGCACTGGGTGTTGTATGTAGGTGATGAATCACTGAATTGTATTCCTGAAACCAATATTGCACTGTATGTTAACTAAATAGAATTTAAATAAAAATTAGGGAAAAGGGAGGAAGGAAGGAGAGAGAGAAAGGAAGAAAGAGAAAGAAAGAAGAAAGAAAGAAAAAGAAAGAAAGAAGGAAAGAAAGAAAGAAAGAAAGGAAGGAAGGAAGGAAGGAAGGAAGGAAGGAAGGAAGAAGGAAGCAGAAAGAAAGAAAGAAAGAAAGAAAGAAAGAAAGAAAGAAAGCAAGCAAGCAAGCTTTACCAAAACAGTCATATAGAAGCTGAGGCTCAAAGACACCCTTAGTTTTTAAAATATTACATCAAGCTCAAGTAGGGTTTATTCCAGGCGTAAAAGGATAGTTCAACATCAGAAACAACAGCAACAAAATTGACCTCATTAATAGACTGAAAGGGAAAGAAAAATACACAATTGTCTCAGTTGACATAGGAAAAGAATTTAATAAAGTTCAGTAACTATTTCTGGAAAATTAAGTCTCCTAGCAAACCAGAAAGAGAAGAAAACTATGAGTAGACAGAAATGCATTTCAAGTATGCCATCTCTATTATTGTTTCACATAATACTGGAAGCCTTGACACATAGTACTGGAAGTCAAGGTGGGGGGGGAGTAAGATGGTAAGATCAGAAGGAAAGAGACAAAAACTAATTATCTGTGGGTGATGTGATCACTGGCATAGAAAAAGCAACAGTGGGGCGCCTGGGTGGCTCAGTCGTTAAGCGTTGTCTGCCTTCAGCTCAGGTCATGATCCCAGCGTCCTGGGATCGAGGCCCGCATCGGGCTCCCTGCTCAGCGGGAGGCCTGCTTCTCCCTCTCCCACTCCCCCTGCTTGTGTTCCCTCTCTAGCTGTCTCTCTCTGTGTGTCAAATAAATAAATAAAATCTTTAAAAAAAAAAAAAAAAAGAAAAAGCAACAGTAACACAGTTGACCAAGGTTGCTGGATACAAGATCAACTTACAAAAGTAAAAATCAGGGCACCTGGTTGGTTCAGTCCACAGAGCCTGCAAGTCTTGACCTTGGAGTTGTGAGTTCAAGCCAATGTTGGAGGTACAGGTTACTTAAAAAAGAAAAAGTTTAAAAAATTTCTTTAAGTCAAAATAAGTTCTTTCTAACTTAGTAATCAACTAAAAAATATAATAAAAAAATAAGATAACCTTCATAATAGCAACAAAAAGCATCAAACATCTAGAGATTTTTACTAACAATTCACTATGGAGGAAATTTTCAAGTTTTCATAAAGGATAAAGAGTTACAGGAATGGAGTGACGTTCCACAGATTTGAATAGGCTCACATTTTAAGCATGTCAATTCTCTACCAAATAATTTATAAAATCTCTGTAATCACAATACAAATTATATTTGATTTTTTAAGTTACTTACTCACCTCGATCGACTCTATGAAAGAAGAGAAGTCCATGAGAAAGCTAAATCAACTTTGAAAAAGAAGAAAGAAAAAGATCGAGAATTTACTAAAGCTATAATTACAAAATACAACTCATGTTAGAGAAAAAGTAGACAAATAAAAATGGAGCAAGTGTATCTCTGGGACAAGTATATACACACACACTCCGCACTTAATAAAGGTGACACCATAAATCAGTGAGAAAAGAAAAGATCGCTTAGGAGGTGGTATTGGTAAAATGGACTTATTATTTTAATTTTTTTTTATTTGAGAGAAAGAGTGAGAGAGAGAGAGCCCAAGAGGGATAGGGTCACAGGGAGAAGCAGACTCCCTGCTGGGCAGGGAGCCTGATGTGGGACTCGATTCTGGGACTCCGGGATCATGACCTGAGCTGAAGGCAGTCGCTTAACCAACTGAGCCAGCCAGGTGCCCTGGACTTATTATTTTAGAAAAGAAAACTGGGACTCTATATAACACCACATCCAAAGATGGATGTTATATATGGATGCCATGTGGATGAGTACTGAATTGTGAGAGATAAAATTATGAAGTTAATAGATGAAAATTAGAATACTTTGTCACCTAAAGGATAGGCCTTCTTAAATAAACCCCAAGTGTACAAACCACAAGGCAAAAAATTATTAAAAAATCATGAATTTGCCTTGCTTTAAACATGAATTCTTTCTGGTCCACGAAGAATACCATGGATAAACTTGACAGTAGATTGGGAGAAGAAACTTGTACTGTCCAAACTGACCAGGGACTAATATATGTACAGGGAGCATTTGCAAAGAAAAAGAAAAAGATCGCAATCCCAGCAGAGAAATGGACAGAAATATGAATGAGGTGATTTATACAAAAGGAAATTAAAAATACTGTTGTTGAAGTGATGTTCAAACTCAATCATCAGAGAATACAAATTAAAGCAACAATAAAATATCATTTCACCTCAGTTAAGATTAGAAAAACTTGACATCTGGATAAATTCTCTCACAAAGGTCCATAATATCAAAATACTCCAGGGAGTGGGAGGCCACCTGAGCATCCATCATTGCCACAGTGGGTAAGTACAACAAAGGGAAGAGTTCCATGCAGTAAAACACAACATTAGCAGCAACAGATAGAATGTAAATGGCAGATACAGGTGGGTCTTTTAAAAACGGCCTTAGTGAGAAAAGTAAGGAAAAGATTGAGATCTAGTCCAAAGCACCACTTACATAAACTTAAAATACAAGTGCATAAAACAATAATGCAGAGAATAGAGGGTGTGGCAACAGACAAAAAGATATACTGTAAAATCTGGGAATTTTTTTTATGGACAGAGAATGGAATTAGGAAAGTGAGACTAAAGAGAATAAAATAAGTAAAATAAATAAATGCATGAATGGGAGAAACAGAATGTCTTCAAATCATTTGGTAATTTGCTATTTTTCCTTCCCATTAAGTGATGCCACAGGCCACTAATAATTTCCGAGGAAAAATTTTACATCTTTATTTTAAGTTACTAAATCATGGATGATGTGTCTGTGATGAGCGAGGTGTCACCAAATAACAAAACATAAACCTTTAATTGAAATGTAATTTTCAGTTTCGTGTGAAATAGAATGATATGTGGCCCTAGAGCCTTCACTGTAACATGGGGAATACTTTGAACTAGGCCTTAGGAATTCTACAAACTTTGCAAGAAAATTAAAAGGAAAAACCAACACTTTCTTTCCTCATCAATTTGTTATCCTGATTTTTTTCAAGTATTTTTAATCCTATATTTTCAAACTCTGGACCTAGATTTTTTTTTTTAAAACTTGACTGCAAGTCGAAGATACACATGTACTCCCTACAGTGTCCCTCCCTTGGAATATGCAAAAAGATTAAACAGATTGCAAAATAAAAACCCCATGTGTGCCAAACACGTGGGTGTATCCACTTCTTAATTCTGCATAACCAACATTATTTTGTCTAAGGCGCAATTTCAATGTGGAGAAAATACAAGTGAGAACTTCAAAGACACTCTGTAAATGCTCATCAGTTTACTAATATTGAATATTTCTTATGCCTTCTGCTGCCTAGAATAGGAAGACTTTTACTTTCTTTGTAGTGTTTGTTGGTAAAGAAGAGAATATACTCTTACCAGTACGTGTTAGAAGCTTTGTGACCAGAGATGGATATCCTGAGAGCACCAGGAGGTCCAGAGAGTCCCTCAAGACCCACAGTGGCAACCTGCTTCTGCTTCTGTTTCCTGGTGGCTTCCACCTGTGCCCTGCTGGGCCTGATTCCCACTCTGTCTGCTTCCATGAGCATCCCTGTTGCGAACTGCTACCACCAGAGCTCTGCACGCCCACAAGGGTCCCGAGCTGGGGGCAGCTCTCTGCTGATCTCCTGAGGAGCGTACCAGCTTCTACAACTACTGATCATTCGACTGGGGTAGAGAAAGTTTCTCTTCTGTGATTTCTGATCATTTATAAAGAGTGTTCTAAAATATAAAGTTGCCAGACAAATGTTTAAGAACATTCTCATTTGTAAGCAGATAAAGAACATCATTTGAATTCAAAAGGTAAATGTACTCATGTCAAACGAGTTCTATGTATCATTAAAGGAAGCCTGGCAGCTCTTTACCAACTATTAGAAACGCTCACAGGTTAGAAATTTCAGCTTTTTTTAAAACATGTCTCATCGTTCAAAGTGTTCACCAAGGTGGGCCCTTCCCACAGCCCTCATTCCACCACACAGCCCCCAAAACTGGGTGAATTAACCATGTCTGTGGGTAGAGAGCCGCCAAGGTGAATAAATTCACCAGCCTGATAGGTAGAGAGCCTTCCCCAGTCTCCCTCACAGAAGCTCTGTCCAGTCTTACACTTGCCAACTTTGTGGAGCCCTCAAGTCACATACGCTCTCAGAATTCTCAGACCTTGGGACAGCTGCCAGCTCAGAAAGAATAAAAGTTGAATATGCAATCTAATTATGTTTTTATTTAAATTCCAGTGTTCTGCTCTGCTCAGAGCCCTCCTGTCCCCCCTAGGCCCTCCAGAGGCAATCTGAACAAACCCCAGGGCAACAATACCCTGGGCCACCTACCCGAGTTACTACCCCCTTCACGGCTTCCACAAACCTTTGGGGTAAGGTGAATTTACCAGGGCATTTAAAAAAACAGGGTTTTTTTACACTTTTCAGATGTCCTTGCAACTCTCATTCCAAATATTCTCTAAGAAGACTAATCTCATTCATTTACAAATGGAAATTATAAAAAGCTTGAACTCTTTAAGTTTACAGAACTCCCAGGAAGGATGAGGCCTCCTGGGAGACAAACTCACAGGCCTGTCTCCCTACTCTGGCCCCTCTGTCACAGGATTACTGGTCTCTCCTCCCCTCTCAGTTTATGATTAATACAAGTATGCATGGGCATTGTTCAAATCTAAAGAAAGAAAAGCCACCAATATACCTACCATCTAACAATAACCATTATTAATATTAATGATTAATTTAGCAAATAATATTAATATATGTAATATTTCATTCCATGTGCATATATGCATTTTCATATACTCTATCATATAGAAAGCTTATTAGGTTTTGTTTTGTTTTTTTACTATAAGTGTAGTCGCCACCTGTTACCAACAATATGTTATCACATTGTTGAGTATATTTCCTGTGCTGTACTTCTCATCTCCATGACTTATTAATTGTATAACTACAAATTTGTATCCCTTAATCCCCATCACCTATTCTTTGTATCCTGCTTTGCTTTATGTCAATATTATTTTCTAAGCATCACATATTCTTATCACATAATCACAGATTTTAATAGCCACAAAAAAATTCATTCTATGGATATACTGTAATGATTAACTTCATTCAATTATAGAAACAATATGTGAAGTACAGGCTTTTAAAAATAGAAAGAAGAAATAAGGATCACCCACCCTACCAACACCAAGTTAATATACTGGCATTTGCCTCTCTAGATTTTTTTAAGAGTACATAAATATAAATAAATAAAGAGGAATGTGGATTCTACTGGATCTCTTACTTTGTCATCCAGTTTTAATTAAAAATTATGTTAAATGTTTTTAATTTTAGTGAATATTTTTCTGTTATTATTTTAATTAATTGTTATATTTCATTGTATAGATATACCATGAATTTCTTACTTAGACATTTAATGAGTTTTAATTACTAGCCATTATTAATAATACTTAATCTTAATACATATAACTTCATATGCATACCCAAGTAGTTCATTAATAAAAAGTCCTAGAAGTGATAGTGCCAAAGATCACTCTAAAAGTTGAGACTTTTCATTCATATTGACCAATTTTCCTTCCAAAAAATTACTCAGCACAGCCATCAACAGTTTTTAAGCATGCTCATATCTCACATTTTAAACAACCCTTGACATAATATATTTAGTTTTTCAATATCATAGCCAAAATAAAGTATTTCATTATTCGAATTTGTATTTGTTTAATTACCACAAAGGTTGAGTTTTTTCATACTTTTCTTAAAATCATCCAATTTGTTCTTCCATTGTTCACCTTTTCTCATTGATTTATAGGATTATTTTTTCTATTAAAGATATTAATATCCTATAGCATGTATAACTATTTTCTTTAATTTATCATTTCTCCTCTAGTTTTTTACTATTTCTTTTTTTTTAATGTTTCCATACTAAAATATAAATTTCAGGACCTTGGGTTCTGGAAACATGGTAGACTGGGCTAACACAACCCTCTCCCACCTCTAATCAGTACAACCACACAGAAATAATAGAGCAAAAGAAAAAAATTAAATACATTGCTTAGATTAAAAGAAAAGAGAAATTCCTTGTAGCTAAAAGCAAAGGGGCAAAATAAAGCCATGTGCCAATATCATGACACTCCAAAAGAATGACAGAATGAACACAAGCAATATAGAACATGTATCTTAATAGTTCCATAGGAATGGCAGATATGACTTTGGATCCAAAGAAGGTGAAGAGCAAAACAGAAATTGCTCCCTAACCACCAGATTATGGAAAAGTTATCATCTTCATGAAAAAGAAGACTAGCTCAATCAAATGAAAACCCACTCAGTAGTAACTCTCTCACAATCCAGCGCACATGGATTTCCCACATGAAAAAAGAAAGAAAAAGTAAGGAAAAAAAATCTCTGCTGAAGATGAGCTCACAATTCAAAATTACAAACCACACTCACTACTCACTATGACAGTGACCCTGTGTATACCAAAAATGGGCATAATAGAACTTATGAAAAACAAACAATGTTAGAAGACTCCTAGATTATTGATTATCTTTAAAATGATTAAAGACATAAAAGAAAATCATATGGAAAACAACAGAAAAATGTGAAAAAGAATTGGCAAATGAACTTTCAGAAATTAAGATTTCACTGTACAAGATCAACAAACATAACTGAAAATTTAATTAATTGGAGAATAGAGATGAAATTAATGAGACAGAGAGGTGCAAAATGTCAAAGAGAACTTTTAAAAAAGAGAAAAGTAATATTCCAAAAGATAATGGATGAGACTCTTCCAGAATTAATGAAAGACATGAATCATCAGTTAAAGTATCATAAGATCTAAAAATTATAAATTTTTAAACTCTAGCTCTAGGCCCATTTAGTGGAATTCCAGAACATCAAAGTCAAAAAGAAGCACCATAAAAGGAACTTGAGAAAAAAATAGATTATCTATAACATCAACAAGAAATTGACAGCTAACTTCTTACCAGTGACAATAGAAGAAAAGAACACAATAGACCAATACCTTTAAGGGATTAAGGGAAAATAAATATCATCCCATCTAATGACCTAGAGTTCTATATGCAGCTAATACATGACTCAAGGAAGAGAGGGAAATAGTCATTATCAGACAAAAACCAAGGAAGTGAAAATTCACCTGTCATAACAGAAATATATATTAAAGGAAATAATGCAAGAAAAGAAAGAGTGAACCCTAAGTCAGGAGTGGGATGTAAGAAGCAAGGGTAAGCAAGGAAACTGGCAAATATATGGGTAAAGCTATGCAAGCACTGAATGAAAAATAAAATTAATAACAATAATGACTTATTTTGTTGGATCCAAGACAGGTAGAACTAAAATACTATAAAAAAGAAACATAGGTATGAGAACAGGAAAGATCAAAATTAAAATGTTCTAAAGATCTTGAATTATTCAAGATAAGGTTGTTGTTGTAGTTGTTGTTTTAATTAACCATGCACCTTAAAAATTAAAATCTAACCAATAAAAGAATAGAAATAGAGTGAATAAATTTCAAACACGGCTGAAGCTAAAAAAGGGCAATAAAGAATATTTTATTAACCTAAGAGACAGTAGGAAAAAAAAATGCAGAGAAAAAGCATGGTAAATAGGAAACATTAAATAAGATGGTAGATGTAACTTCAAACCCATTCATAATCATATAAATTAATTGGACCTAATGTATTAATTTAAACAAAAACAAAAGTTCTCATATTGAATATTTATAAATCTAGCCATATGCTATTTATCAAAGATTCACCTGAAACATAATGACATATAAATGTTAGAAGCACATGGATGAAAAAAGATATTCTGGGCATATCCAACTAAGGAGGGAGGGGGAAAGCCTGGTGTAGCATCATGAATATCATAAAAGGAAGACTAAACAAAAAATACAGACAGAGATATATATCCATGTAGATAGAGATATACTACCCTTATATAAAGATAGAAGGAGCAATTCACCAATAAGAATAATAACTCATACTTGTGAAGCACTGTGTCAGACACTGTTCTTGGTGCTTTTTACAGATATTAATTTATTTAATCTTCACAGTGATCTTCACAGCATAGCCCATTTTACAGATAAGAATACTGAATTACAGGAAATAAATCACTTTCCCAAGGTACATAGCCATAATTCAAACCCAGGCAGTCTGACTCCAGTGTCTAAACTCTGTATTTTTTGCTAGTAACACAGCTTCCAAATATATGAAGCACACACTGACAGAATTGCAAAGAAAAATTAGCAAATCCACAGTCATAATAGGAGTTTAATATGCATGCCTCAGTATCAAATTAGGCAAATAAAAAATTAGTGAAGATATAGAACACAATTAAAATACTTGATCTAATGACTCTATATAAAACTCTATCTCCTACAATTAGAGATTACATATTCTTTTTAAGCAGCATGAAACATTTATAAAAATAGATCACATAAAAGGTTGTAAAGCAGTTTGCTATAAATCCCAGAGAATGAAAAGCATAGAGGCCATGATCTCTGACTACAATGTAATTAAATTAGAAATCAATGACACAATCAGAGAAAGACATGTATCATATGACCTCACTGATATGAGGAATTCTTCATCTCAGGAAACAAACTGAGGGTTGCTGGAGTGGGGGGTGGGGTGGGAGGGATGGGGTGACTGGGTGATAGACACTGGGGAGGGTATGTGCTATGGTGAGCGCTGTGAATTGTGCAAGACTGTTGAATCTCAGATCTGTACCTCTGAAACAAATAATGCAATATATGTTAAGAAAAAAAGAAGAAGAAGAAGATAGCAGGAGGGGAAGAATGAAGGGGGGAAATCGGAGGGGGAGACAAACCATGGGAGATGATGGACTCTGAAAAACAAACTCAGGGTTCTAGAGGGGAGGGGGGTGGGAGGATCGGTTAGCCTGGTGATGGGTATTAAAGAGGGCACATTCTGCATGGAGCACTGGGTGTTATGCACAAACAATGAATCATGGAACACTACATCAAAAACTAATGATGTAATGTATGGTGATTAAGATAACAATAAAAATTTAAAAAAAAGAAATCAGTGACACAAAGATAACCCCAAATAACCCATATATTTGGATTTTTAAAACACACTTTTAAGTATATTAAGGGTCAAAGGACAAATCATAATGTACATAATAAAATCTTTAGAAAAAAATGATGACAAAATCCTGCATATCAAAATACTGTTACGGAAGTTGGCTAACATAGTATGTAAATGAGAGTTTTATATTCTTAAATGTGTATATTAGAAACGAAGGAAGATTCCAAATTTATGAGCTCCGTTGTGCAACTAAAGATAGAAGAAGAACAACTCAAGAAGATATAAGAAGGGAGAAAATGACCAAGTAAGAGTAACATAAAATAGAAAAATTCCGGTAAGTTGTCATTTCTAGAAGTTGTTACAAAATTAATTCTGAGGAAGAAGAGTGCGAGCTACCCCATACACGAGGCTGGGAGATCAGAGGTCTTCATTCCCCACTGTGTGATCTTCAGCAGGGTTCTTAATCTCTCTGGGCTGCTGTTTGCTCAATTAGTCAGTCAGATGAACTCAGTGTGTCCTCCTTCAGAGACCATTCACCACAAGGGATGGATGTGAAATCGTAAAGCAAGTGACAGCTAAGGTGTTGCTGATAGGAGAAATCTCTTTGGTCTTGATGCAATAACTTCACAATATCACCAGAAGTGAGGTGACATATTCTAAGGACAGCTCCTCTCTTGTGCCACCTGAGACTGGTCTAGGAAAATGCTAGAAAATTCCCAACTGAGCAAGGAGACCATTGTTATTCAAAAATCTGTTCCTGGGGAATTTGTAACTAGCAGCTGTAGAGGTTCTAAGTCTACTGGATGCCATGGGAGTCTGAAGTCCCAAGTGTATGGCAAGTTCAAGGCATATATACAGGTCCCAGTAAATAGTAAATATTCAAAAATATTTTTTGAATAAATGAATTAAGATGAAAATGCAAGGTGATGTATGAAAGGAAGTATTAATCTAGATTTTAGAATAAGGCTAGTTTAATTAATCACTTAGTTCATTAAAAAAAAAGTTGAAATAAACACCTAGAAGCATAAGTCTTTAAATTCGATTAAATCATGACTGACAATGATGGATATGCTGAGTAACTAGAAAAATAGACTTCATCCTTCCTCACGTGCCTATGAGTAGTAAGCCAGGAAAGAGTCACAAAAATTACAGGTGGTGTAAACAGAGTCCAAAGGTTTCCTATGCCCTGTCTCCCTAGAAAATACCTACAGACTGCTAATAGCACTAAAGGTACCCAGTGCCCCCTTTATACAGATCGGTGCGTAGGAATGTAAAGAGCTCTAAAAAGGCAAATCTATCATCTTAAATTCCTAAAGTAATAATAGCAAGAATCAAAAATGTAGGACTCTCTACAGACACAAGGGGACTCCTGCCCACTTCAAAAGCATGAGGAAGCTCATGTCAGCCGGAAAATCTTCGCTAATGGGGCTCTTCCCCTGTATGACTTACACATGCGTGTTTTTCCAGACAGACCACTCTCCAGCTGTCAGTATTAACCATGGAAGGTTGGAGACGCCAAGCTCCTTGTACCCTTAATGCCACTTTCCCCATGTCAGCTCATCCCTCGTGACGGGTGAACTAATATTATAGTAGAACATTTGGGGTAGATCTAGAAGAATCAATCTGAGAAACAGTTTTCAGTTTCCTGTCTCAGACCAAAACCAGAAAGTCAGAAAAATTCTCTCAGGAAAAGAAGGCTGTGTAATTGTTTTGGAGATAGGGTGGCAAGCCTCCCAGAGACTTAACAGTTTAAAAGAACATCTCCAACAGGCCTTGGCCGTGCTGAGCTTTCCTGAGCACTCCAGGTACAAATAGGTCAACTTGTCTGGGATATTAAGCAGGGGCCAAAGCCTTCGCATGCTACCCATGCCACACTGCCCTTTCCAGGAGCCCCAGGACCAGCTGCTGCTTGGTGACATGGGTGTTGGCTAAGAAACCTGAGAAAATTCTTCTTCCCTGCTCCCTTTTTCTTTATGAGCTTATCTCTGTCTTACTGCCTGTCAGTTTTGCCATCTCCCCAAGGGAAGGGTTCCCCATAGCCAATGGTAAGCCACCTCCTCCTAAACTCTGCCAAGCCAGCCAGAGAAAACAAGATCCAAGACCCAAAGGACGTGGCGACAAGAAAACCCCTTATATTTTCTTCTCCAATAAAAGTTCGGGAGTCCCCATTTACCTTCAATTCCCTCCATATCCTTTCAAATGCCAGAAACTGACTTGAAATCATTTTTACAAGGCTCATGTTCTCATGCCAAGAAAAAAGTTAAGTGTGAAAACACAAAAGAAGAATATTTCTTTGTGT
Organism: Phoca vitulina; assembly: GCF_004348235.1. Lineage (NCBI taxonomy): Eukaryota > Metazoa > Chordata > Mammalia > Carnivora > Phocidae > Phoca > Phoca vitulina. The sequence continues at coordinate 49,713,568 of NW_022589713.1, forward strand.
CTCTATTACCTCCTTTGAGGCTCTTGCCCTCTCCCCCTCTCTCTCTCTTTTTTCCTCTCTCTCTCCCTCCACCTCTTTTATATCCAGATGTGTGTTGGGCAGCCAGAACAGCTCCAAATTCCATAATAATGTATTTTGAAAATGTCGGTCTTTAAAGGGCACCGCTGCCAATGGTTCAGTCGCATTGCAGGGGTTTAAAATGAAATACACTCAAAGAAATGCATGTTGGGGCTTTTTCTTTCCCCAACTTCACTTCAATTTGTATTTTTCCCCTTCTAATTGAAATTAATTTCCCTTGCTGTTTTGTGTTACAAAACACCTGGATGGGGTTATTATTCTGGAAAGGTAATTATAAAATTAGAAGGCTAACCACGAGGCAGATTTCCTAAATCGCAGGTGGCAATGGTACCAAGCACTGACAACAGGGAAAATACTCACAAATGCAGGCTAAATTCACTTGTGAAAAGACACCCACAGGCCTAGTAATACCCCAAACCAGGCAATGCCAGAAGGCTTCCACTGCCAAAGAGAAAGTGCCGGACACTGTGACACACTGTCCAGATCCCCCTGTAGGACTAACCAATGCATTCCCCCACCTGCTTGGAGTGCTTTTGGCAGACTGCCCTCAGCTGTCAGCCGCTTTGGCCATTGTCCTGCCCAGGGTCACACCTGCTTCTGTGAGCAGCTAGCTCCATTGACTGATCCTCTAGGACCTTTTCACCCCAATTTGGGACAACTTTGAAGGGCCAGCCTAGCTTCAGAGCTCCCTGTGGAACCATCTTGAGGACTCCATCAAGACTGCATCACAGCCCAGCTTCTCTCTCTGCCTGGTCCTGTCTCCTTCCCTTCCCTTCTACAGGTGTGGATCCCAAGATCCTAAGAAGTGTCCTGCATGCTGTTTCAGGGTTGGCTTCCAAGAGAATCCAACCTGCCACAGAGGGGAAAAGGAGTTGGATTAAAAAAAAAAAATTAGTCTTGTATTCACTGTGCCTTCCAGTCAAGTGAATACTAACCCAGTCACTTCATTGCTAAGAGTTTGTTAAGACCCACTAGTACCTGCTCACTGGTGCTCAGTGGCTTTTCACATTAGCCCCAGCCTAAAATCCAGGAAAAAAATAGATGACAATCCTAGGAAGCAATAATGGAAAGCAAAGTTCATTCGGCAGTACGTATTAACAGCCTCAAAAACATTCACATTTTTCACCCAATAAATTACATTTTTCTTCATGAGATATGCTTATATCTCAACTAATTCCCAAAATTACTGGACAGAGCTTACAAAATTGCTTATTACTCAGCAAATCAAACTACATAAATAAACAATGTGTGGCAAAATAAAAACAATATAAAGGCAGAGCTAAGGTGAGTCCAAAAGAGTGGCCATAAGGTCAAGACAGATTAGGCCTTTAGAGGTCTCCATCCCCATGTAAGCAATTTAACAAAAGCAATACTAGACCAAACACAAAATATATATCTGCACTGAAATTAAATTAGCTTTTTCCCTAGATTTCCTAATAGTAAAATTCTCCATAGGTATATTGAAAATGAAAAAGTAAATGTTTGGGGCACCTAATCATGTGTTTGAACTGCCTGCTGGGTAATCCAGACTGCAGAGATTTTATACTATTGCTGAGGATGAACTGATAGTTTGGCTTTGGGAAGAACTCTGGCTAATTAAGCAGCACTGTTTATGATCAATGAAAAACAAGATGGCGCCTGAGAAGCAGTGAAGCTGCTCCTGGGACTGTGACCTAGAAGAAACCCTGTGAAGAGCTCTGTGTGAGGTGGTATAGAGAGCTACAGAGAGCACACTCCTGTCCTGCCAGTTTCTAGAGCATCCCCTCCCCCAAGGAGGCTGAGAGCAATATTCCAAACCCAATTCATAAAAAGTCATTTTAAAGAGCCCAGAGTAAGTTGGTCTAAGCTCTGATAGGTCTGGTCCAGCTAGATCCAAAGATAAAATGGAGGCCTAAAGGAGTGGAAGGCCTGTATCTGCCGTAGTTGCCTCAGGCTCTTCTAACAAAATACCAAGACTGGGTGGCTTAACCAACAAACATTTATTTCTCACAGCTCTGGAGGCCTGGAAAGTCTGAGAGCGAGGCGCTGACACATTTGGTTCTTGGAGAGGGCCCTCTTCCCTCTTCCTGGCTTGTAGATGGTTGCCTTCTCACTGTGTCCCCACATAGCAGAGAGAAAGGGGTCTGGTTTCTCTTTCTCTTCTTCTATGGGCACTAAACCCATCATGGGGACTCCACTCCCATAACCTCATCTAATTGTAATAACCTCCCAAAGGCCCCACCTCCAAATATCATCACATCGGGACTTAGGGTTTCAATTTATGAATTTTGGAGGGACACAAACATTCAGTCCATAACAATACATTCCAAGCAATCCTCTGAAGGTTACTCGCCACACCAGACCTTTGACAGGAGTTGGGCTGCAGAATTTGCAATTACATTCTCTGCCAAATAGCTGGAGAGCAAAGCTGTATGTTGAGAGAGAGTCCTGTGCATTGACATCAATTGACATGCGGGAGGGCTTGGGGATACCAAGAGGAAGAGCCACCTGGTCAAGAAAGGGCTCTCCTCAGAAGGAATTTTTCCAGCACAAGAATGAATGGACAATCAAGGTCTTGACATATTCAGTCATGGAGTTCTATGTCACTGTGATTCTTAGTCTAAAAAAAACTTTTTTTTAAAACATTTTATGTATTTATTTTACAGAGAGGGTGAGAGAGCACAAGCAGGGGGAGCAGTAGAAGGAGAGGGAGAAGCAGGCTCTCCATCAAACAGAGAGCCTGATGCGGGGCTTGATCCCAGGACCCTGGGATCATGACCTAAGCCGAAGGCAGATGCTTAACCATCTGAGCCACGCTGGTGCCCCTAAAAAAACTTTTTAAGCAGGACTTACAAATTATTAAACATGGACTTCTTAAAAAAATGTTTAAAGCCCCAGTAAAGCACCTATAACCCATAGAATATCAAATTTTAGAAGGATATATTCCTTCTAAAAACAATCTTAAATGTCATAAAATGGTGGGCACAAAGACATTCACTACAGGTTCTTTATAATAATGGAAGCAATGTGAATGACTGTCTGCAGAGGAACACTAAGGAAGTAATGACTAGTAATCAAGAATCATCGATAACAAATATTAATTGCTAATTATGTTATAATGTTTAATAAAAAGGTTAAAATGAAAATTGCATTTACTGTAGGGAATATAACTGTGTTTTGAAAGCTAACAAAGAGTCACACACATAAAAATGACTAGAAGGACATATATAAAAATGATAATATTTGGTAACAATAATTGTATTATTATTTTTATTTCTTTATTTTTTGAAAAAAATTACATTATCTTTCTTAAACTTTTATTGTAAAAATATTTATATAATCAGTTTGCAAAGGGAAAAACAAAACAAGATGTGGAGAATATTCAAAGGCCTGACAGACTCACAGAATTTCCAAAATGGCATCCAAAGCAGAACACAACATAGAGTTCAGGAACGGATCTACTGATTGCCCGAGGTCAGCCCCACTGCCAATGCCAGCCACCACCACGATGAGAGAGCCCACGTTCAAGTAAGAGCTGACATGCTGACCGAGAGAGGAAGCTTCCTTCCCAAAGAACTTTGAGTCTTACTTCATTTCTTAAGTCAGGGTCTGAATGGAACCACTACTGCAGCACAGCCTCACCAAAGCCCCTGTCCTTTAGGGAAAAATGCAGTAACTATAGAAGAAAAAATAATAAATGAAAAGGACAAGTCTCACTTTCCCTGCGTGAAATCTCACAGCAATTTCTGGAATGGAAGTGGTACTGCCTCTAATTTCCCCTGGGGAGCCTGAAACTGGAATGAAGTCCTTGTCCCTACAAAAAACTAACTGCCTCCCAGCCACGAAGATATATTTTCAAAACCAAAATTCAAAACCTGTGGGTTTGACTGTTGGGACAGAACATTTGAAGTCACAGCTGTTCTGAACAAGCAGGACCTGAGATTCACCACAAATGCCCTTCCTTCTCCGGCGATCAGTGCACTGCCACGCGGCACTCGATAGTGAGTAACCCAGGAGCTGTATGTCTCAAACTCTTCAGAAAACATAAATGGACAAAATAGTTCTTAATTCATTCTAGGCATGAGACAATGAGTAAAGTAAGACTTACATGCCAAAATGGTGGCGTTTGTACGTATTTTAGTGGTTTGCATGGATGAAGCAGAATCTTGGAGAGAGAGTTATTTAAGGAAATCATCGCTGAGATTTGTGTCGGTCACAGCTCTGGCTGCGGTGTGTGCTGTGAAGGAGGCAAGGAACTCAGGAGATCCTTGAAATGCCTCCTTCGGGCTGAATTTCTGAGGCAGTTTATGTGTGGTAAGCAATACTTATCCTGTGGGTCTCCCCATTTTACATCCAGGGTTTTCCTGCAAACAAACTATTCCCCCCAAATTCTCTCCTAACCACGGTCTGAGAAGCCAGTGTTGGTGTCAGTTCCTTTGATTCAGGCTTGGATCTTTCTGGTGATGTAAATCCCATGGTTAGGGTACTAGCTCAAGCTGTTACTAGCCCCTTTTGTGTGTGCTCTGGAAACTTCCAGATTCAAGCTTTGTGAGAGGGGATGAGGAGGTACACTGAGGACACTGATTGCCTGAGAGGGGTGGTGGAGAGAGAATCACCTGGCAGATACAGGGTCCTGGGGGTGGGGGGTGGCTCAGACACGGGCAGACCCAGGATGCTGGCCTCCATCACCCACCTCCTTCACTCATCACTAGCTGGGGAAGAACAGCAGACTCCATTACCCACCTCTGCAAAGACTCTGTGATGCTCCCTTCAAACCACAGAGGAGCATCTACATTAAGGGGCAAAGTAAAGAGGACAACCAAGAAAACCTCTAGTGATTCTGGAGTGGGTCAGTGAAGGTGACAAGGACTCCTCCCCAAAGGATTGAGCTGGGCAGGACTAGATGGGGGTCACAGCCCTTCTTGGGGTCCTATGGCCCCAGGCCCACATGCCTGCAGTCAAGCATGAGGATATGCATAAACAAAGCTGACATAAACTAAACCGTCCATGGGGACAGGCATCACACTCATTCACTCACCACTGCATCCCCAGCACAGGGCCCAGTGTGGAGCACCCCTAAGGACTTAAAGAAAAGAATAAGTCGTGTTGGTCTTCAAGGTTGATTATGATGTCCCTGTCCTCCCCTGTGGTCCCTGCAAGCCCTCCAGAAGCTGCTGGTGTTGGAGAAAATAGATGATCTTTGCAGAACACAAGTCTGCCTTTTAGCCCCCAAGGAGAGACCAAGTCTTTTGGGGGTCAGAGGAACTCAGATACTATAATGTAAAGTTACAGGGACAGGCTGGTAGCACAGACTTCGCCCCAAGCCCCACACGGAGCCAGCAGCCTTCAGAAGACAGCCCCATACTCAGAGCTGCCCCAGAAGTGTCCTCAAGGCTCCAGTCTCCCACCGTCTCCAGGGTCATCCCTGTGGCCATCAACCAGCACCCCACTGAGGCTCTGCAAAGTTCACTCAACAAGCCTTTTTTGTGTTTTCCCAATTTTCTGTAATAGGCCTATCCTGGTTTTATATTGTTTAAAATAAATTCAGGTTTTCTAAGGTGAAAGAGAAACTTTGCTCCAGCCTCGCTGCTCATGGCTGCGAATCCAAGGGTTTATTTTGGCACCATGAACACCCACTCCAAAATCCCATATGGCTTGTGCGGAAGTAAATGCATTCTACTTCTTTAAAGGGCCGTACACAGTTTCACTCTGCATTTCAAACAGAAATATAAACTTGTCAGTCTTCGTGAGGGAGAAAAAAAAAAAAAAAAAAAAAAAAAAGGCCTACCCAGGATCCGTGGAACTAACCCTTTCCCCTATGTTTCATCCTCGGGACATGGAAATCATTTTTTAAGGAATGGGCCATCAATTATCTGAACCCCTTCAGTCTTGCCCCACAGAGCCATTTACAAATTTGTGAAATGCCCAAGGTTGGCTCTCCGTGCTCCCCGCCTACCTGTCTCCCTTACGATGCCCCCTGCATTCTTACATCCGGGCAACACGTGGGCGAGTTTCGCGTGCAGCCGCGAGGCTAGCCTCTGGAGATGCAGCAAGGGACAAACCAATCAAACACTTCCAAACCCTAGGGGCACCTGGGTGGCTCAGTCCTTCAGCGTCTGCCTTCGGCTCAGGTCATAATCTCGGTCCTGGGATCGAGCCTCTCATGGGGCTCCCTGCTCAGTGGGGAGCCTGCTTCTCTTTCCCTCTGCCTGTGCTCTCTCTCTCTGGCAAATAAATAAAATCTTTAAAAAAAAAAAAACTTCCAAACCCTGATGGAGCCCAGGTCAGAAACAAAGGGAATCGCCCAGAGATCAGTCCTCAGGCATATTCAACAGGTCAGCAGGCAGCTGGGCAAGACCCAGGTCCGGCCAAGGGGGCTGGGGACTTGGGGGAAATCCTCACCCAAAAAACTGTCTGCAAGGGAGGAATCTCAGGGCCAGCAGCTTCCATCAGGGCTAGCTTTGGGGACAGCAGGTCTTACACACACTTCCAGGCTACTCTCCAGGCCGGCCAAGCCCAGATGTAAGTCTCCCACAAAGCAAGGGCACCAAAACACTATTTCTGAAAACATTCACGGTTTCTATTTCATCTTCTTTCATGAAGCATCAAAGCATCATGGGAAAAATCAGAACCTTGCTTGACTTCTTAACACTAATTTTATAATTTAATTTTTTGGCTTTTTAATAAACCACATGAGGTTAAGAACCAGAAACATTTTGATTCTCAGGGCCTCCAGAACTACTCTTTTTTTTTTTTTTTTTTTTAAGATTTTATTCATTTGACAGAGAGAAAGAGAGAGAGCACAAGCAGAGGGAGCGGCAGAGGCAGAGGGAGAAGCAGGCTCCCTGCAGAGCAAGGAGCCCGACACGGGACTCGATCCCAGGACCCTGGGATCATGACCCGAGCCAAAGGCAGACGCCTAACCGCCTGAGCCACCCAGGGGTCCCCAGAACTCCTCTTGATGCGGCCTTGGCGTCATAGTACCCCAGGTGTGTGTCACTCTCCACTCTGAAGTGTACAGTTGACATCCCCAACCACTGACATCGAAAACACAACGCTTCTGTCTCCACACATCCAGGCCCCTCCCAGTTTAAGCTTTGCCCTTTGACTGGCAGGAAAGACTGGGTGCTTTCCAGCCTGAAATGAGGACTATAAACCCTTCTCCCCCTCAAAGTCCCTCCTCTAAGGAGCTTATATCCTGGTTGTTTTCATTTGCATGCAAATCTTAAATAAATAGCTTGCCTAGAATAAATTTGGCCTTTAAAATTACACACCCACCCACACATTTTCTCTCGGTCTCTCTGCCTCACCTCCTCTTCCTCCTCCAAACACCTTTTCTCCATCTCCTCGTCCTTCACACACGCATGTCTCCCCCCTCCGCGCCACCCCCACACCTAAGCCATCCCCCTGGGAGAACAATCCTCTGGCTGGCCTTGCTGCCCCTCTCCCCTGCCCACCCACAACTAACCCGATTTCTCTCTGTCTTTCTGCATTTGAACTTCTCAAGCCCGTGTGCTGCTTTCATGGAGCCACCACCCACTCACTCCTTACCTCTGCACATAGGCTGCCCCATCACCCCACAGCCATGAAAACAAGGCCCCTACTGTCCCTATCAGATCACCTTTTTTCAATCCCTAATCTCGCTCTGATAATTCTGACACTACCTCTAATAAAGACAACAGCTCCCATTTATTGGGCTCTTACGATGTTCCAGGTGGTATGCTAAGACCTTCATGTTCATTATCTTATTTAATCTCCAACGATTCCATGAACCAGCAGTTAAAGAGGCCCGCTTCATTGACAGGTGGGGTCTCCTTCCCCTGAATCTAGAAGTGTTTTGACCAGTAGAAGGCCATGGAAGTATAGCTGTGCCAGTTTCCAGGCCTCGGACCTAATAGGCCAGCAGCCTCCACTTTCTGTTGCCTAGAACACTCGCCGTTGGAAGTGTGAGCCACACGATGGAGAGAGCACGTGGGGAGACCACACAGAGAGGCCCTGAGAGAGGGATGGCCGGCCGGTGGCCACCCTTCAAGCCATTCCAACAGGTCCCAGGCCTCCTGGGATGCACACAAGTTGTCCCCACCGGTCCTGCCCAAACTACAGATTCACAAGTAAAACAAATGAGCATTCGCCTTTTGGGACATTAAACTGTGAGCAGTTTGTCATGTGGCAACAAATAACAGAACATAAGGATGATTATTATGATCCTTATTTTACAGCTGAGAAAATGGATGCTCTGAGAGGTGAAGTTGGGTCCGAGGCCGCACAGCTAGCCTCCCCACCACGCAGCCCTGTTCCTGCAAACACCTCCCCACTTGGAACCTTTCCCTCTCTTCAACTGTCCTTCTTTCGTAGCTGGTGTGCTGCACTCCACGGTGGTGGTTTTGGTGAAGAATAAGCAAGAGAATGCGTGGAGACGATTCAGCACTGTTTCCGACACGTAATTAGCAATGGACAAGAGGTTTGCAAATAATTGCTGTCCTGGCCCTTTTTGATTGCATACTGTCACTTGGCAATCAGATTCTAGTGACAGACAAGGTACGTGTACATTCAGGTGCCTGTGCTGATCACTGTCAGCCAGCTACCTCCAGTCCCGCTTTTTTTCTTTTTTTTTTTTTTTTGAGATAATGTAGTGTTTAATGTTGAGCAACCTTGTCTTAACTCTCAAAGGTGATAATTAAAGAGTTCTTCATTCTGACTGTCAGAACCTCAAAACATCCCAAACCAGTTAGATTAACAAAGCATTTAGAGCACATAGAAAAGATAGAAAGATGGGGCTCTGGCTTTCTGTCCCCCACCCCAATTCATTAGGTGCAGTATTTTCACATATGCTCCTGTCTCAGGAAAACATATGCTCATGTCTCAGGAAAACATTTGAGATTAGTTAGAAACCAGGTGATTGTACCTCATTGGTAGAAGGCTTGGGATGGTTCGATCTCATGGCTTTGCCTAATGTTCACATAAATCCCACTGTCCCCACCCCAGTTGATAGTATGTTAGTGTGTGTATGTTCTATGGCTACTTACTTCCAAAATGCAAAACTTAATATAAAAAAAAGTAAGTTGCTATGCATATCTCTTTATCATAACCCTCTACTGCCAATCACCCACTGAACAGATCCTCTGAGGGTGGTCTGTTCTTGGCACACAGACAAGAGGCTCCAAACTGAAGGCGTCAGCCCCCATCCTAGTCGGACTGGAGCCCTTCTATCTGGTCCATTTCTCCAAGTGGCAGTACTAACCTTCCCATTTCCATGCATAAAAAGGAAGTAAATTGAGCTCTTATATTTTATTCAGCCCTGACATCAGCCCCAGGCCCCGTTTGTACCTTCCTTGGTGCAGTCCACCCCTCCCTGTCTGTCCATCTATGGCCACCACACTGCTCAGGCCACATTTACCCCCACCTGGGGTGCCTGGATCTCCATGCTCCTCTCTCTGCCTGGCCAAATCCAGTCACTACACAGTGCCACATGACTAATCTTACTAAAGCTTAAGGTTCCAACATTGTGGCTGTCCTCTAAAATCCCTAAAGCCATACTCATTCACTGTAGGTTCAAATTCACAGTCCTCAGCTTGGCCCTGAAGTGACTCCAATATGTGGGCCCCTCCTATCTCACTGCCCACCTGAGCCTCCACCAGTCCCCAGCATGCCCCTTCTGCCCCTCCTGATGTCTCACTCTTTGGCAGGGTGCTCTTTCCCACCAGTATAAGGATGAGGTAGAGAGGATAAGAGCAGGGTGGAGCCCAACATCCAAGAAGCCTGTCTACCTCATCCATGAGGCCTGCCACCGATACTGCAGCTCCCCAGTCAACCTGCCCTGGGACCTCAGGGAATGTCCAGTGCCTGAAATCACTCATTTTGCCATTTGGTCTACACTGTCTTACATTGTCAATTACCTGGGCCACATGCACTAGTCTTATCTCTCCAGACAGACTGCAACTCATTGCTTTCTCAACACAGTATTAGCATCTCCAACAAAAGAACTATGCAGACAGCAGGTGGTCAATATTAAATGAAATAGTCCATTCCTAGTCTTGTCCTGACCCCTAGTCTTTCTTATTTAGGGATGTGAAACAAGTGCATGGATGTGTGTGCATCAGGTCCCAACAGAGAAGACTGTGTATCTGGGAAATTTCCCAGGTGTTTTGCCAGAGGTGTTAGGTTGATAATGGAGCATGCTTTGGAAAGAAGTATGGTGTGCTGTTGTTTTTTAACCACTTTATCATCTCAAGGGTAAAGTGGTTATCATTGGGAACCAAAATGCATCAACAGGGATACAGAGCAGTAACCAAGGGAATTTCAGTAAGATGCATCGTAGGTAAGAATCCTCAAAGGCAATTTTGGCAAAATCTCTTAGATCCAGAGTATGTGGCATGGCTAGTATCTCTTCCCAACTCCGTGTTCATTGTTACAATGTTGACAGCTTGAAATCAGCCAGGATGAGAGTGTTTATAGAACAGAAATTGGCAAATGCCCAAAGTCAGGACTATTATTCAGAAAGCCCGTTGTTAAAGTACCACCAGCACAATTCTGACAGCCCAGTACCAGTCCCTGCACAGCCCGATTGCTCCACAGCAATGACTGAGTGAACAATTCGAAAACAGATAAATGGGGGAATGAAGAATGAGGAATATCCTTCCAAGGCAGGGGCAGCACCTCCATGTAACTCAATTTGCATTGGTATTTCAGTGCACTTGTCCCTTTTGAGGGCAATCACCTCATCAAAAGCTCAAAAGCCATCAAAAATCCAAGTCCTCAGTTCCACACACAAACACAATATAATTTCACAACCCAGTGAAAACACAGTTCCCTGGCATCACTGTGGAATACACATTCCAGATTGTTTTTAACAGCCCTTTGGATGCTGAGGATGTATCATTGGGTAAAATCTCAAGCACCGTAGGGGGCCAGGTAAATAATGCAGATGTGTGGAGTGGCCTGCTGAGAGCCCACGAGGGTGCACATGCCCCACATACAGGCATGCAAAGTCAGAATAGTATTATTAAATTGATCACTGTGTTGACCAAACAGGAAGCATCCATGGGCCTTTCTGAGCCGGCCAGCAACCCCTATAGCCTTGGAGGTGACTTCAGGCTATTTGCCTAACATTCTCATTTCTCTTTCTTCAAAGTCCTGTTCTTCCTCAGCCATCTGGTCAACGTCTGGTCTCGGGGCTTTTCTTCCTTTTCCGTTCCTCCACTTGTCTCTCTCTCCTCTTCCCTTTCTCTCCCTTTGTTCCTTTCATATTCCATAGCACTTAAGAAAATGAAGTCAGGGGGTCACGGCTGGCCACAGAGCTCTCCCCACTGCTTGGAAACAAGGCAAGGATTCTTGCCACTCCATTTCTATTCAAGATTGTACTGAAGATTTTAACCAGCTCAAGAATACAAGAGAAAGAAACAAAAGGCATAAATATTAGAATGGAAGAAATAATATGGTCATTGTTCACAAGTGCTATGGTTGTATACCTGAAAAATTATCTATAAACTTTAGAATTACTAAATGAATTTAGCAAGATTACTAGATTAAAGGTCAATATTCAATTGCATTTATTTATGCCAACAACAAACAATTAAAAATAAAATTTTAAGAGATACTGTTTTCAATAGTACCAAAAACATTAAATACCTAGGAAAAAATCTAAAGAAATATATGTGAGACCTTTAACAGAGAAGTACAAACATTACTGAGAGAAATTAAAGAAGCCCTAAAGAAATGGAGGTATATACCATGCTCGTGGATTAGAAGCTTCAATATTGTAAGATTTCAATTTCCTCCAAAATGATCTATGGATCTAATACCATCCTTATCAAAATTTGTGTGTGTGTATGAAAATTGACAAACCGATTCTAAAATTTATATGAAAAAACAAAGGACCAAAAATAGCCAAAATAGTCGTGAAGAAGAACAAAGATGGAGAATTTATACACTAATTATCAAGATTTATCATGAAGCTACAATAATGAAGATAGAGTGGTATTTGTGCAAGGATGGAAAATAGACCAATGGAACAAAATAGTCTAGAAACATACAACAATAAGTAGTCTAGAAACAGGTCTATGACAGAGGTGTGATAAGAGAGCGGTGGGGAAAAGATCTTTTCAATAAACGGTGCAGGGTCAAGTGGATATCCATATGGGGAACAAAGTAAATCTTGACCCCAACTATAGAGAAAATCAATTCCAGGTGGATTAGAGATCTAAATGTAAAAGGTAAAACAACATATACATTCATATATACTCCATAAGGGATCCCCACACTGGTCTCCCAGAGTCACATGTTCTCCTTCAGTTTATTTCCACACAGCTAACCAAGTGATCTTAAATCATAAATCATATTAGACTACGTTCAACAGTTCCCCAATGCTCTAAAAATAAAGACTAAAATACTTGGAATGGCTCATAAGGCTCCAAGCAATCTGGCTTCTGCCCCATTCTCCAGCCTCATCTGCCTGTTTTCCTCCTTGCTCATTCACCGTATAGCCTGACTTCTTTCATCCCTCAAATACACAAAGCTCTTTTCTATCTCAGGACCTTTACACCCATTGTTTCTTCTGCTTAGAGTGCTGTTCTCTCCATCTACCTTAACTCTTAGCCTAGCTAATTCTTTTTCCTCCTTTGAATTCAACTAAAATACCATTTCCACAAAGAGATCTTCCCTAAGTTCCCAATCTAAAACAGGTAACCCTACTATACTTCTTTATACTCCCTGAAATTTTCTCTAATTGTCTTTCTGACTCTATGTCTGTGTTCCTTAGTAGACAATTAGCACCATGAGGACAGGGACTGGGTCCTTTGCACAGCACCAACCTTAACCTACATGCTGAGTAAATTTGTGTCAATAAGTGAATGGTCATATCATTCTTACTCTGGAATAAGATAAAAGGTAGAATTCGTTACAATTCAATTTAGCCCTGAGGGACAGAAAACACAAAATAGTGTCTCAAGGCAGATGTTAATTTCTCTCTCATATAAAAGAAGTCCAAAGATAAGTCTTCTCCAAATCATTCTCCAAATCTTACAGCCATATGGATGTATTTCTCACTCACATAGTAGTTGATTGGCTGCTATGGCCTGGCTCCATATATTTTTTTCTGCCAGGACCCCTATCTGAGACATGCTGTCTTGTGACAGAGAGAAAGAGCAAGAGAATTGGAGAAATGTGCAATGGCTTTTAGAGCTTCTGATTGGATGTGGCATACATCACTCTGCTCATATCTCATTGACCAAAACAAGTCACATACTCGGGCCTAAAAAGAGAGCAGAGATGTCTATAGGGAGGTAATGTGAATCACATGGCAATGAATGAGAATAAATGATTCTCCTACAGGTAAGGGGGCGTGAATAATTAAGAACATTGATGGCAGAAATTTTCATAAAGGCATCAGGGACCCAAGATCCATATTGCTGCTGTGGGACCCTCAGCATATGTTTTCTACCCCCTTTTCCAGCATGGTTGCCCATCTGCATCCCAACCAGCAAGAGTGAGGGAGGAGGAAAAATGTATACTCCCTCCCTTTCACTTCCACCCCATTGACCAGAATGTACTCATATGGATAGCTATGGAAGAGGCCAGAAAATGTAATCTTTATTCCTGGAAGTCATATGTCCAATTAAAATCTAAGGGTCTAGAACTAAGGAGGAAGAATTAAGAGCAGATATTATGGAACAATTAGCATCTCTGCTACAGAATCCATTCCTCTCCTAAAGAAATCCCATGGTCTGTGATACCATCCTTCTAGCTGTGCCACCAGAAAGGCCTCCAACCCAGGAAACCAAACAAATCACATGGGACTCATAAATTTAATACACATTTAATAATAAACACCTATTGTGTGCTAGAACTCCTAACTACTAGAGAATCAGATGTGAACCCTTCCCTCAGGAAGCTCACTTTCTTATGATCCTATCTGTCTCAGTTAGTTATTGCTACATAACAAACCACCCCACCACTTAGTGCTTTAAAACAACAAGTATTTATTATTGCTCATGAATTTCTAGCTTAGATGAGTGGTTCTGCAGATCTGACCAAACTTAGCTATTCTCAACTGGGCTCACTCATGTATCTGCAGTCACCCGCCAAGGAAAGCTTTGTTGGTCTCTGGAGGCCTTATCTGAGACATTTGGACTGACTTGGTTCTGGTCCACATTATCTCTCACCCTCCAGGAAGTTAGCTTGGCATGATCACACTGGTAGAGGATGCAATCCCGAGAGAGAGAGGTGAATGCACAAGACCTCGTGAGGTCTACGTTCAAAACCACAACAGTCATTTCCACCAAATTCTACTAGCAAAGGAAATCACAAGGCCAGCCCAGATTCAGAGGCAGGGAAATTAACTTTATCTCTTGATAACAGGAGTTGCAAAGTCACTTTGTGAAGGGCACAGACACAGATTAAATTAGATAAGAGGGAGCATTTTTGCAATCTCCCACAGTGCCATATTTCTTCATTTTAAAGGTCTTCCACCATAATAACATAATAGAACCAAAAGACTTGTCTGCCCCTCTAGGAACCAACTTTTTTTTTAATTTGTTCTCTGCCATATATAACAGTTACTAGAATTCTCGGGGGAATTGTAGAACCAAAAAAAAAAATTGGGAATCATTGTTGTGTGTAGTGTGACCTCCTATGCAGGAAAAAAATACACTGGAGTGGAACTAATGATTTCTTCTGGAAGTCACTTAGATATTTCAACCAAGACTATTATGTTCCACCAGGGAACAGTTTTCAAGTTCATACATTTTATGCATGCTTATTAAACATATTTTATTCATGTACACATATATAAGTAACCATATTCAGTACAAAAGTCTAAATATACAATCAATATGAAAGCCAAAGGAATAAACAGAAAATCGATCTTTGGTGCTAAACCTTGACCAAAATAACTATTGTTAAGATTCTGGAATAAAGACGAACACTTGGGTTCAAGATACACTTTGTTGCTATAAAAATCCTATTAAAGTTGGCATCCATAATGAAATATTCATTCCAGTTTCAAAGATGGGATAATAATTTTTCCAAAGAAACCATTTAAACACTAAGATTAGCAGGCCCAGCACAATGCCTGTATATATAAACATTCCAGAGAAAACTCTTTACCCTACTTCACCCTGGGTCACATCATCATCATCTTTTTTGACAAATACTCTATTGATTGTAAAAGGAAAGGACAATACATAAATTTTAAATCTGTAAGGGATGAAGTCTGCTTAGAGAAGTGACTGGCTTCTGGGCACAAGCAGTATTAAGAGAGTACATTCTAGAAGGAACAAACTAGCCCAGAGGAAGTAGAGAGAATACTTATATTTGAAGGTGAACCTCCAAAGTGCCCCAAATCAGAAGTTAAAACATAGAGAAATGGGAGTTTGGGGAAAGACTTTACAAGTTGCCTACATTAGCCAGAACTCAGTACTTGCTTGGACCCCTTCTCCGAGCCATCCTGATACAGAGTAGAACATGCACTGCCTCCTACATCAACCCTTCTTTCCAAACATGAGCTGAAATGATGCATTGTTGATTATTGGCAGTAATGATCCTATTTGTTCGCATAACCTTTGAGTAAGAGCTTCCCCTCCCACACAGGTTGTGGGTCCAGCCATGGGACTTGCTTCAGCAAATGAGACAAAACAAATGTGGTGCAAGTAGAGACTTGAAAAGCCCTTTCTCACGGAAGCTTGTTCTCTTGCTCTTCTTGCCACCACGTAAACGAGCCCAGGCTAGCCTCCTAAAGTATGATCACCCCCATTGTCCCAGCTAAGAGCCATCCAATGGCCAGATGTGTAAATGAGACCATATAAAACCAGCCGGGCCCCAGCTGACCCACCAATTGACCATAGACTAATGTGCAAACCCAGAAAGCCCAGTCTGGGTCAGAATAACAACCCTCACAGGACTGTGAGTTTAAAAAAAAAAAAAAAAAGTTTATTGTTTTAAGTGAAGAAGTTCAGGTTTGTTATGCAGCAAACGCTAACTGATACAGACTATTAAGTTGTGTTGTAGGCCATCCATGAGGGGACACCCGCCACCCCATTGCCCATGCAACTGCGCAGACTGGGATGGAGGCCTGCTCAGGTACATACTGTGGGTGAAGGGGCTTGGGGTGGCTTCTCCACAAGCCCAGTTGTGACAGAGCTCACTGCTGTTACACACGGCTGCTCACCTATGCTTCACTTTAGCCTTTTCAGCCACATCACGAATCTCCAGGATGCATCTTTAGGTCCACCACACCGATGGGGCTAAAAGGAGTCCTCTTAGCTGCCTGGAGAATTTTATCTTCCAACCATCCCTAGACTCAAGCCCCTGAGAGCCAGACCAGCTCTGTCTTACTCACCAGGTACACAACAGGAGCTCCCTCCTACTCATGGTATCTGGCAAGCTCACGTTCACATTGCTTCTTTGCAAACTGTATTTAGTCCTTGCTGGCTACCACAACTGTGATGGCGCTCATAAATTCTTGCCTCAGCTTAGGGCCTTCCATGGCAGTGAGTCTCCCAGTCATCCTCCAGCCACCAATCTGGCCACTCCTTCTTCTCCCCAAGATTCCACCTCTGCCAAGTGCACCAGGGGTTAGAATGGCATCCTCCTCAATTCGTCCTGGCCAAGAACCCATGGTCAGCATCCTCATTCACCATGGACTTCAAGTTCTTGTGTTTGCCCAGTTCAGTCCTGAATTGAGTTCTGCTTGCCAAGTGCCTTTCCCCCAGCCCTGAACTCCATCTACCTGACCCTAAATTGACTCTGACTCCTGATTGCTCTCTTTCTTTGGTGTTGACCTAGGACCCCTGACCCTGAGCTTGTACCTTCATCCTAATTAATCCAGCCAGAACTTCTCCAGCAGGAAGCTTTTAAGCAGATTGACCTACAATACCTCCCAATTTATTTCACACCATGGTACAAATGAAAAATGAAGCCATTTGGCACCCTAGAATAAACCTGAGGAGTTTGGTGGATGGCATATATTTATATGGGACTTGCAGGGAAATCAATGCCTTGTTATATAAATATAAAAAAAATTAAAATATGAAGTGTCATAGAAGATACTAAGTATGAATGTATATAAATAAGTTCCAAGACTTTTTAGGCATGAAAGGGCTATGCTCAATTCCTGATCAAGGCAATTTAGTGATGCTTGTTTCAAATTCTTGATGGTCAACGATGATAAAAATCTTTGTTCATATAGGGAGTTACACAAGTTCACACAAATGATGAAGAACGATGCAAAACTATTTCTTACAATTATTCACGACAGTTATAACAGTTGAAATTATGTTTTAGCAATCTAAGATCACTCCCTTTTCTTTCACTGACAAATGTAATATTGAAATTTCTTCGGACAATGTGAATAGATTTCACATCCAGTTAAACATTTTCATACCAACTGTAAAGGCCCTATTTGCATCATGCACTCACATCATCAGAAGAACCTTCTGGCAGCTTGGACTCCAGCAGGGCACATCACCTACAAATAGGCAGAAGTAACTGATACCTATAGAGGCAGAGATTCAGGGCCCTGCCTGGAGCTATCTCCACCCTTGACCACCCATATGTGAACTGTGTGCCGTGGCTCCTGGGCATCCTGTCCACCATGGGTAGGGAGTCCTCCAGCCACACTCACCATGACACCTGAGTTTCTTGCAGGGATTGGGGGTTGTGCCCGCAGATCTCACTATACTCTCATGCTCAGAACCCCTTAAAAAAAAAAAAAAAAACCAGATAAAGCTACTAATGACCGAAGACAACCCACCCAGGGGGTAAGTCACTCCAGGCCCTCTGCCAGGCTATCTTGAGGGCATCCTTGACAACCACTGTGGCACAGCCAAATTCCCAGGTAAACCCACACTAAGCCTCTGCTGCCCTGATCTCCTAGAAGTACAGCAGGCTAGGGCCAAATCCCAGCAGCCCCCAGTCGAGTTATTGAATATCTCTGAACCTGTTTTTCTTCTTCCTGAAGGTGGGCTACCTATGTGATACCTTTCTGGCAACAATGTTGCAAGTATGATTAATTCCAGAGAGGATCTGAGGTGGCAGTTGTGAAGGCTAAAGGAGATTATTGTGTCTAACATACCTCTCTGCACATAGTAGATACAATGTGTTAGGGCTTCCTTCTTCCCACTTCCCTAATGTGGGAGCTGTAGGATTTAAACCTTCTCTATTAACATATGACAGGATTGATTTATCAAATTAGCATAAAGGTTAACAGCATAGACTCTGAGAACGGACACATTTTGGTTTCAAATCCTAGTACCACCATTAAATTAAGTATTTGACCTTGGAAAAACCACTTAATCTCTACCCTTAGTTTTCTTGTCTGCAAAATCAACTTAATGATAGTTTCCGTGTTTTGAGGATTTAATGATCTAAATACCACACAGCAATTTGCGTAATGCCAGGCATATGGTAAGGATTCATTTTATAAAAGTGTACTTTTCACTGCTGTTATTAGTCTCACTTTTATTATTTTAGTTATTAGCAAAACTGCAAAGAGATAAAGCACAGAATGAGCAACCAAAAAAAGATGAAAGAAGGGAAAGTCACACACCCCAGCCATGTCCCCTTTACCATTTACCTAAGGCCTGCCCTGAAGGCAATGCACAGACCCAAGCATCCCCCAGAGTAGTGACCTCAAATCGAGCCTTGGGGGAACAAGGAAAGGTACTGGTGATTCAGATCACTTCACCCTCTGCTTAAATCTTTTGCTGCTCACTGCAATTAGGATAAAGTCCTGGCCCATTTACCTTGCCTTATTTTTTTTCACTGACTTACCACTATACAAAATTATCTTATTTGTTTCCATATTTTAGGTCTTATCTCTCCTCTCTAGAATGCAAGTTCTATGAGGGCAGATATTTCTATGCCTTCCTTATGGCTATGGCCCAGCACCTAGAAGCCTAGAATAGAGTTGGCTCATTGTAGGTACTCAATACATCAATGTTAAATGAGTGAATATTAATTAACATGAACAGTGATCCAGTAAGAGCTCTGGAAATTCAGAGTTCACAGGCAGTTTTGTAGGTGTGTTATCTCAAAAGAACTTAATATCATCTCATTTTACCTAATGAATGCTGCATGAATGAATGAATGAATTTGTATGTCAACACAGGAAAGGAAACCGTCAAAGACTGAAAAAGCCAAAGTCTGGATGACTTCTTGTACTAGGTGCTAGTTTCATCCCGACGGTAATGGAAGACCTGGGAATTTCCAACCAAGATGACTAAGCCGGTGGTGGTCCAATCAGTGGCCTTGGCAAACAGTACACAGTGAGAACCTGAGAGCTCAGTCCTGGTTCAAGACTGGCCACCAGCTGGCTTTGAAATCTCAGGCAAGTTGCAATTCTCTGTGTTTCCCATTCTTCCTCCGAAAGCTAGAGCAATAAACCATATTATTTCTGAAGTCCTTTCCACTGCTAAAAAGAAATTTGAGGAGTCCAAGCACTCATAAAATTCCACACCTGATTGAAAGCTGCTCACTGTTCTCTGAAGGAACCCCCACTCAGCAACCTGCCCCTCCCACAGCTGGAGTCTTGAACCCCAGCCTCACTGCCTAACATTGCAGCAGGGGCTCCCCAGATGTGCAGAGCCCCCACTCAGAGATGCAGCTCCTGTCATCCGAGCCCCACCTCCTTGAAGGTAATTTATGTGTTTATTTGTTTGGCTTGGTATTTCCTTTGTGTGGCTCTAAATAGCCCTGAAAAGAAAAAAAAAAAAAAAGTCAAAGTCGATGACAAAGTTTTCTTTCTCTCTGGTGGAGTAAAACTGTCTCCCTGTTTTTCAGCTGACCCAGAATTGCTAATTTTGCTGATTTCCTACTGTAACTGCCTCCTCATTTACCACACAGTGGAGATCTGATTCCTTCCTACTGAGACAAGTAGTTTTGCCTGCTCCTTTGGGTTTTTAGTATTCTTCCAAATTATTCTGATTGATACAGACCTCCATCCATGCTAATTATGCATAGCTTCTCTTATAAAGTGTGGTTTCCATGGCAACAGCGAAGGGAGAACAGGTGTGCGGAAAGCTGTGATGTATTAAATGAGTTACCCTCTGCCTCTCCTAGGCAGATTGCTTTTCTCTGCGTTTATTTATAGCAGGCAGTAATTAATCTGTGTGAATCTCGTTGCTGGGGGGTGGGGGTGGGGACAGGGATACAGAATGATTAACAAGAGTCCTAATTATCCTCATACCTTTGAATATGAGAATTTCATCACCATTGGATAATTCCAAAGTAGAATCATTGAACTTTCACTTGAACAGAGATGCTGTTGCATAATACTCGGGGCTATCATCTGGAGAAGGAAGCATTCTTGCAGCTGCCGTGGTGCTGATGTGGGTACCTGTGCCATGGCACTTTGCAGAAGGCTCCAAAAGGGCCCCCACCCAGGCTCTCTCAAATGACCTGTCAAGGTACAAAATTAGAGCAGGCCAGTGACCCAGACTCTGGGGACAGCCTGGCCCCACACACTCTGCAGCAGAAATGTTACCACCAAGCAGAACGAGAAAAAAGCAGGGCAGCATCACTCGAGGCGGGCCTCATGCAGAGTCCAGAATGCTGCTGAACAGAGAAAAGTGTTCAAGGAGATGGCAGACCTGGGCTCTAGTCCAGTGCCAATACTGACTCTTTGTGAGTTAAGGCATTTCCCTCGTCTGAGCCTCAGTTTCTCATTCTATAAAATGATGGTGTTAAACCAGAGAATCTCTCAGACTTTCTCCAGCTCCCAGAAGTTGCAATCTAGATCTCACACTGAGCAAAGATTTGCTATAGTAACAGAGAAACCCAAAATCTTAATGGCTTAAAATAAAGCTTTTTAGTCAACCCTACTCTATGTCCATCATGGGTCGCTTGGAGGCTCTCTTGTGTGATCATCTCACTCAAGGACCAAGGTGGATGGAATAACCATGGAAAGAGCGCTGTGGGGATCAACAATGAATTGATGGTTGGCCAGAACCGGTCACAGGTCTTCGCTTAACTGCAGGGCACGGGGCAGTACCATCCTGCTGGCTGGAATACTTGGTGAGCAACATTACGGCTACAATGTAGCCCTTTGCATAACTGCTGAGAAACTCTGCTGCTCTGGGGGGACTTCTGGGGTAACAATGACAACGTTGTAAACCATAGGTTTAAAAAAAGGAGTGGGGAGGGGGCACCTGGGTGGCTCAGTTGTTAAGCGTCTGCCTTCGCCTCAGGTCATGATCCCAGGGTCCTGGGATCAAGCCCCACATCGGGCTCCCTGCTCTGCGGGAGGTCTGCTTCTCCCTCTCCCGCTCCCCCTGCTTGTGTTCCCTCTCTCGCTGTGTCTCTCTCTGTCAAGTAAATAAATAAAAAATAAAAAATAATTTTAAAAAAAGGAGTGGGGAAATAGACCAAATAGGAGAGACTATACCAAAGTGATGGTAACAGTGAGCTGGGGAGGGTAGATTTATGAGCGATGTTTCTCTTCTTTCTTCTAATGTCTACACTGTGACAATGCAGTCAGGTTGTACCTGGAATTTAAAAGATTAATTTCTTTTAACTCAACATATATGTATTGAAGGCCTATTTAGTGTGGGCACAGTGCTAGTCACTGTGGGAAATGCAAAAATGGTTAAGTCCGGTTGGCCAGGGACTGTTCCCACCGACACGGGCGAGCGTGGTGCCAGCAGAGGGTCGTGCCAAGTGGCAATGCCGAAACTAACAGTCAAGGGGGAAGGAACGGTAGAGACGTTCCAGAGGTCGACCAGCAAAAACATCTGAGAGAGAAATAACAGGAAGAGAAGGTGATTTGTGGAGAAAGGTGACGGGTCCTATTTGGGTCCTATTGATGCACGGAGGCCAGAGAAAACGCTGAGCCTGGAGCCCATGCTCCAGCTGGATATGCAGATGAGCAACTCGTCTGTTCCCGGATGGTAGATGAACCCGTGGAAGTGTGGGAGGTTCCCAAGGGAGAGGAGAAGACAGAAGAGGAAATCCATGGGCAGGATATAGAAGGAGATGAATATTTAGAGTCAGGTATGAGAAAAAGAGTCAACCATGGGGCCAGGAGGAGGCAGGAGGGTTCTCTGTCATGGGAGTCACGAAAGGTGATGTTTTCATAAAGGGGGTGTTTTCAAGGTGCAGGAAAGTCAATGAAGACAAAGAACAGGAGCAGCCTTTGGTTGATGCAACTTCAGGAGAGTAGAAGAGAAGGAGGGTCAGACGGAAAATACTGAAGTATGAGCAGGTGGTGTGGACATGGAAACACTGGGTGTGGACCTCTCTTTCAGAAAGTTTAGGACTCGGGCGCCTGGGTGGCTCAGTTGGTTAAGCGACTGCCTTCAGCTCAGGTCATGATCCTGGAGTCCCTGGATCGAGTCCCGCATCGGGCTCCCTGCTCGGCAGGGAGTCTGCTTCGTCCTCTGACCCTATCCCCTCTCATATGTTCTCTCTCTCTCATTCTCTCTCTCTCAAATAAATAAATACAATCTTTAAAAAAAAAAAAAAAGAAAGAAAGTTTAGGACTCAAGGGAAGTCAGTGCCCAAATAAGGAAAAGATGTGTTTATGATGGGTGGGATAAACCCTGGTGTGTATGAGCAGAAGGGTAGGGAACCCAGGAAAGAAATAGGATGAAAATGCTCATGGGAATATATACATGGGGAAAATGTACATTTGGAATGCTGGTATTCAGGCAATTTTGACTTACAAAAACAGCAATTTCATATGGTTCGATTGAATAAAAAAGCATTGAAAGCTAACTATTCACTCAGAAAAGAGAGCATTAGCCAGACTTGTTTGAGACTGGGAATAGGACAAACAAAGACCAAAGATGTTCCTGCTGAACTCTAGAGATCCTAGATGAATAGTATTCAGTCCTTGTTCTAGAGAAGTTTAGAAAACAGATACAAAACAAATCATTTTGAAGATTTTTGTATTTATTTGAGAGAGAATGCAGGGGGGGTGGAGAGGGGCAGAGAGAGGGAGAGAGAATCTGAAGCAGACTCTGCGCTGAGCATGGAGCCCAAAGCAGAGCTTGATCCCACAACCGCAAGATCATGACCTGAGCTGAAACCAAGAGTCGGATGTTTCACTGACTGAGCCACCCAGGCGCCCCATGAAACAAATCATTTTGATTCACCATGATAAATGCCCTGTGTGTGTCACTTTCAACAGAGAGTAAGCAGTTCCAGGAAACCAAGAAGAACCTAGAAGGATGTCAAGAGAATGCCCAGCAGGGCATCTGGTCAGTCTGGAGGATAGTGACAACATTAGCATGTGAAGGATAGGGAAGGAGGTCAGCATCTCAGGCAATAGGCAAGCATGATGAGCTCAGGGAACTACAAGATTTTTGACATTACTGAAGTTAACAGAACAAGGGGAGATTGTTAAGAAATTAAGGTAGAGGGGTGCCTGGGTGGCTCAGTCGGATAAGCGTCTGACTTTGGCTCAGGTCATGATCTCAGGGTCCTGGGATCAAGCCCCGCATCAGGCTCCCTGCTCAGCAGAGAGTCTGCCTCTCCCTCTCCCTCTGCCCCTCCCCCCACTCATACACACGCAATCGCTCTCTCTCAAATAAATAAATAAATCTTTGGGGAAAAAAAATTAAGGTAGAGATAAGGCAGAGTGGAACATGGAGCCTGTGGATAATAGGAAGGAAGTTTGCAATATACATTCTCCAATACCATACTCTCGTTGGTGCTTAAAGATTCTACTCTCAAAGCTTCCACAGCATCTGTGACCCTCCACATCTGCCGCTCTGACCAAAGCCACCTGAAAGGGGCTTAGAGTAGTGGCAGGAATGTGAACCAGCTGGAAGTGTTTTAACCCCTGTGATATTGGTGGTCAGACCCGGATGGCCGTACGTGTTTGTGGGGATGGCACAGCACAGTATTTAAGAGGAAGACCCTAGAGGCTAGCTGGCTCACTCCAAATTCCTGCATTTCTACCCCTCAACAGCTAGGCAAGGAAGACAAAAGAAGCCTGTTGCCTCAATTTCCACATTGGCCCAATGAGGATAATAACGCTACCTACCACAAAGGGTTGTTTTCAATATTAAGTGGTATGATAAATGTAGACATACATTTCCCGGCACCTAGAAAGTACTTCATAAACGTTAGTTAACAGTAACAGGCATGGTTATAGTAGTATCCGTAGTAAGGGCAAGAGCATGTGACATATGCCTCCTGCACTTTTGGAGACAAGTTCTGATCTCCCTCCATAGTAGTAACCCATGGACAAGCCAAGACATCCCGAGCATCAATTATGTAAGGAGAGTAGGAGATCCAATCACAGAGATCGTGTCCTGCCCACAATCATCTTGCGGAATTCTCCCAGAAAGTGTGGTAACTGTGTTCCTCCCTCTCCAGACAACTAAGAAAACCTAACTAATTGCCTGATCCCCTCCCCCACCCTGCTCCATACCTCTTAAATTCCACTTGTCACTCATGTTTTGGACTTAGGCAAAAAGTTACACTGAGGAGTGGAGATGAGTTGTCTCACCCCAAAACACACAGAGATTGTCCCTAATGGGGTGATGCCACTTATTTTTTTTAAGATTTTATTTATTTATTTGACAGAGAGAAAGACAGCGAGAGAGGGAACACAAGCAGGGGAAGTGGGAGAGGGAGAAGCAGGCTTCCCGGCGAGCAGGGAGCCCGAGCCCAATATGGGGCTCGATCCCAGGACACTGGGATCATGACTTGAGCCAAAGGCAGACACTTAACAACTGAGCCACCCAGGCACCCAAAGGGTGACACCACTTATGTCACCAATGGGCAAGCAGAGATTTTGGACCCAAAGAAAGACCAGTTTGCTACTATACCCAACAAACACATCCAGACCCAAATAAAAGTAAAGACTGGAGTTTAAAGGCTGCCAAGGCTGAAAGACAACTTTGACCTCTGCTCTCTCACCTCTGTGCATCCCGGATCTCCTGCTGGTTCTGTAAGACCAGGTTCTAACCATCATCAGAGTCTTGCTTTCTAACTAAAAACCACAACACCCCACAACAAGTGAGAGAGAGAGGCAAGCCCTCAGCAGTTCCCGGCCTGGGATCCCAGCACCTAGAGTTTCATCAAAGGAAGAATAATTGAGCTTTAGGGAGGGAGAAGGTATGTATTATTTCCAACTTTTTCAAAATCTTTTTACAAGTAGTATTTACTTATGATAAGACCCCATAGAACCCTAAATATTTCTTCGCCTAAGATCCATGAAGCGAGTGATAAAAGATTCCTTTTGGATCTAAAATGAAAACATCTTTGGCACCTGGGTGGCTCAGTCAGTTAAGCGTCTGCCTTCGGCTCAGGTCACGATCTCAGGATCCTGGGATCAAGCCCCACATCGGGCTCCCTGCTCAGCGGCGAGTCTGCTTCTCCCTCTCCCTCTGTGATCTCTCTCGCTTTTGCTGTCTCTCAAATAAATAAATATAATCTTTTAAAAATTAATTAATTAATTAAAATAAAATGAAATGAAAACATCTTGCAGTAACTAAGTAAGAAGCCTCATCTTAAGGTGGAGAAAGCAAAGCCCAGCGAGGTGAAGCAGGTTTTCCAAGGCCAACCCTCCTTAGTTGGAGAATTAAGCCCGGCATCCAGATGTCTTCACACTCCCTCCAAAAACCTTCCATTCCTTTGCACTGCTTCCCTTGAAGATGGAGTTTCAACTCACGATAACAGCACTATTTGCAATTCCTCTGTTACTCTCAAGCTTTGGGGAGTCAAGCAACGTAGCTGATAAAGTTTTGATATCCCAATAATCAAATAACATCAGGTAAAAAAAGCGCTAGAATCCCACCACAGCCATAGAGCAACTCTCAGGGGGAGACAACACTCAGATTGTTCGAATCTCTGACTCTGGTAGTTTTATTCCCACATCTTTTTTTATTTCTGAAATGACTTGGGAAAAAGTAATAAAGAACACTATAGCAATAAAAACAAAAGTAGAAAATAAGGAACCAATGCGTGCACTCTCTAAAAAGGAAACTTGACTTCAAAGTTAGCCTGCTTTGTGCTTGAAAAAAATGAGAAAGAAAGAAAGGGAGAAAATAAAATTCATGTACGATTTTAGCACACAGTTTTAGCACAGAACGGGGAAACACTGAAAAAATATATATCAGTCTCAGTGGATTTCCCAAGCACCAAAAGAAACATCAAAAAATTATTAAATTCCCAATTACTGCTATCCGTACATATGTTTTTCACAGCCAGAAAACAAAGTTGAAAATCAACCAGGACAAGTGAGCAGAATATAGATGTACCTGAAGCCTTTACCAACCCACAGCGCCCAAAGGGGTCAAGCAATTGAAAAGCCGAGCTAACCAGGGAAGATTTCCCATGGGGAAGCAGCTGCCGCAGAGAGTTCATCTGCTGCTGCTCAGAGTTCCTTCAGTGAAACAAGAGCCCAGGAGCCGGGCTCGAAGCTGGTGTATTCTCTACCAGAGGACACTTTACTGACCACAGTGGCTGGCACTAACATCCCTCACTTCCCAAATCACTGACACATGCAACTATGGAAACTCTCAAGGATCGCCTTTTTTTTTTTTTTTTTTTCTGTCTGTGGCTCCAGTGCTTAGACTAGAACAGGCTTAATAAAGGTTTTGAGAGCTTTCAGATAAAAACTGAGGTTCCAGCAGGCTAAGTATTTTGTCCAAGGCCACCCCGCTTCTAAGTCTTGATTCCTTCTGCCGTGTACTCTCTGCTGTTTCCACCTGCCTCTCCTCTTACCTAAGGTCACACACACCCACACCACACACCCAGATCACCACATCATATTAATCCTTTCTTCCCCTGGAAGATCCCAGAACAAAAACTAACCCGCTGTGGATGGCTTGCCGTAATTCTCCTGCCTCTCTCCTTACCTCTTCACCATGTCACTGTAGCTCCTCCCATTGGGCTGGCCTTGTGACTTGCTTTGACCAATGGAAAGTGACCGAAGAGGCACTGCAGCCCAGCTGCTTCCATCCTCTGTCTTGGAACCCTGTGTCTGTCGTGTGAACAAGCCCAGGTCGGCCTGATGGCCCACCACTCCCAACAAATTCAGATGTTTTGGCTCAATTCCGGAATCAGAGAGGTTAAGTGGTTTTCCCAAAGGCGCACAGCAAGTGTAAAGGCAAAACTCGGTATGGAAAGCTTGTCTTGACTCCCTGCTTAGTGCTTCTTCCACTTCGATCTATAAAAAATACTACTTAATGAGGCTAAACAGAGGGTGTTAGATAAAAAAAAATTTTTAAGCCGCAAACAGGAGACTCTCCCAATTAAGTTTCCACTCTGCACCTGTCACCCATCTTTCAAGCCATTTACAGTTGTTTACCAGATATCCCACTGTAATGACCCTCCATTCCACAAATCCAAATCAAGTCCTACACCCAATATCAATCTCCTTGGGGTTGTTTTTTATTGTTATTGTTGTCTGGGGTTGTTCTTCGTTTGCCTTTTATTTCCTGGAATGTATGGTGACAGAAAGACCAGGGTTCAAATCCCAACTCAGCCACTGAATTGTCTGTTGTAACATTCCTAAGCCAAGGGCAGAATTTCCTGCAATGAAATACAAACCTCTTTGACCTAAACTTCCCTACAATTAACTTGCTGCCTAAAAATAGTTTCCACTGAGAAAAAAAAAAGAAGGGGGTGCAGAGGGGGAGCGTTAACCTAACCAACATCTCTGGAGACACAGCCAGTGCAACTTCACAAGGACAGTTCCTAAAAATGTATCTGCAAGTTACAGGATGTGGCTTTTTCAGATGTGACATGCCACAGGAAAAGCACTGAGAGCCATTGTGTTTCTGCAACTTATTATACGGTTTAATTAGAATTTGTCTGTCACAGAAGCAGCTTAAGCAGCAGTTATCAAAAGGGCATAAATATCTCAGCATCAACACTTCTGCCCCAGAATTTAAATAGAACTAAAAAAAAGGCACAGGTAAATGCCAGGGTGTGGTGGCTCCCGGATCATATGAGCTGGTGGGGTGGGTGAGCAGCCGTCGGGCTCACAGACCACCCAGGGTAAAGACATGTGGGCAGATGTATGTCTGGGGAGCTTCACCCACCACCACCACTAAGGCAATTAGTTTAATGTTTCACTCTGTTGGCCCCTACTTTTCCTTAAAATTCATTATCTGATATATTCAAATTTGCTGTATCTCCTCTAGCCAAGAAAATTCATAGGTGACAGTAACAAATGATTTTTGCCTATAGGGACAACATTTTGCCTTCAGTAGCTATAGCCACAATAAAACAACGCAGCCATGGATGTTTTGTTGATGTTGTACTGTCGTGGCTGATCCTAAGACAGGGAAGTGGATCTTCTTTGTCCCATGGCACACCACAGCAAGGACGGTCTAACAACATCTTGTCTTCTGAGTAACTTAGCGAAAGCTGACACCTTACTGGGTTTACAGAGCCCGACCTCATAAGCCAAGTTTGAATAAGAACACTGGGACATTCTAGGTAGGAAGTAACCAGAACCCCAACCCCTGATGCTTCAGATTCAAAGACAGGACTATTCATTAGGATGTCTTCAGGGACTCCAGCCAAGACCCAAAGTAGGGCAAAAAGACCTGAGATGAAATTTCCTCTGGAAAGGGGGAGACCAGTCTAGCACAAGAACCAGAGCATTCATACTGGTCCCCACACTGTTAGATCCCATACTGAACATCCCTCCCCACACAGAGCTATGCCCATTCGTGCACTTGTTGTCTGTGTTTTGCACCACAAAGACAGAGGTGGATACTTGCCACAGACACCATATGGCCTGAAAAGTCTAAAACATTTACCTCCTGGCCAATTCCAGGAAATGCATGTTGACTTCTACTTTAGGGAATGGTAGCTGAGCCTATGATGTGACAGGGGAAGCTGTCACTTTGGAGGCCAATCCTGGAGCACCATTAGGCACACACTGGTATCTAAACTATCGAGGACATCATTGCAGAAGGTCCAAAGTCATTCAGCTGCTGAGTGGCAGAATTGGGGACAAACTCATGTCCTTGTGATTCCAGGTCTGTAAATCAAATGGATATACACTACCTTTCAGCAGGGAAGGGCTGAGTTCAAGTGACCACTACCAAGCCAGGCTTGCATCCCAGGTCTTCGTCCTGGAGGGACAAGAGGAGTGTCATCCTTTCTGAAGGATTTGCTCTCTGGAACCCTTTGTACAACATTCCAGCTTTGCAGCCCATGAAGCCTCTTTGGGGATGGTTGTGAAAGTCAAATAGTTTCAGCGTTTCTACAAGATAAACCCAACCAAGATGGTAGACCAGTTATTGACTGACCACCTCTCAGCTCCAAATTCACCCTTCAATACCTGCTCTATGACACTGGACTGGACTGGAAGCATTTCTCCTTTACAGTGAGCACAATGCTAAGGTTTGTCAGTAGACGGCACTGATGGGACATCGCAGGAGGCAGGGACTTCTCTTCCTGATCAGGCTTGCTCTGTTTTTGCTTTTCTTAACTCCACTTGCACTTTCTGTGTCATCAGCGGTGCACGTGGATGGGACATCTAATGGCAATCTGCCCCAAATGCACGTCCAAAATAGGCAGATCCCCAGGGATCTCCCAGCCTCTACCTCGGCCCAGAGATCACCTTCCTGCAACCCTGGTTGCAGACACTGTGTGGCCACAGCCTCCACCCCATGGTGGCACCTCCTCAGCTCCCTCTGCACTCCGAACTCTGAGCCTTGGCTCACACCCCATAGGGCTGTTGCTGTTTGCCCAGTTACTGCGGATGAGTTCCGATCCCCACAACAGCCATGTTCTCCACCATCCAGCGCACTGCACCCAGACCTTCTTCAGTGAGGTCTGAACACCCCCTTCCATCCTTGTCACTCCATGCCTACCTGTTAGAGTTATTTTTCCATCATTATACATACTATCTTATCATAGTTTAATGATTCTTTATATTAAACTTCTCCCATGTTGAAATCACTGAATACAGTAATTAAATGCAGACTAATTCAGAGGCAAAAGTCAGCCAGTGACCCGGATGTGCTACTGTTCTCATGAAATCTCTCTGAGAGACCACATGTTTTTCTATGAATATCCCTCACAGTGTGGGTATGTATGTATCAAAAGCTACTTATTGAAGAATGAATGAATGAATAAGATAATAGATTCAACTATGATTAAGAAAAAAAATGCCATCAGGGATTAAATGGGTGACCCTAGATGACAGAGGCCGGTAGGACACAGACACTCAGGATGTTTTCTTGACCCATAAACCACTCCACATGATGTCTCAACCCTGTTTCTAAAACGCAGTATTTTTTTTCTAAGTGTATATAAGCTATGCCTGTCCATATTAGAATATCTACTTCAATTCTTCTCCAATTCAGCACCCTCTGTTCCCATAGCAACCCACAGCCTGTAATAAACAGTCAGCTTTTGTTAAAAGAATTTTTAAAAGGAAGCTTTTGATGTTTTTCTTTAATACTCTCATTTTTCCATTACGAATATCTGGTATTTCATAACGCACACCTCCATGAATTAGGTCACACAAGCTCTAGACGCCTCTAAGAGTCCAATGTTTTGGTGCTGGAATACACAACTTTAACCCAATTGCATCCTGCCCTGACATCCGGCAACTACGTACCAAAAGTCTTACTTGAAAGTTGCACATAGCAAATAACGGGAAGTGAGGAATGCATCTGTCCCTCACCACGTGCTAATTACGGTCCCCAGAGGCCATGATCATAAGAACTTCCTTCCAGATTTTAGATAAGGAAGTGTGATGTCAAGGGAGAGCAAATGGTCCCAGCCATAGAGCTGTCACCAGCTAAGCAGCCCCAGTGCCTGTGTGCATTAAGACTTGACTATTGGCAGCAAGTGTCTTATTTTCTTCCCTTGAGATGAAGAAAACTGATACTTGTTGAGCTCTTACTATATCCTCAGCATTGTGCTTCTACTTTACATAATTCCTTCTAGCCTTCACAGTATGCTTCAAAATAGGTTTTATTATGTCCATCTTACAGACGGCAAAACAGGGATTCAGAGAGATTAAAGTACCTCTTGATGAGAGACAAATCTGAACTGCCCTGAGGTTCATTTCCTCCCCCGGTTCTTGGTGACTTAACAAAGAGCAAGGACAGCAGGAACTGGGTTATCGCAACCGAAGAGCGGGTTGTTACCAGCCCTATTTCTGGGGCTACAGGCTTCCTAGTAGCACCAAGGAGCTCCCATTGCCATAGTAGTTGCATAAAAATTCTCTCTCCCCCAAGCCCATCAATATAACTAGCCTCATAGAGGTAGAACTCCTCTCTTCTGGAACTGTGGCCATGACACTGCATATCTCTAGCCCAAGCTGCAGGAACCAAATCCAGAGGATTGGTTGCACTCTACTACTCCTCTGCTTATGAATTTCCCCCAATAAGCCCTACAAGCTCTGCCTCTTGTAGGGCTACAGTTGTGTGACCACACCCTCTTTATATCCTATTTCCCAAGGTCCCAGAATTGGAATACAACATGTCTGACCTTCGAGCTCATCGTGTGTGTGTGTGTGTGTGTGTGTGTGCACGTGTGTGTGTAAAATTCTGAGATTATTACCAGAGTTATCCCTACCAACTCTTTGTGCTAAATAAGGCGAGTGATCACATGCTTAAAGCTTTGCGTCAGTCATGGGTTGGATCCCCACAAGAAGGTGACAATCGTACCCATTGCTTTCACTGCTGCCCTCAATGACTCTAACTCAGCAATTTCTCTAATCTGCGTTCTGCGATCCATTCCCCAGATAATATTTTTATTAATCAATTTTACCAATAAAGTCAAATTTTTTTTTCCATGGGCAAAATATTTAGAGAGATGCCTCACAAAAAATAAAAGATATACGAGTGGTCAATAAGCATACACAGAAGTGCGCACATCATTGTTCGTTGAGAAAATGCAACTCTAAACTAAACTGAGATGCCACTAGACACCCTCCAGAAGGGCCAAAATTTAAAAGGTTGAAAGTACAGTGTAAGAACTGATTGGCAGCATCGGACAGAGCTGAAGATATGCCTATCCTCTGACTCAGCAATCCCATTTCTAAGTATGTACTCAAGAGAAATGAAAACATAAGTCTTCAAAAAGATCTGTACAAGAATAGCTACAGCAACTGTATTCGTAACAGCCAGTTTGGAGACAGCCCCGGGGGGAGGGGCATGAACAGGAGAACGGATAAACAAATTGTGGCACGTCCATATAATGGAACACCACTCAACAATGAAAAGGAACAAATTACTGATACACACAGCACCGTGGGTAAATCTCCCAGGCATTTTGCTGAGCAAAAACACCAGACACAAATCGTACCTGCCGTTCCTTTTACACGTAATTCTAAAAAAGACGCAACCAATCCATGGTGTCAGAAATCAGGACAGTGGGAATTTGAGGGGTTATTGATTGGGAAGGGGCACCAGGGGGCTTTCTGGGGTGGTGAAAATATTCCATGTCTTGACCTGGGTGATGCGCACTTGGAGTATATGTTTGTAAAATTTCATCAAGCTGGACGCTTAAGATCATAAGTTTTATTGCGTAAATAAATAAAGGTGTGAGCACAAATTACAGAAAGGGTTATGGAGAACAGGTGAAAAGGTAAAGCCCACAACAAGTGGTCGAGACAAGGTAAGAGCCCAGATCTTCAGAGACACACTCGTTCTCTATACACACCACACTTCTGCAACAGAAAGTGGGGCTTTCTTTCTCATCACACAGAGGAGGCAAGTGACAAAGCCAGCTTGTTTCCCTAATGGAGTCCAGAATCCCTGTTCAGCGGGCTCTGTGGAATTTGGGGTGTTCATTTGGACAGTGAGTCATAGCTCATGGGGATGAGAGTCCTTCAGCAGCTCAGGATTTAAATAATGATGTGTCAACAT
The DNA here is from genome assembly GCF_004348235.1 of Phoca vitulina. Lineage (NCBI taxonomy): Eukaryota > Metazoa > Chordata > Mammalia > Carnivora > Phocidae > Phoca > Phoca vitulina. Next base: position 49,746,414 of record NW_022589713.1, read on the forward strand.
CTGCCTCCAATGACTCAGATTTAATCTTAACAGTGACCTTGTAAACTTGCAGGATTATTAGAGCCAGCAAACAGACACAAAGAATATTAAAGTTGTTTGTCAAAAACCTCTCTGCTTCTGTCAAGAAAAACTTCCAGAACAGAGGAAAACACATGCTCAAAACAGAAGAACCTCCAACTGGAAACAGAAGAAATAAGACGCCATTAAAGCCTATTTTGCCAAGAACAATCAATTGGATGGAGTAAACTTCTGGTGTTTGCAGCTTTGAAGAAATTCAATATTTTTCATGTTATTCAAGGAGTCACGGCTTTGCAGTGCTTTAAAATTAAAATCATACGCCTCTCGGATACTCTCTTATCTTCTCCACCTGAGCTGAAGTCAAAAATCCTAAGTGATTGCCTCATCTTGGATCTGGTGTCCAGAATTTTGACTTATCTTGGCTCTGTCCATGCTACTGTAGGTCCTTTAGAGCCTCTCTGAGCCTCAGTTTCCCCATCTGTAAAATGGAGAGAGGGATGAAGGGAGTAGTATTAAAAGAGATAACTGAGGTTACAGAGGGCTCCGGCGCATGCAGTAGGTATGGAGCGGTCATGAGCTACCTGCAGAGCCTCCTTTCCCTGCCCATCCTGCAAGCCGGCCCCGGAATGGATCAGCCCCAAGGACTGCTGGGAGGGAACCAGGCTCACCAGGGCTGGAGGACTGCCCGCAGGTGAGCCACAGAACTTGGGAAGGGTCTTTGATTCCCAGCGTTTTCCCGACGGTGTGCTAAGTGCCAGGCACGCTGCAAGCCACTTCTGATTGGATGGGCTCATTGCAGCCTCAGCACACCTCTGAGAGCCCTCACAAGGCCCTGTAACAGGTTAGAAAGCTGGAGTTCAAAGTGTGACACGAACACACGCAGCTAAGAGGTGGCTGACTCAAGATTCACACCCCAGACCACCTGGGCTATAAAAGCTTGTGCTTTTCTCCACTCAACACAATTAACAAGGCCCTGGGGAAAGATGCACAAACCTGGAATAGGAACAAAGGACTATTATGGTTTTCTCTTGCTGGGTTATCAACTGCTTCCAAATGTGAGTGTCTTAATACACCCATTATGTTCTTACGTATTCAGTGGGTTGGGAATTCAGGAATTCAGTTGGGAATTTAGGAAGCTGGGGCTAGGACGTTCACCTCTGGGATGGCTTCCTCCTATAGTACCTCCTACTCCTTTCTGTTCCTTGGCTTTCTCTCTCTCCGTGGGGCACATTATCTGGTGGCCTCAGGAGAGCCACACTTTTTTTTTCCCCTTATTGTTATGTTAATCACCATACATTACATCATTAGTTTTAGATGTAGTGTTCCATGATTCATTGTTTGTGCATAACACCCAGTGCTCCATGCAGAACGTGCCCTCCTCAATACCCATCACCAGGCTAACCCATCCTCCCAACCCCCTCCCCTCTAGAACCCTCAGTTTGTTTTTCAGAGTCCATCGTCTCTCATGGTTCTTCTCCCCCTCCGATTTCCCCCCCTTCATTCTTCCCCTCCTGCTACATTCTTCTTCTTCTTTTTTTCTTTCTTAACATATATTGCATTATTTGTTTCAGAGGTACAGATCTGTGATACAACAGTCTTGCACAATTCACAGCGCTCACCATAGCACATTCCCTCCCCAGTGTCTATCACCCAGCCACCCCATCCCTCCCACCCCACCACCCACTCCAGCAAACCTCAGTTTGTTTCCTGAGATTAAGAATTCCTCATATCAGTGAGGTCATATGATACATGTCTTTCTCTGACTGACTTATTTCACTCAGCATAACACCCTCCAGTTCCATCCACATCATTGCAAATGGCAAGATCTCATTCCTTTTGATGGCTGCATAATATTCCATTGTATATATATACCACTTCTTCTTTACCCACTCATCTGTCGATGGACATCTTGGCTCTTTCCACAGTTTGGCTATTGTGGACATTGCTGCTATAAACATCGGGGTGCACGTAGCCTTTCGGGTCCCTACTTTTGTATCTTTGGGGTAAATACCCAGTAGTGCAATTGCTGGATCATATGGTAGCTCTATTTTCAACTTTTTGAGGAACCTCCATACTGTTTTCCAGAGTGGCTACACCAGCTTGCATTCCCACCAACAGTGTAGGAGGGTTCCCCTTTCTCCGCATCCCCGCCAACATCTGTCATTTCCTGACTTGTTAATTTTAACCATTCTGACTGGTGTGAGGTGGTATCTCATTGAGGTTTTGATTTGGATTTCCCTGATGCCGAGCGACGTGGAGCACTTTTTCATGTGTCTGTTGGCCATTTGAATGTCTTCTTTGGAAAAATATCTGTTCATGTCTTCTGCCCGTTTCTTGATTGGATTCTTTGTTCTTTGGGTGTTCAGTTTAATAAGTTCTTTATAGATTTTGGATACTAGCCCTTTATCTGATATGTCATTTGCAAATATCTTCTCCTATTCTGTCGGTTGTCTTTTGGTTTTGTTGACTGTTTCTTTTTCTGTGCAAAAGCTTTTTATGTTGATGAAGTCCCAATAGTTCATTTTTGCCCTTGCTTCCCTTGCCTTTGGTGATGTGTCTAGGAAGAAGTTGCTGTGGCTGAGGTCGAAGAGGTTGCTGCCTGTGTTCTCCTTTAGGATTTTGATGGACTCCTGTCTCACATTGAGGTCTTTCAACCATTTGGAGTCTATTTTTGCGTGTGGTGTAAGGAAATGGTCCAGTTTCATTCTTCTGCATGTGGCTGTCCAATTTTCCCAACACCATTTGTTGAAGAGACTGTCTTTTCTCCACTGGACATTCTTTCCTGCTTTGTTGAAGATTAGTTGACCATAGAGGTGAGGGTCTATTTCTGGGCTCTCTATTCTGTTCCATTGATCTATGTGTCTGTTTTTGTGCCAGTACCATACTGTCTTGAGGATGACAGCTTTGTAATAGAGCTGGAAGTCCAGAATTGTGATGCCACCAGCTTTGCTTTTCTTTTTCAACATTCCTCTGGCTATTCGGGGTCTTTTCTGGTTCCATACAAATTTTAGGATTATTTGTTCCACCTCTTTGAAAAAAGTGGATGGTATTTTGATGGGGATTGCATTGAATGTGTAGATTACTCTAAGTAGCATTGACATCTTCACAATATTTGTTCTTCCAATCCATGAGCATGGAACGTTTTCCCATTTCTTTGTGTCTTCCTCAATTTCTTTCATGAGTATTCTATAGTTTTCTGAGTACAGATCCTTTGCCTCTTTGGTTAGATTTATTCCTAGGTATCTTATGGTTTTGGGTGCAATTGTAAATGGGATCGACTCCTTAATTTCTCTTTCTTCTGTCTTGTTGTTGGTGTATAGGAATGCCACTGATTTCTGTGCATTGATTTTATATCCTGCCACTTGACTGAATTCCTGTATGAGTTCTAGTTTTGGGGTGGAGTCTTTTGGGTTTTCCACATAAAGTATCATATCATCTGCAAAGAGTGAGAGTTTGACTTCTTCTTTGCCGATTTGGATGCCTTTTATTTCTTTTTGTTGTCTGATTGCTGTGGGTAGGACTTCTAATACTATGTTGAATAGCAGTGGTGATAGTGGACATCCCTGCCGCGTTCCTGACCTTAGGGGAAAAGCTCTCAGTTTTTCCCCATTGAGAATGATATTCACTGTGGGTTTTTCATAGATGGCTTTTATGATATTGAGGTATGTACCCTCTATGCCTATACTCTGAAGAGTTTTGATCAAGAAAGGATGCTGTACTTTGTCAAATGCTTTTTCTGCATCTATTGAGAGGATCATATGATTCTTGTTCTTTCTTTTGTTAATGTATTGTATCACGTTGATTGATTTGCAGATGTTAAACCAAGCTTGCAGCCCAGGGATAAATCCCACTTGGTCGTGGTGAATAATCCTTTTAATGTACTGTTGGATCCTATTGGCTAGTATTTTGGTGAGAATTTTTGCATCCATGTTCATCAAAGATATTAGTCTGTAATTCTCCTTTTTGATGGGGTCTTTGTCTGGTTTTGGGATCAAGGTAATGGTGGCCTCATAAAACGAGTTTGGAAGTTTTCCTTCCATTTCTATTTTTTGGAACAGTTTCAGAAGTATAGGTATTGATTCTTCTTTAAATGTTTGGTAGAATTCCCCTGGGAAGCCATCTGGCCCTAGGCTTTTGTTTGTTGGGAGATTTTTGATGACTGCTTCAATTTCCTTAGTGGTTATAGGTCTGTTCAGGTTTTCTATTTCTTCCTGGTTCAGTTTTGGTAGTTGATACATCTCTAGGCATGCATCCATTTCTTCCACGTTATCTAATTTGCTGGCATAGAGTTGCTCATAATATATTCTTATAATTGTTTGTATTTCTTTGGTGTTGGTTGTGATCTCTCCTCTTTCATTCATGATTTTGTTGATTTGGGTCATTTCTCTTTTCTTTTTGATAAGTCTGGCCAGGGGTTTATCAATCCATATTGAGTAGGTCCCTGGCAGTCGGTACTACCTCTTGTTCTTTTTGTTGAGGTGATTTTTTTCCGTCTTGTCATTTTGTCCAGAGGAGAATTGATTAATGAGAGAACAAAATGCTAACAGGTTAACAACGTCCCCAGAAAATATACTCTAAACAAATCAGAAAAGACCTGAAGCTGGGGGAAAAGAAAGGGAAAGAAAGAAAAAAGAAAAAAGAAAAAGAAAAAGGAAAGATAAAAACAAACAAAAACAGAACAAAACAAAAAAAACAGAATATGATCAAATATGATCAGGCTGGTGCATAGATAAGTGCCACACACTGATTTTGGGTGTATTTTGGTCTGTTAGAAGAAAGTGCCTCCCAAAATTTTAAAGAAAGAAAAACTTATATATGTATAAAAATAAGACTTGATATGATGAAGGGATGGAATATGACTGTAAAGATGAAAATTATAAAAAATTTTATTAAAGGAATTGATAAGTTGTTTGGAAAAAAGAAAGAAGAGGATTTTAAAAATCCTCTTTTGGATTTTTTAAAAAAAGAGAGAGAATGTGATCAGGCAGGAGAGTAGAGCAAAACCATACACTAGAGATTTAGGGTATATTTTGATCTGTTAGAAGAAACTATCTCAAAATTTTAAAGAGAGAACAACTTATATATATATGCCAAAAATAAGGGTAACTACTATGAAGGGATAGAATATGATTCTAAAAATGAAAAATAAAAATGTTTTTTAAAAAGGGATTGATAAGATGTTGGTCGAAAAAGGGAAAAAGAAAAATTAAAAAAAAAAAAAAGACAGTTAAAAAAAAATTAACTTTGAAAGACTAAAGAATCATGGTAAAAAAGCCATGGATTCTATATGTGCATTATTCCCCTAGCGCTGGAGTTCTGCCGTTCTCATTGATCGGGAAACTTGGTCTGGGCTGGCTTTTCTTGCTATCTCCTGGGGGAGGGGCCTGTTGCCATGGTTCCGAAATGTCTTTGCTGGAGGCGGAATTGCCCCACCCTTGCCGGTCCGGGCTAAGTAATCTGCTCGGGTTTGCTCTCGGGAGCTTTTGTTCCCTGCAAGCTTTCCATTCGGTTTTGGAGGACGAGAATGAAAATGGCGGCCTCCCAATCTCCGCCCCGGAGGAGCCGAGAACTCGGGGCCCCGCTCCTCAGTGAGCCCCCAGAGAAAAGCAGTCAGTCACTCCCGTCTCCCCAGTCTCCGGCCGCACTCTGTGCTCACCCCACCTGTGACTGAGCATTTCTATCTCTGGCACACAACCCCATGTGGAGTCTCCAAACCCAGCAGATCCCTGCGGTGCACTCCCGCGCCGCTCCTCCTGGGGGAAGAAGGTGAGTCTCCCCGGATCTGCTGCTTGTTGGATCCCTGCTGGAGGAGCAGTGGCCCGACTGTGCTGCGGATCACAGTTTAAGGCAACCCTGAGCTGAGAGCCCGCGCCTCAGCTCTGTCTCTGCAGCCGGCTTCCCTGCTCTGATCCCTGGGAGCTCTGCTGCACTCAGGCACCCCCGGTCTTTCTGTGACCCCGAGGGTCCTGAGACCACACTGTCCCATGAGGATTCCACCCCCCGCTTAGACACTGGAGCGACGTCCCTCAGCGGAGCCGACTTCTAAAAGTTCCAATTTTGTGCTCAGCTGCTCTATCACTTGCCAGAAACCGCCGACGGAGGCCCCCTCCCCCGCCATCTATCCTCCTGAATATCACCTCGGATTCACTTCTCTGCACATCCTACCTTCCAGAAAGTGGTCGCTTTTCTGTTCAGAGAGTTGTTGCTATTTTTTTCTTCGATCTCCTGTTGAGTTCGTAGGTGTTCAGAATGGTTTGATCCCTATCCAGCTGAATTCCTGAGACCAGATGAAATCCAGGTCTCCTACTCCTCCACCATCTTGCTCTGCCCCCCAGGAGAGCCACACTTCTTACATGGCAGCTGGCTCCGAGGGGTGGGAAACAGACATTGCCAGGCTGGCTAAGGGCCACACCCAGAGCTGACTCAGTGTCACTCTGCCATATTCCATTGGTCCAAGCAGTCATGGGGTCAACCCAGAGTCAGGGGATGAAGAAATAGGCCACTCTTCTTGAGTGGGGGGTGGTAAGCTCCCCTTGAGAAAGCACACATGGGATGGGAGATCTCGTTATGCCATCTTTGGAACACATAATCTGCTACAAATTTCCCAAGCATTCTATATTTGCAGAAGTGAGAACCAAGGACCTCATTACTACTAGAACCAAGAACAGCAATAAGTTCAGTGCCTTACTGACTATAAAATACTTTTATGAGGCATGTATCATTAAATGCTCATAAAACCCTGCAAGATCAGCATTGTTTACAGAGGAAGATGGAAGAAGCTTGTCTAAAGAGCTACAATCATGCAGTCTTTGGGGCTCCAGGCCTGCTCTGTCTGCAATGCCGGGATTGTGGGAGGTGAGCATAAGCACTGGGTCTTGGAGACCTCTGTTTGTTTCTACAGGGTGTTTGGAAAGAGCTGGGGGTAGCAGCCTGCTGCACATACAGTTCAGATCATTGTGCCACTAAGAACAAATAATGTAGTGGCTCTTCCTCTCTCACTTCTAACATAAAATGTCAGAACCTTGGCCCAGCAGGTGTAGAGCTCAGGTTTCAAGGCAAGGACTGCAGTCACTGGGAATATAACAAAAACCGCTGAAATCCGTGAGAGCAAGAGTCCCAGCTGTGGCTGCAATCCACTGCCCCCTTCCCAGCCAGGCTTTGGTTTTCCAACAATGCAGGCTTGAAGAGCCCCAGTTAAACAGCATATTACATCTGCTGTCCCCCACCCCACTGACCCTTTGGGCCTTCTTGGTGATCAGGAAGAGTGGCCAATGATGGTGCAAGACATTAACTGGAGGTTTGTGCTTCCGGTAGGAAACTCCCCCTCTTGAGAATGAATGAAGGAGGAAATGAACACTCTCCTTGTTGCACACACATCCGCAATTATTCTAGCACATAAATGTGCATTTCCATAGTTCATAGGGTTGGAAATATTCATGAAAATCGAGCCAATGAGGAAAGATACCTAGGTGGAGTAGACCACCAAGCCCCTTCGAACTATTTCATTATATTTTTATTTTATGAACTTCTTTGTTTGACATCTCTCCCCACCCAGATTCTTACCTGTACAGAGGCAAAGGCAATATCTCTCTTGTTCACCCCTGTATTCCCAATGCCTAGAGCAGAGACTCAAATATCAGGTACCACATGAATGTTTATTGAACAAATAAATGACGGAATAACTTCTCGGCTCCTGTACCGGATATCTGTGGACTCCTTCTGTCTTGTTTATCTGTGTGTCCCAGCTGGTGCATAGTAGATGCTCAATAAATGTTTGATGAATGAATGAGGAAGGGCAGGGAGGGAGGAACAAAGAAACTTGGACTAAGAGGGAAGCATTGTCCTCCCACGTGCAGCAATAATGTTTTCCGGAAGGTCATTCACTCATGCTCTTGAATTTTCTAGGTTTCGAGAAGCCCACTGGCCATCGCCACTGTGAGCAATCTGCCTCTTTGTTACCCTGAATGAAAATATGATCACAGCAACTGAGAAATACCATTACTGGAGAATTTAGTCTCCTTTGCAAAATATCTCAGCAGGGACAAATACAACCAATGAAACCATTAGAACCAGAGGTTTGTGAGTTTCAAATAAAATGTGGTTTTAAGAAAAAGCCATGAAGCTATTTGCATGTTATTTAAACTTTAATAATGACATCTCTGCCTCCCTGTCCCTCCCCAGGGTTTTGTCTTTCTGCACGCTCTCCTCTGACTCCTACAACCTCACCCAGACAGCTCTAGTGAGATCTGGGTTTTCCCTCACAGTTTATCTTGGAGCTACTTCTCCTTGCCATTTCCAGGGGCCTGATGTTGGCTCCAGATGAACAGAGAACCATTGGCCACCTAGTGGTGTTGGCCAAGGGTCACCCAGCTACAGGGAACACAGGCCCCCAGGATCCCTTGGAGAACAGATTGTGTGCGGTCCAAGCCCTCACCAGCCTCCCCCTACCTCACTGTTAAACACCGTTATGATGTCTGGCTGTCCTCCCCCACATTCCTCAGCTTGGATGAGCCTGGTAGGGGGTGAGGGCTGCTCCAAATATCCTTTCTGAGGAAATATGGACATTATAAATTCACCAGAAATGAGATTCAGAAGCATCTCTGGGACTCCTCACGGGTTGGTCTCTAAGGACATTGACACTCTCTTCTATTAGTATCTTTACCTCCAGGAACAAAAAATAATACTGATTTCAAAACCAAAAGACCCAGCTTCTCTCATTCACTCATTTGGGAGATTTGAAGATTTTTGTGGGGTGCCCACTCCCCTCCCTTCAAACAAAGGGAGAAATATGAAAGTCTCGGGCTCTGTTATGTATTCAAAGAACTTCCTGCCAGTCTGGCTTGTCAAAGCTGTTAAAGGATAGGAAGGTGATGCTTCCCGGGCCAACTGTGAGCCCCTCAAGACAGCAGGCACCCGCTCTGATTCTTCCTGCTTCCCCAAGGCCCAGCATACAGCCGGTGCGCCATGTCCATTTGTGGACTCACCCAAACATTCTTCCTACAACAGGTCAAACCAAGAAGTGTAATAGGATGTAAGAAATGGAGGTTTACCCTCAGGGAAAAGAGGTGGTAGAGCATCTGCAGAATTTATAAAGGAGATGGTCAAAAAAACAACGTAACAAGATTCTCATATAAAAGAGCTAAGAGTTGACTATGGGAATAGGGTTTTTGTGGATTCCTTCAGAGAGAGCCATGGGGGAATTCACTGGGGAGTGTCCCCCTATAGTGTGGGGTCATGGTGGACGGCTGTCTGGCGCCTCCGTGAATAAGCCCAAGAGGGAGGACAAGGCTGGCTCACAGCTGACAGCCAAGCCAAAGGAGAGGAGGCTGGGTAGGGTGGCCTGCACTGCCAGAGATGCCAGGACAGAAGGCCACCAGTCAGTGTTTCCTGGGGACCAGAGGGAACTTTACAAGAAAGAGAGAGCAGGCACGGGCCACCTGATACTGTCTAAGAAGAACCCCTGAAGGGGGTAGATAGATACCTCTGCAGAGACACTAGAGGTTTTGTCAGATGCCCGGGGGCAGAGGAAGGAGAACACCGAGAGCTGAGTGAGTATCTGTCACCTGCCTCCAGGGAACTGCAAGTGAGAGGTCCTCGGGGAAGGGAGCAGGACGTAGGAGGCACTGTCAGCACAGCACCCTGCTGGATGCCTTTTACCATTTCTGTCCACCCCTTTTGAGCTTCTGTGCGCTTCCGCTTCTAACTGCCTGCACCTGCAACTCTCTTTGGAGCCCTGCCCTGGAGTGACTGGAGCTGCTTACCCTGCAGAAGCAAGTTGAGGTAAGGGCCTGGCATTTGTGTCCTGCACACCCACAGCCATGATGGCTCCTCACCAATGTCTGACAGGTAGAAAAGGATGAAGGCCCAGCTCCCCAAAAAGTAGGGACAAGCTGAGGTGTCATTTCCATTCCAGAGTGCCCCTTTGTGATCAACTCACATGACTATGGGATTTTGCCTGGAATCCCATCCCTGCCTGGCTCCCTCCAACTCCCTCCCCATCCAGCTGCCCCTTGGGTCCTACCATGCACCCAACCTAAGGCAGGGTGTCTCTGCTGAACCCCAAGAGGAAGGGTCAGAAAGAATGCCAGTCAGTCCATACTAGTACCAGCCAAGTGAGATGTTCCTGTGCCCTTTACCTCTCCTCCCTCTTCCACAGTCTAGACCTACAGAAACTGTGATTTAACAAGTTGGGGGCAGTGAGAGTAGATGCTGAAGTCACAGGAAGCAAGAATGGGCAAGCTATATTCCTTTACTTGTCCTCAGCAGCTCTTGGCTAGCCATATGGAAAATGCAAAATGGAAAAGACATCACGTTAAACCACGTTCAAAATTTTGATGCCTACATAGGAAATGGACATCGCATCACTAACTAGAGGACATGAGACCCAACTCGGGAAGTGGAAGCCTTATTTTAGTACTTGGCACTTTTTTCCCATCCTCTGAACTGATTCCATTAGCAGACTTCCCCCAAAGAGGAGCACACACTAGCGGACCACTGACTTCCCCATATCCCTGCTGCTGAAGGCACGCCCCAATCTGGGTCTGGCTTACCTTTCCAGACTTCTCTCCTGTATACCCTCCTCTGGCCACACCACGCTATCCTCCAGCATCCCTTCAGCCCCCTGCCTCTGAGCTTTTGCTTTTACCATTCCCCTCCTCCTTCTCCTGAAGCCTCACCCAGCCTGCCAGGATCCTGACCAGTTCCACAGAGCCACTGTGGAGGTCCTGGTCCCATGGATCCTTTCCTCCCAAGGAGTCACAATACACATGGTTTCATTGACAGTTAAAGAGGCTCGACTCCGTTCTCCTGGATATGGGGAAATTGAAAGCAGGCAGCGTGAGGGGCATTGGGGGCAAGGCCAGGCCAGACAGCTGGTAATCTCGCGTTCTGCTGCTCTTTGCTTATGTCCAGTCATTTTCAGAGTTCAGTGAGCAGCAGAATATGCTGGGGAGCTAATTAAAAATGCAAATGTGCAAATGTCCTGCTCCCCAAAGATCTAGAAAGCCCAGGGCTGAGGCATGTTGCAATAGATTGAGTGCATTAGCAGCCCCAAGTCCTCACACCTTCTTGTGTCCTGCCCTTTGCTGTGTGATTCTGCAGTCCCTCCCACTATAGAAACAGAGTCTGATCCTGCCACCTCCCTTAGGAGGCCTTGAAGGTTGCCCTCTCCTTTTTGTACCTCTGCAATGTCCTAGGAATGGCACATCCAGGCTAGCCAACTGCAGGATGAGAGATGAGTCCCTCCAGCCAGCCCTTCCAAGGATAGTGTCTGTTGGCCAATAGCCAGCTGACCCCCCAGACATGAGAGCACAACTCTCAGAGGCCAGAGAAACCACCCAACTGAGCCAGGTCTGAAGCACCAACCTGCAGCCTCTTAAATTAAATAAATGCTTATTACTTTAAGCTGCTGAATTTTAGGTTGGTTTGTTACATGGCATTAACACGGCAAGAGATAACTGATACAGAGGAACGTGTCTTGTATCAACTGCCCCACAATTTACTAGGTGGCTCATCAAGAACACCACAGCCTTGGCTACTCATCCCACTGCCTTAAACAGTGGTTTCCTGTGGTAGGAGAGGGGTCAGCCTCTACCATTCCCACACAGATTGCCCCTGGAGAGTAGAGAGATCCCTGCGGGGAATGTGTTTGTGTACCTTCCATAGCTTTGGCTCAGTAAGCCCTGAAGTGCCATTTGCTAGCATCTGGGACGAGCTTCGGTCTCTCACAGACTGCAATGAGAATGGAGAGAAAACAAAAGGTGCTAACTTTTGCTGACACCTGAGTAGTTAGCAACTCTGAACAACGCACTGAAGAAAAGGGAGGAGGGGGTCATAGACGGAGAGAAATTAAAACGGAAATTTAAAAGGGAAAATTTTCCCCTTTTATTGGTGACATAATTAGCCAGAGGAGCCCCAACTGATGCTGTTATGACTACTCTGATATGAAACTGAAATCGAACAGGGGAGAATCAGATGCAAAACAATAACACTTAGCATTCATATGACTTTTTACATGCAGCAGTTTTTGTTCCTCTGTACCTCATAAACATTAACTAATTGCCGTAACACCCCAGAGTAGACAGTAGGTTTTCCTGCCTATATGTAACAAGGAATAAAGATAAACACTGCCTAACCAAGGTACAAGTTGATTCTAAGCTCCAGATCTAAGCTCCTTCTGGGTCTTTTGCCATAACCCTCAGGGCTCACACTTTTTTTATGACTTTGAATCCAGAGTTCCAGAGATTCCTATTTATAGACTTAAAATATTAGTGTATTTGAACTGGAAGGGACATGAAGAAGCACTGATCCAAATCTTTTATCTTACAGATGCTGTAAAGAGGCTTATTTCAGCCAAGGACTGTCTAAGGTCACAAAACAATTCAGGGAAAAATCAAGATCAGATCTATTTCGCTCAGCCCAGGTCAACCCTCACAGCCCTGAATTTCAGAGGATACAGTTATTAATGTGAGACCCATAAATGTCTTCCACCCAACCTGTGTTCACAAATGATTTTGTATATACTGGTCAGTCAGGCATTGAAAACCTTTATTGAGCATGTGGCATGGGATTCCTGGAGCTTCTGGGATTTAAGACAAATGCATTTAGGAGTGATTTACGATTGTGTGCAGGGGTATTCCTGGCAATGAGCAGAGCACAGAGAAGCTCTGTCTCAGTGGAACCATGGGACTCTACCACCTGAAATACTTCGGTATTTCTCAGCTGGTAGATTGAGATCTCAGCATATAGCAGGCACTCAGTAAAGACACGGTGACTACTCAAAGTTGGTATGTTCCAGCTAGTTCAGAATCAGACTAAAGTAGAAGCTAGGAAAACTTCCTTGCCCAAGAAAAAAACACCCACCAGTGCAGTGACTACTGAAATCCCACATTGGGAGTTTTAATTCATTGCAATTATAATGGAGAAACCTCAACTTGAAGCCTAATTGCACCTTTGTTCCTTCATATGGATGATCTTTTAAGGCCCTTTATGACAGGGTCTCTACCAAGCTCTTTAGCCACACCCCTCACCTCAAGCCAAGTCCGTATACCCTGACTTCAGTCTCCAGCATATCAAACTGCTTGGACAGCCCTGAACCCTGATGATGCTTAGACTTCCAAGCCCCTGCCCAGAAAGCCTTCACCCTACCTGTTTGCTTGTCAAACTTACCAGACTCTCCTGTCTGGACCCCCAGCCCCAACACAGCAAAAGCACCTTCTCCCTCGATATTGTGTGTTCCATGCCCACATCTACTGTTAACACATCTGTCCCCCTTATAAAACTGTGATCTCTGACTCTCCAGCAATTAGCCAAGGGCCTCACACATGGAGGTGCTTAACACATTTGAATTTTATTTTAAAAAGGAATCCTATTGTTAAAATAATCTTTAAGAAGAAAGGATTGAGTGTAGACAGAAGACATCTATAGGCATTGAAAGGGGGGCATTGAAAGAGAGTCTAGAAGCTCCTGGATGACTCACTTTACCTCCTTATGAAGTGTCACTTATAGAAGATGACTGACACATGGCCTCTCAGGGTCCCTAGACCCTCATCTGGCTGTTTGATAGCCATACTCTCTCATTTGCCACCTTGCAACTGCAGAGCCCTCAGAAGTGGCTAGGAAAAGTTTATGCACTCTCCAAGTTGCTTTTCTTGCAGACAAGGAGAGATGTTCACCTGGGGAGCTGTGACTCAGCCATCTCTCACTCCAGGAAATGATCACAGCATGTCCCCAAAAGGTTGACATATCCTGGGTCTCATCAGCTTTTCTGATGGCTCAGAAGCCTAGCTGGGGAAGGCAATGATGTCAGGCTGTTTGTGTCCCTGGGCTCCCAACAGTTGCCAATAAACACTGAAATCTCTTAAATATCACCTGCTCCCCAGCCTTCTGAGTCTCTGTCGCTTCTTTCCTTTCTCTCCACTGACTGGTCTTTCAGTCCCTAACTCCCAAAGTGATCCTGTCGGCACTGAACACATGCAAATGGCATTTAAAGGAAATTAAACAGTCAGGCTCTCCCAGTACCTGTTGAGTTCAGACACAGAGTACTGATTTCCTGCTGATGGAAATAATTACTCAGCTTTAAGATCTCTTAAGTTTGCTTCTCCTCCAAGAGGGGCACAGCAAAATTGTTTTCCACTGAGCCATTTGAGGGGAAGGGAGAAGAAATTTACCATACAATTTGTCTTAAACTTTTTAAAGGCATATATAACCAAAAAACACGACTGAAGACTCTCAGTTTTGCTGGTTGTTGCCTGGTTTTCACATGTGGCTCACTGAAGTCTCCCAAGGTCCTAATTTAGTCAATAACCTAGACTTGAGTCTGTGGAGCGAGCAGAGGGCAGTAGTGAGGGCATAGACAACAAAGATCACTGAGGCAGGGGACCCAGGCCTCCTCTGTGCCAAGGACAGTACTAGCTTCCGGGGCTGCAAGGGACAAAAGGTGGGCAAGGGCAGGTTCCTGCCTCAAGGAGCTCTGTCTTATGGGAGAGACAAATAAGTAAAGAGTCCATGGCAATGGGACACCAATGGGATGGCTAAGGGACTAAGGGGAAGGGAGTGGCCAGCTCAGGCTAAATGGCCCAGAAAGGCCTTCACAGCATGAAGGAAAGAAAAATTGGCTTTGAGGGACATCCTCCCCAGGGACAGGAGCTATCATGGATGTGTTGGTGTCCACCAAAATCTTTTGTTTCTGTACAGGTGCACCCATGCCTCTGCTGCTGTGAATATTGGCTGCTAACTGTTCATAGATGTCCTTCCTCCAGAAAACTGCTCTGGGCCAAAGGCATTGTCCAGGAATGTGTACTCCTTAGAGCTCTCCCAGGAACAAACTATAGCCAATGGCTAACTGGGGGTATAAATCGCTACCTTAAAAGCTGTATAGAACATTATGCCACACTTGTTTCCTGCCACACCCTCCTGGCTTGACACCTCCAAGGACACTTTCCTTTTCTTCCCTATGAATATCAAAATTTTGCCTCAGAAAGAAAGGAAGAGAATGTAGGCATCCCCTGTCTGCTTGTTTTTTGGTTTTGCTTTCTGTGACATTCCAACAAAGAGACGCCCCTAGAGCTATATCCTCCAAAATCCTGTTAGAAACAAAGCACACTGTTCTGTTGAGATGCCAGAAGAGGAGGAGTCCACCAGGTTCCAAATAAACCTTGAGTTTGTCATCATGTGACTATCCAAAGATCAACTCGGCCTCCCAACCACTGTCATTTTCCAGCAAAAACTACTGTTTATGCCAGAAATCCCAGGATTGGGTCCCTGCTTCTCTCCTTGCCCTCTGGAGACCGTTTCAGATAAACTTTAGCTGCAGATTTCAAGGAATGGGAACAGGTTATTGATTCACTTTTATTAAAAATCAGAAGGGAAGTCACAAGACATTTGGTTCAGTAACATACCCCGTAAATCTAAGACAAAAGACTGAATCTTTGAAGGGATATAACATTATTAAATCAATCTCTAATGGGCTCAGTTGGAAAAGTTCAAAGATAATTATTCCAGAGTTCCAAGAGTCAGTATGGTCTCTGGTGTTTCTCCTCTTATTTTTCCCCTGAGTTACTAAGAGTTACTGAACTCTTCTTAGAAACAGATTCCTGACCCTTTATAAGGGAGGCAAGACCATGACAGGAACCACCTTTTACCTGCATTTAGCAAATAGGAGACCCTTGTTATGTGCAACCAAACACAGAATATTTAGAAATAGCTTAATATAGTGACTGGATTGGGGGCGGAGCAAGATGGCGGAGGAGTAGGAGACCTGGATTTCGTCTGGTCTCAGGAATTCAGCTGGATAGGGATCAAACCATTCTGAACACCTACGAACTCAACAGGAGATCGAAGAAAAGAATAGCACCAACTCTCTGAACAGAAAAGCGACCACTTTCTGGAAGGTAGGACGTGCAGAGAAGTGAATCCAAGGCGATATCTGGGAGGATAGACGGCGGGGGAGGGGCCTCCATCCGCTGCTTAGGGCAAGTGATAGAGCCCCGTAGCACAAAATTGGAACTTTTAGAAGTCGGCTCCGCTGAGGGACGTCGCTCCAGTGGCTGAGCAGGGGGTGGAACCCTCACGGGACAGTGTGCTCTCAGGACCCTCGGGGTCACAGGAAGACTGGGGGTGCCTGAGTGCGGCAGAGCTCCCAGGGATCGGAGCGGGGAAGCCGGCTGCAGAGACGGAGCCGAGGCCCGGGCTCTCAGCTCGGGGTTGCCATGAACCGTGATCCGCAGCACAGTCGGGCCACTGCTCCTCCAGTAGGGACCCAACAAGCGGCAGATCCGGGGAGAGTCCCCTTCCTCCCCCGGGAGGAGTGGCGCGGGAGCACACCGCAGGGATCTGCTGGGTTTGGAGACTCCACATGGGGTCGGGTGCCAGAGACAGAAAAGCTCGGTCACAGGCCGGGTAAGCACGGAGTGCGGCTGGAGACCGGGGAGACGGGAGTGACTGACTGCTTTTCTCTGGGGGCTCACTGAGGAGCGGGGCCCTGAGTTCTTGGCTCCTCCGGGGCGGAGATTGGGAGGCCGCCATTTTCACTCTCCGCCTCCAAAGCTGTAGGGAAAGCTTGCAGGGAACAAAAGCTCCCGAGAGCAAACCCGAGCAGATTACTTAGCCCGGACCGGCAAGGGTGGGGCAATTCCGCCTCTGGCAAAGACATTTGGGAACCACGGCAACAGGCCCCTCCCCCGGAAGATCAGCGAGAACAGCCAGCCAAGACCAAGTTTCCCGATCAATGAGAAAGGCAGAACTCCAGCGCTAGGGGAATAATGCACATAGAATCCATGGCTTTTTTACCATGATTCTGTAGTCCTTCAAAGTTAATTTTTTTTTAACTGTCTTTTTTTTTTTAATTTTTCTTTTTCCCTTTTTCAACGAACATCTTATCAATCCCTTTTTTAAAAAATATTTTTATTTTTCATTTTTAGAGTCATATTCTATCCCTTCATAGTAGTTACCTGTATTTTTGGCATATATATATAAGTTGTTCTCTCTTTAAAATTTGGAGATAGTTTCTTCTAACAGATCATTTTATACCCTAAATCTCTAGTGTATGGTTTTTTTCTACTCCCATGCCTGATCACATTCTCTCCCTTTTTTTTTCTTTTTTTTTTAAATCCTCTTCTTCCTTTTTTCAAACAACTTCTGATCAATTCCTTTTATAAATTTTTTTATAATTTCCATCTCTACAGTCATATTCCATCCCTTCATCATATCAACCCTTATTTTTGTACATATATAAGTTTTTCTTTCTTTAAAATTTTGGGAGGCACTTTCTTCTAACAGACCAAAATACACCCAAAATCTAGTGTGTGACACTGATCTATATACCAGCCTGATCATATTTGATCATATTCTTGGTTTTTTTTTGTTTTGTTCTGTTTTTGTTTGTTTTTATCTTTATCTTTTTCTTTTTCTTTTTTTTTTTTTTTCTTTTTCTTTTTCCTCTCTTTCCCTTTCTTTTCCAACTGCTTCAGGTCTTTTCTGATTTGTTTAGAGTATATTTTCTGGGGACGTTGTTACCCTGTTAGCATTTTGTTCTCTCATTAATCAATTCTCCTCTGGACAAAATGACAAGATGGAAAAAATCACCTCAACAAAAAGAACAAGAGGTAGTACCGACTGCCAGGGACCTACTCAATATGGACATTAGTACGATGTCGGATCTAGAGTTCAGAATCATCACTTTAAAGATACTAGCTGGGCTTGAAAAAAGCATGGAAGTTATTAGAGAAACCCTTTCTGGAGAAGTAAAAGAACTAAAATCTAACCAAGTTGAAATCAAAAAGGCTATTAATGAGGTGCAATCAAATATGGGGGTGCTAACTGCTAGGATAAATGAGGCAGAAGAGAGAATCAGTGATATAGAAGACCAAATGATGGAAAATAAAGAAGCTGAGATAAAGAGAGATAAACAACTACTGGATCACGAGGGCAGAATTCGAGAGATAAGCGATACCATAAGATGAAACAACATTAGAATAATTGGGATCCCAGAAGAAGAAGAAAGAGAGAGAGGGGCAGAAGGTATAATGGAGCAAATTATAGCAGAGAAATTCCCTAATTTGGGAAAGGAAACAGGCATCAAAATCCAGGAAGCACAGAGAACCCCTCTCAAAATCAATAAAAATAGATCAACACCCTGACATCTAATAGTAAAACTTACGAGTCTCAGAGACAAAGAGAAAATCCTGAAAGCAGCTCGGGAGAAGAGATATATAACCTACAATGGTAGAAACATTAGACTGACAACAGACCTATCCACAGAGGCCTGGCAGGCCAGAAAGGACTGGCAGGATATATTCAGAGCACTAAATGAGGAAACTATGCAGCCAAGAATACTATATCCAGCTAGGCTGTCATTGAAAACTGAAGGAGAGATAAAAAGCGTCCAGGACAAACAAAAACTAAAGGAATTTGCGAACACGAAACCATCCCTACAAGAAATCTTGAAAGGGGTCCTCTAAGCAAAGAGAGAGCCTAAAAGCAACATAGACCAGAAAGGAACACAGACAATATACAGTAACAGTCATCTTACAGGCAATACAATGGCACTAAATTCCTATCTTTCAATAGTTACCCTGAATGTAAATGGGCTAAACACCCCAATCAAAAGACACAGGCTATCAGATTGGATTAAAAAACAAGACCCATCGATATGCTGTCTGCAAGAGACTCATTTTAGACACAAAGACACCCCCAGATTGAAAGTGAGGGGGTGGAAAACCATTTACCATGCTAATGGACACCAGAAGAAAGCTGGGGTGGCAATCTTTATATCAGACAAGTTAGATTTTAAACCAAAGACTGTAATAAGAGATGAGGAAGGACACTATATTCTACTTAAAGGGTCTATCCAACAAGAAGATCTAACAATTGTAAATATCTATGCCCCTAACATGGGAGCAGCCAATTATATAAGGCTATTAATAACAAAAGCAAAGAAACACATCAACAACAATACAATAATAGTGGGGGACTTTAACACCCCCCTCACTGAAATGGACAGATTATCTAAGCAAAAGATCAAGGAAATAAAGACTTTAAATGACACACTGGACCAAATGGACTTCACAGACATATTCAGAACAGTCCATCCCAAAGCAATGGAAGACACATTCTTCTCTAGTGCCCATGGAACATTCTCCAGAATCGATCACATCCTAGGTCATAAATCAGGTCTCAACTGGTACCAAAAGATTGGGATCATTCCCTGCCTATTTTCAGACCACAATGCTTTGAAACTAGAACTCAATCACAAGAGGAAAGTCGGAAAGAACTCAAATCCATGGAGGCTAAAGAGCATCCTACTAAAGAATGAATGGGTCAACCAGGAAATTAAAGAAGAATTAAAAAAATTCATGGAAACCAAAGAAAATGAAAACTCAACTGTTCAAAATCTTTGGGATGCAGCAAAGGCAGTCCTAAGAGGAAAGTATATAGCAATACAAGCCTTTCTCAAGAAACAAGAAAGGTCTCAAATACACAACCTAACCCTACACCTAAAGGAGCTGGAGAAAGAACAGCAAATAAAGCCTAAACACAGCAGGAGAAGAGAAATAAAAAAGATCAGAGCAGAAATCAATGAAATAGAAACCAAAAGAACAGTAGAACAAATCAACGAAACTAGAAGCTGGTTCTTTGAAAGCATTAACAAGATTGATAAACCCCTGGCCAGACTTATCAAAAAGAAAAGAGAAATGACCCAAATCAACAAAATCATGAATGAAAGAGGAGAGATCACAACCAACACCAAAGAAATACAAACAATTATAAGAATATATTATGAGCAACTCTATGCCAGCAAATTAGATAACCTGGAAGAAATGGATGCATTCCTAGAGATGTATCAACTACCAAAACTGAACCAGGAAGAAATAGAAAACCTGAACAGACCCAAAAACCAGTAAGGAAATGGAAGCAGTCATCAAAAATCTCCCAAGAAACAAGAGCCCAGGGCCAGATGGCTTCCCAGGGGAATTCTACCAAACATTTAAAGAAGAATTAATACCTATGCTTCTGAAACTGTTCCAAAAAATAGAAATGGAAGGAAAACTTCCAAACTCGTTTTATGAGGCCACCATTACCTTGATCCCAAAACCAGACAAAGACCCCATCAAAAAGGAGAATTACAGACCAATACCCTGATGAACATGGATGCAAAAATTCTCACCAAAATACTAGCCAATAGGATCCAACAGTACATTAAAAGTATTATTCACCACGACCAAGTGGGATTTATCCCTGGGCTGCAAGCTTGGTTTAACATCTGCAAATCAATCAACGTGATACAATACATTAACAAAAGAAAGAACAAGAATCATATGATCCTCTCAATAGATGCAGAAAAAGCATTTGACAAAGTACAGCATCCTTTCTTGATCAAAACTCTTCAGAGTATAGGCATAAAGGGTACATACCTCAATATCATAAAAGCCATCTATGAAAAACCTACAGCGAATATCATTCTCAATGGGGAAAAACTGAGAGCTTTTCCCCTAAGGTCAGGAACGCGGCAGGGATGTCCACTATCACCACTGCTATTCAACATAGTATTAGAAGTCCTAGCCACAGCAATCAGACAACAAAAAGAAATAAAAGGCATCCAAATTGGCAGAGAAGAAGTCAAACTCTCACTCTTTGCAGATGATATGATACTTTATGTGGAAAACCCAAAAGACTCCACCCCAAAACTGCTAGAACTCACAGGAATTCAGTCAAGTGGCAGGATATAAAATCAATGCACAGAAATCAGTGGCATTCCTATACACCAACAACAAGACAGAAGAGACAGAAATTAAGGAGTCGATCCCATTTACAATTGCACCCAAAACCATAAGATACCTAGGAATAAATCTAACCAAAGAGGCAAAGGATCTGTACTCAGAAAACTATAGAATACTCATGAAAGAAATTGAGGAAGACACAAAGAAATGGGAAAACGTTCCATGCTCATGGATTGGAAGAACAAATATTGTGAAGATGTCAATGCTACCTGGAGTAATCTACACATTCAATGCAATCCCCATCAAAATACCATCCACTTTTTTCAAAGAAATGGAACAAATCATCCTAAAATTTGTATGGAACCAGAAAAGACCCCGCATAGCCAGAGGAATGTTGAAAAAGAAAAGCAAAGCTGGCAGCATCACAATTCCGGACTTCCAGCTCTATTACAAAGCTGTCATCCTCAAGACAGTATGGTACTGGCACAAAAACAGACACATAGATCAATGGAACAGAATAGAGAGCCCAGAAATGGACCCTCAACTCTATGGTCAACTAATCTTCGACAAAGCAGGAAAGAATGTCCAGTGGAGAAAAGACAGTCTCTTCAACAAATGGTGTTGGGAGAATTGGACAGCCACATGCAGAAGAATGAAACTGCACCATTTCCTTACACCATACACAAAAATAGACTCAAAATGGATGAAAGACCTAAATATGAGACAGGAGTCCATCAAAATCCTAAAGGAGAACACAGGCAGCAACCTCTTCGACCTCAGCCACAGCAACTTCTTCCTAGACACATCACCAAAGGCAAGGGAAGCAAGGGCAAAAATGAACTATTGTGACTTCATCAAGATAAAAAGCTTTTGAACAGAAAAAGAAACAGTCAACAAAACCAAAAGACAACCGACAGAATGGGAGAAGATATTTGCAAATGACATATCAGATAAAGGGCTAGTATCCAAAATCTATAAAGAACTTATCAAACTCAACAACCAAAGAACAAAGAATCCAATCAAGAAATGGGCAGAAGACATGAACAGACATTTTTCCAAAGAAGACATTCAAATGGCCAACAGACACATGAAAAAGTGCTCAACATCGCTCGGCATCAGGGAAATCCAAATCAAAACCTCAGTGAGATACCACCTCACACCAGTCAGAATGGCTAAAATTAACAAGTCAGGAAACAACAGATGTTGGCGTGGATGCGGAGAAAGGGGAACCCTCCTACACTGTTGGTGGAAAACAGTATGGAGGTTCCTCAAAAAGTTGAAAATAGAGCTACAATACAATCCAGCAATTGCACTACTGGGTATTTACCCCAAAGATACAAAAGTAGGGATCTGAAAGGGTACATGCACCCCAATGTTTATAGCAGCAATGTCCACAATAGCCAAACCATGGAAAGAACCAAGATGTCCATCGACAGATGAATGGATAAAGAAGAAGTGGTATATATATATGACGGAATATTATGCAGCCATCAAAACAAATGAAATCTTGCCATTTGCAACAACGTGGATGGAACTGGAGGGTATTATGCTGAGGGAAATAAGTCAAACAGAGAAAGACATGTATCATATGACCTCACTGATATGAGGAATTCTTAATCTTAGGAAACAAACTGAGGGTTGCTGGAGTTGGGGGTGGGGTGGGAGGGATGGGGTGACTGGGTGATAGACACTGGGGAGGGTATGTGCTCTGGTAACCGCTGTGAATTGTGCAAGACTGTTGAATCTCAGATCTGTACCTCTGAAACAAATAATGCAATATATGTTAAGAAAAAAAAAAGGAGAAGAAGACAGCAGGAGGGGAAGAATGAAGGGGGGGAAATCGGAGGGGTAGACAAACCATGAGAGACGATGGACTCTGAAAAACAAACTGAGGGTTCTAGAGGGGAGGGGGGTGGGGGGATGGGTTAGCCTGGTGATGGGTATTAAAGAGGGCACATTCTGCATGGAGCACTGGGTGTTATGCACAAACAATGAATCATGGAACACTACATCTAAAACTAATGATGTAATGTATGGGGATTAACATAACAATAAAAAAATTTAAAAAAATATATAGTGACTGGATTATTATATACACTATGAAACAAACAAGAAAATGCATTTTAAAAATCAAAACAAAGGGCTGAGTAAGAGAACATCACATAGGAAGCTGCCTTTAGGGAAAAAAGATGGAAATGCCTTGTTAAAGAAATGACATTTAAGCTGGGAATTAAAGGAATAGAAGTAGCTAGCCAAGCAGTGAGGGATGAGAAAAGCATCCAGAGGAGAGTAAGCAGTCTGTTCAAGAAACAAAAGGAAGACCAGTAGAGTTAGGTTGAGGCCAGTAAGAATGAGGATCATATACAATAAGGCTGGAGCCAATGGTAGGGCCAGAGCATGTAGGGCATATGGTCATGGGAAGGGGATCTAGATTTTATTATAGAGACAAAAGCAGTTGAAGGATTTAAAGCAGGAAGAGCAACATGATTTACAATGTATTTATTTAGAAGAGCATTCTGACTGCTGTCTTCCACCCCAGGATGGCAAGAATAGACATAGAGGAAGAACGGAACAGGGCCAACTGCAAGGCCCTCACAATAATGCAGGCAAGAGAAGTTAGTGATGTGGGCCAAGAAACTGGCATTGGACAAGGAGAAAAGACTGGACTCCACTTATATTTTGCAGATTGAAACAATAAAACTTCCTAATGGATTAGAAACAGGGAATGAGGGAAAGGGAAATCAAGACTGAGACTTGGGTTTCTGGCCGAAGCAGCTGGGTGAATGGTGACTTTGTGAACTGGGAAAGAGGCAGCCAGGAAGGCAGCAAAGCGGGTGGGGGGCAGATCAAGACATCTGCTTTGGGAAGGTTAAATCTGACATGTCTAGGAAATATTCAGCTGCAGATGTCTGGTGAGCAGTTGGATACATGAATCTGGAACACAGAGAGATCTGGGCTGGAAATATAAATCTGGAACAACACCAGAATAAAATTACATTTAACCCTATGGGAAAGAATGGCATTAAGGAAAAGAACAGAAAGAGAAGAAAGCCCAGGATACACTGAGAAGAACCCAAACATTTGTGGTCTGATAGAGAAGGAAGATAAGGAGATGGGGAAAAAGACAAAGGAACAACAGTAGGAGAAGAGGTACACCAGAAGCCACACTACTCCAGTGTGCACCACCATTCCCACCGGAAATGATCTGTCACAGTCACCTATGGCCTCTGTGTAACCAGATCCTGGGATGACGTTCAGTGCTCATCTTCTACAGAGTCAATTACTACTAGCCTTGAAACACTCTCCTCTCTTGGCTTCCATTAGGTTTTCAGCCACGATTAACAACTACCTCCAACCAAAGAAAGAAAATGATTATCTCACATAACAGGAAGCATCTCCAGAGGTAGACCAGCCTTCAGGGCTGGTTGATTCATCAGCTTAACAATATCTTCAGGTACACAGGCTCTGTCTGTTTCTCCACTTTGCTGAGTATGGAATAGAAACCTCTAAAAGGAAGGGATGAAAGAAAGAAGAAAAGAAAATGGATTTCATATTCACAAAAAGGTTGGAATTCTTGGATCTTTCCCCAGTTTCAGCTGACCATTCTTTAGAGCAATGGTTCTCAAATATTTAATCTCAGAACTATTTCACAGTCTTCAAAATTATTGAGGACGCCAAAGAGATCATATGAGAATTACATATATTAATATATATCATGTGAGATATTAAAACTGAGTCATTTAGGGGCACCTGAGTGGCTCAGTAAGTTAAGTGTCTTCCTTCAGCTCAGGTCATGATCCTGGAGTGCCGGGATCGAGTCCTGCATTGGGCTCCCTGCTCAGTGGGGAGTCTGCTTCTCCCTCTGACCCTCTCCCTTCTCAGGCTCTCTCTCACTCTCTTTCTCTCAAATAAATAAATAAAATCTTTAAAAAAAAAAAAAAAAGTGTCTGCCTTTGGCTCAGGTCATGATCCCAGAGCCCTGGGATCAAGCCCCACATCCAGCTACCTGCTCAATGGGGAGACTGTTTCTCCCTCTCCCTTTGCCCCTCTCCCCAGCTCCTACTCTCTTTCTCTCTCTCTCTCTCTTTTACTCTCTCTCTCAAATAAATAAATAAAATCTAAAAAAAAAAAAACTGAGTCATTTAAAAAATATTTTTATTAATTCCTTTTTAAAATAAGGTAATAAGCTGTAATTATATATTAACCTAAATAACATATTTTATGAAAAATAAATATATTCTAAATCAAAAAACGTTAGTGAAAAGAGTGGCACTGTTCTTTAAATCTCTTTCAAATCTAGTTTAATACAGGGGCACCTGTCAGTTAAGCGTCTGCCTCTGGCTCAGGTCAGAATCCCAGGGTTCTGGGATCAAGCCCCGCATTGGGCTTCCTGCTCAGCGGGGGAGTCTGCTTCTCTGTCTCTCTCTCCCTCTGCTTCTCTCCCCATGCTTGTGCTCTCTATCTCTCTCTCAAATAAATAAATAAAATCTTTTTTTAAAAATCTAGCTTAAAAAATAATTTTTTTAATTTAAAAAAAATCTAGCTTAATACAAAATAATATGCTTCCACATTTGATCCTTTGCAATACACACATCAGGTAGCCACTGGAAAAATTCACTCTATACTAAAGGGAAAATGAGAGTAAAGAAGGTAAATGAAGTGTTGGTATTGTTATGAAAGTAGTTTCAATCTTTCTGACCCTCTGAAAAGGTCTCAGTGACTCCTTAGTGTCCACAGATCATACTTTGAGAACCATTGCTCTATTGAGAGTGAAAGCAGGGATCTCTGGATTGAAGCACCAAGAACAATTGAGGGACAAACTTACTGTACCCAAAATAAGGCATTAACTAAAAGATCCACACTGGCTGTTGAAACTCTACCCTCCTTCCCCATACTTCTCAACCTGCCTCAATTCCCAGGATATTGTCGGTTAGGATAAATCCTCCAACCAGGAGGCTAAAACACCTTCTCTAAGGAATCTAGCTAGTCTAATAGAAAATATCTAAAGATACTAATATCAGGAGCTCCAGTGAATGGTACAGTCTTCACCCATGGTGAAAGCCATGAATGACAACACAGAGCTTCAAATGAGCTTTTTGAAGGTGCTCTTAACTGCCAACAGACAACCAAAGATAAAAAGATAATTGAGGAAAGCTTTTAAAGGGAATACTAAAAAACAAAATAAACATACAGAGGAAAAATTAGAGTAAACAGACTATGCAAGAAAAAGCAAACTTTCAAAAATTATTATTAACATCTTCAGAGAAAATGCTATATCTATAAAACAAGACCAGAATGCTTGGAAAATATTCAGAGAACCAAAAAAAAAGCCCTCTAGAAATTAAAAATATGGCAACAAAAATGAAAAACCCATTAGAAGTGTTGGCAGATAAAGTTGAGAAAACTTCCCAGGAAGTGGAGCAAAAAGACAAAGAGATGGAAAAGCTAAGAGGTCCAACTCCAAACAGCAGGCACTCTGTAAAGAGAACATAGATGGAAAGAAATCGTCAATAAAATAATTCAAGGAAATGTACCAGCAGTGAAAGATTTGCATTTCCAAACTGAATGGTTCACAAAGTACTCAGCACAAGAGATAAAAATAGACCCACACCAAGACCCATCACTTTAAAATCTCAGAATACAGGAGACAAAGACAAGATGCTAGTTCCTGAGCAGGATAAAGTTATATACAAAGCGTCAAGAATCAGAATAGCACTGAACTTTTCAACAACAACACCAGAAGCTGCATATATACTTTGAAATATATAGTCGATAGGGAGATTAAATTGGAAATTTTAGATAAAAGGGGAAAAAAATTTTTTTAAAGAGTAGCCAAAGACCAGCAATGATAGGGTATAATAAACTGAGGAGAATGATCAACTCCATTTTGTGCACATAAGAGACAACCAAATCAACAGAGGCATGCACATACACCTCACAAATCTACGAAATCCAGTATCCCATTCCCCCTCACAGCTCTAGCCACTCGTGCCAACTTTCCATTCCTTGGACATCCCATGCTCATTACCATCCCAAAGCCTTTTTGGACTTATTGGCTCTTCTTCCTGAATTGTTCCTCCCCTGGCTCTTTGCACGGTCGACCCCTTTTCATCTTTCAAGTCTCAACTCAACATTCACCATCCCACAGAGAACTTCCTTCATCCCCCTATGCAAATTCATCCCTTCACCCTATCATTCCCTCTCTGCAACAGCCTACTTATTCCTTTAATAGCAGCTGTCAAAATTAAATGTTCTTGTTTGCTTGCTTATTGTTTGCAACTCTCCACCTTTATAATGTAAATTCCATGAGGGCAGAGATTATGTCTATCCCATTATTCCTCTTGTAGCCCTTGGATCAAGAATAGTGCCTGGCAAATAATCAGTGTTTCATCATTTATTTGGAAAATTAAAAAGTCAATGAAGATGAGATCAGGAATGGAGAGGCCATGGTGTTGGGTGAGTCATCAGTATGGATGCTAAAGTCAGTGAGAATGATGACAGCATTTAGAAGAATAAGAGAGTAAGCCAGTAAGAAGTAAGGCACTGAATCTTCCCATGAATGCAGGAGAAAGATGGGGCATTCAATGGATGATGAATCAAGGAGTAAAAAAGCGTAGCATGACCAGATGGCATGAGCTTCAAAAAGAGCAGATTTTTGTTGGCAGGATGGAAATACCTGTTTTAATGCAGCACTGGAGAGCAAGAAGACACCTACTTCACCTCCTAGCCTTTAGGTAGGTAAGATGTGGGAGAAGAAAGAGTATCCGTTCGAGACAACAAAGGGATAGCCAAATTTTAATTAGAGAAAGAAGACAGGAAAATTCAGGGAAGGTAGAGATGAGTTTCCTAATGACATTTCCAGAGAGCACAATGAAAGACATAGGTCTTTACAAGAGTGGTTCTCAACCAGGGGCAATTCCTACCCCCTCCCCAGAAACATTTGCAAGTATCTAGAGACATTTTTGGTTGTCATAACTGAAGAGGTATTAACTGGCATCCCATGAGTAGAGACCAGAGGCACTGCTAAACATGCACTGAACAGCCTCCCAAACAAAGAGTTATCCACACCAAAATGTTAATGGTGCCAGAAACCCTGGGTTAAGAAACATTAGAATACAGGATGAAAAGAACCAGATGGGGGCACCTGGGTGGCTCAGTCAATTAAGCGTCTGCCTTCAGCTCAGGTCATGATCCCAGGGTCCTGGGATCAAGTCCCGCATCGGGCTCCTTGCTCAGCATGGAACTTGCTTCTTCCTCTGCCTGCCACTCCCCCACTTGTGTGCTTGCGCTCTCTCTCACTCTCTCTCTGGCAAAAAATAAATAAAATTTTTAAAAAAGAACGAGATGGGATGAAAGTCCATTTAGGGATAGAATGCATTTAGCAGTCACTGAGGCAATCCAAGTGGGGTGGCATGATGAGATAAGTCCTGATAGATTCTGAGGTGGAAATGGGAAACCACACCTGTTGCTGAAGTTGAAGTCCACATATCTAATGGGATGGTAGCTACCCAAGACAGTTCCATCTAGCATAATGGAGATCCTGGGCAGCAGCTCCCAGAGACTGGGTGATATCTCATGGATGTTTGGCTTGGCCAACTACCCAGGATTCTCCAGTTCTGAGTGTCATCTTCTGAAGAACTGAGGAATCCTTGGAAAACATTAACATCCAAGATGCCCTGAGACCTCTTATTTGCCATATTGTTTATTATAATTTTCTTCAATTACTTCTCTTAAAGTGGCATGATGGGAAGGTCATGGTGAGCTACATTTTAAAGTAACTTTTCTTGAAGGTGTGTATCAGTTAACCAGGAACTAGATAAGGAAGAGCAAAACAAGGGGAATAGCTAGTATTTATGGAACCCTTAGGTAAAAGGTATTGTTCCAGATATTTAGCAACCATATGAGGGAGGGATTTGGAAATCTGTTATAGAGATGAGCAACATGAGGCTGCAGAGATTATGAGCTTTGTAGATCATACAACCAGGATAAATTTGTAGCTAGGATTGTAACCCAGGACAGTGTGGCATTAAAGCATGTGGGATTTCTACTCTGTATACAGTTCCTGGAATCACACCTTGCATATATAGCACTCTAAATACTGGATGGATGGATGGATGGATGGATGGATGGATGGATGGATAAAAAACATGATGATGAACAGAGCACACCTATATGGCCCATCCACATTTTTTTCTTCCTACCTGTCCTCTGGTTGTGTTTTATTGTTTATTCTGCTCTGTTTTGGCTTGGTTTTTTTTTAAATATTATCAACTTCTGATTACCCATGGTAATGGAAGAGATAGATAACAGAAATAATTGAAAGCAGAAGTCAATCCAGAAATAATTTCTATTTAGTCTGGGGATTTTGTTCATGCCCTTTTAAACAGCAGATTTACCAACCTAATTATATTTTACGTTGGCAAATATTAAAATTATTTTTCATTCCTTAAACACACACCAACTGGTGGTAGGTAAGGTAAAACGAGATACAAGCTGGATGGCAGGAAAAGGCAAGCAGGGACATAAAACTTGAGAGCAAAAAATTTACAGGTTTTATTACCTTCAAGTGAATGATGAAGAATTTATTTATAACCCCAGAAAGAGTCCTTTAAATTTAATAAGAAATAATGAGTCATTTCTCTCTGGATGTTTTTCTATAGTATAGTCCGTACAGAGCTATTTTTAAGAATCTCTTTAGAAAGATTTTGACTTGCCTGTTTCCTTAGCAGTAGATCCCATCTCAATCTTAGGGTAAGAACAAGGGATTATGAAAGAAGTCAAGTTAGCTCAAGCTGCCTTCATGGATCCCCTGGTCATCCTGACTCAAGCCAGTCCCCCTGGTAACACATTCCGTTCCTTCTACCACCAAAGTGTAAGGCAGAACCGTCCCAACTTTCCTACTGATAGGCCAGCAGAATGCAATAAGACACTAGGAGGCAAAGGCTAGAATAGCTTCCTCTTTGTGGACAGAATCTCTTGGTGGCTAGGTAGGGGCCCTTGGGAACATTTATGCAATGCTATAAATGAGATGTGGCAATGGAACTGAAATGCCGGAACACATAGAGATTAACCACCAAGAGCTGAGGAACTGCAGTTCCCTGGAAAAGTGGCAAGCCATGTCCTCTAGAAAAAGGCAGAAGAGGATCATCTGGGTCCTACAGGCTGTGTGAAGTCCAGTGGGCAGTGTGGTCATTGCTCTTTTACCCACATTGCCCCAGGGAACTTATGCCATTCCATTCCAAGCACCTCTGCTCAAGACACTGATAATTCTCACATCACATAGGCACCACTAGGCCATGCATCAAACTTTTCCCCAGAACCAGTGAGGAAGGAAAGGAGCTGTCCCCCTCTGGTACCAAGCTTCAGTGTTTGACTTCATACTTTTATTCCCCATTGCACCTGCCCAGCCCAAGAGCCTGACCCTGGTATACCCATGGCTCAGTGAAGACTTACCAAATGTCTATTATAAATCTGGGGCTTGGCCTTGCAGAATTAATTTCAACTTTTGTGGTGGTTGCTTTGAATGTGTTGCACAGCAAAAGTGAGTTAGCTGGACCGAAGGCAGGGACAAGATGATTCCTGTCTCTCCTTGCCCCTTGGAGGTGAGATGTGGTCACGACACTCACTAACTCACCCACTCTCCAGCTAATAGGAGAGGAGGAGAACTTTCCAGGGCCAAGGCAGACAACAATGAAGATTCTGGCAGAGCAAGGCTTTTGGAGTCCAGAGAGGCCCTCTGTAGGACGTTGGGGACTCTAAGTCCCCAGGGCATGAGTGAAGGTGGAAAGAGAAAATACAGGATGTACCAGAATGGTATACTCACCACTCCTAATTATATTTGTAATCTATTGGTCAAACTTTATTTTTAGATTGAAGATGAATCTGGATGCCTGCCATTGTAGGGGTTGCTCCTGCTTGCATTCCAAACCACCTGCCAAGCCCCTCACCTCCAAATGCTGTTGATGGTAGAACAACAGCTTCTGTCACCCAGCCAAACAGCCATTCATCAGTGAGAGAGATGCTCCAGCAAAAAGATGATGGATAAGATGTGACCTAGCCTGAGAATGGAGCTAGAGGGTGGTACTGGTCATGGCATCAGCCATTTTTGCACCTGTGCTTCAAGCCCCCCACATCACTAAATCACTCATTTTTCCCAAGACGGTAGGAGGGACACAACACCTCCATGCTTTGTTTGGTGCCTTCTTTATTTCTTTATTTGGCTTCTCTTAAGCTTCTGTGTTATCATGGCCCAACCTTACCCAACAACATAGCGTATCCCAGTTGTAATCATACAATAAAGGGGAAGTACAATGGGAGTCCCCTAACTGTGACTCTCTGGGGGACCAGCATGAGAGCAAGAGTGGGAATAGAAAGAGCTCAGAATTTAGAGTGAGAAAACCTGCATTATAGTCTCCCATTTACTGGCTGTGTAACCCTGGAAAATCCCCTGTACTGACTCCTCTAAGCCTCCTTCCCTTATTTATAAACTGGAGATAATAATGTCCATGAGCAGGTGACATCCTGCGGGCATCTGAAAGGCTGGGCTAAATTATAAAACCAATAAATAATGTATGAGGTCAGTTGTGCAAATGGCACCTCAGAGACAAAATGTTTCCTGTGCCAGCTGCAAAGGGAGAAACAAATTAGCTTCATTTGTATCCATGGTATTAATTCAGAACACAAACAATAGGGTCAACAAAAGAAGTATCCCGGAGAAGGGGGAGGGAACACCACTGGAACCCAGGGAAGTGAGATTCAGAGACACAATAGTAGAGAGCCCACATTCCAAGAAGGGGAGACCCATCCCTAGGAATCTACCACCCCTAGGAATCTACCCAATTATTAGCCTGATGCCACTAAACACTAGAATTGTGGTCCATACTCTCCAGGAAAACTTATGGTGAATTGACTACCACATGGTTTCCCCACAGAAAGAGAAGGGGCTAGCCAGGGGATAGGTCTATCTAGTCTTCTTCATAATTTCACTTCAGAGGTTCATTATAAGGCACACAGAAGACCCCATAAGAAAGTACTTTATAAATTGCCCAGTGCTGTGTGTTGCACTAACATCCTCAAATGGTGGGTTTTATTGGGCCACTGTAAGGGGCAGGTTCAACTCTCAGCTGTGACACCTGGGTCCACCTGACCTGTTACTACCAGAGCCCAAACACATTGCTGAATCCTGAAAGTAGAGAAATGTAAGAAGGAGTTGTTGAGTCAAGATCTGCTGGACACAGGAAGAGCCATCTCTTTGTCCCCAGTCCCTGCTGGGAACTAACCCACAATCCATTCTGCCACAGACATACCAACAGCTTCTCTCCTGTTGAGTCAGTCATTGCCTGGTAGTTTTAATCCCATTCACCAGTGCCAGCAGTTAGCTACTTGTCCCACCTTCCAAATATTATTCTAATATTCCTCCTGGATTTGTGGCAGTCTCTCTAACAACAATTCCACAGTCTCTATTCATGGCTTCCGACACCCCAATTTCCTGGATATTGTGTGAAGTTCTCAGTAGTAATAAAGTCTGTTTTGTAGCACCTAAGAACTATTTACAAAACTCTGCTTCTCCTATTGGATCCTGTTTAGTTTTATTTAACCACATGATAATTTATTATTTAGATTGGATCAAGGCCTAAAACCAGAGTTTTGGCAAAAGCAGCTTAGGATGACCCAGGTCTGAATTCATTCATTCGTTCATTTAGCAGCTACTCAGTACCCACAAGGCTCCTATGTCATAGAGCCTGTGCTGAGCTCCAAAAATGGAGAGGAAGTTGGTTCCTGTCCCAAGACTTTGGAGCCTGACAACCAGGGCTCAGATCCTGCCACTGCCACTTGCTTGTTACTTAACCTTTCTGAGTCCTAGAACAGAAATTCTAAAAATACTTTCTGCATGGATTGTATGGGAAAGATCTTAGCAGAATGCCTGCTATATAGTACATCCTCAGTAATTGTTAACCATAAATAGTATTTGTGGTCAACTGCTTCTGACATGGCTCCCAATGAGCCCCACCTCCTAGTGTTCATGTCCTTGCATAACCTCTTCCCTTTTGGGGTGTGCTGGTCCTAGTGACTTGCTTCTAACAAATAGAAACAGCAAAAGGGTAATGGGATGTTACTTCTGTGATTAGGCTGCAAAACACCTTGACTTCCATCTGGTTGGCATCCTCTCTCTCTCTCTCTCTCTCTCTCATTGCATGCTGACTTTAATGAAAGGACCCCTTGTCAAGGAACTGAAAGTGATCTCAAGCCAACAGCCAAAAAAGAGCTAAGAGGAAGTATATGTCAACAATCACATGAGTGAGCTTGGATGTAGATCCTGGTCCAGTTGAAATTTGAGATGATTGCAGCCCTAGCCAACACCTTGACTGCAACATTTGGGAGGAGAGATCCTGAAGCAGAAGACCAGCTAAGCCATGCCCAGATTCCTGACCCACAGAAACAATGAAATAATACCTGACGCTTTGAGGTTACTTGTTATGCAACAATAGATCACTAATACACTATTGTTATTAAAGTTTGTAGTATATTTGAGGGTCAAGGAACAGAGAGTGTGTGGCAGGACACTAAGGAGGGGTATAGAAAAGGAGGTATGTGGGCAGCCAGATAATTAAGAGCTAAGCAGCCCATGCTAAACGTTTGGAGTTTCTCTTGGGGCCAATGAGAAATAATCAGATGTTCTTTAAGCAAAGTAGAAACTCAATTTCTTCTTAAATAATAAGACAAATATGGAGTCATAAAGAAAACATCGTTCAAGAGAAGGAGCCAGAATGGCTTCTTGAACTGGTATATTTTCCAGGACATAAAGTTGGAAAACTTCCAGAGAACTGAAATCTCTTATTTTTAGTCCCTTCAGCTGTTAGGGGATTTGTGGCACCAAGTTTAATGGTGAAGAAAAGAAACGGAAGTGAAGTTACTGAAATAAACAATTTCATTAACTTCAAAATCAGTGAGTTCAAAATCAATTAAATTTGTAATACCCTTATTGAGGACAGAAGTAGTGAGTTAATAACAGTGAAAATGAGTTGTTAGGAATACAAAAGGAGTGAGACTTTTGTAAATAACTTTTGGCATTACAGGTTCCTAAATCAATAAAGATATATCATTTTTTATTTGCACACCTCTTCTTAAATCCCAAATCAAAATTTTACATATATCTGCTCTTGAACTAGTCCCATAAATCAGTTTGAAAGTGACCCAGTTTTTGCACCTTAGCCATAATATCCATGTATCTAGGTCTTGTCATTGTATGACGAAGGGACTGAGATAAGAATATGGTCTATAATATAAACAAGAGGAAAATATCTCTGAAGTATTTGTCAAAAGACTCAGGTTCCAAAGAAAGGAAGAATGATTGCTAGCTTGGAATCCACAAGACTTACTGTTGGAAGAGCCTGCAACAGTTATAGCTCATAGAACTTCACACATTTGTTTCTCTGATCAGCATTTTTTTGAGCACCTACTATGTGCTCCAGACCGCCCCCTACTTAATATTGGCATTGGAAATCTATAGAACTTCTTTTGTAATTCCAATATAATTAACATACAGTGTTATATTAGTTTCAGGTATATGATATAATGATTCAACAATTCTGTACATTACTCAGTGCTCATCATCATAAGTGTACTCAATAGAATATTACTCAGCCATATTAAAAAAAAAAAAAAAAACAAAGAAATCTTGCCATTTGCCACAACATGGATGGATCTAGAAAGTATGATCCTAAGTGAAATAAGTCAGTCAGAGAAAGGGAAATCTGTAGAACTCTGATTTGCTTTTTTTCTTCTTTGAAGGCATAAGTAAGCCTAGAATAGGAGAAAATTCTCAGGTAAGTGACAGTTCTAAAAGACTCAGAATTAATATTCTGAGGACTTGAATGCCTAAATTCAGCTCATTCTCAACCTGTAGGAGGGTCCCACAGAGCTCATGACTAAAAGGTGGAGGCTCTATCTCCCCATCTTGACAGCTCACTTTAGAAAACAAGCATCCCAGCATCCCCAGGACTACTGAGAATGTTCTATCACTGATCTTTGCCCAAGTAATCACAAAGAATCCTCACTCAGTATAGCTGCTGATGGAGGACACATTTGGAAGCAGAGGACTCAGAGCCAGAAGAGCAGCCACCACCTCTTTATTGTAGAAATGGGTTAAGTGTGGTCCAGAGATGGTCACTGACCTGCACAAGACACAGGGCACCCATCTTACTCTGCCTTCACACCAGCATAGAGCTGGTCTTGAGCTAATACATCTCTAGATATTGCCACATCTGGTGACTACAGTTCTAATTTCTCTAAACACGGCAATATCCCAGAACTTTGGAATGCCTAAGGTCCCCAACTACCTCTGCACCTCCCATTTCACAAACAAGAAAATTAAAACCATGGGGAAAACGGCTGGGATGCTTAGCAATAATAAGTTAAGAGCCAGAACACAGTTAGCATTCAGTCCAGTCTTATTCTGCTTCCCAGATCCTCCCCACCTGCTCGTTCCACAGTGTCTACTGAATGTCCCCTGCATGCCCAGAATTGTGCCTGGCACTGTAACCTGACTCAAACCAAGACACTGGCCTGAAGCCTCCCATTCTGCACAACTGAGCTGGCCTGGAGGACCCAGCCTGAGCAAGGCCACCTCTAACAGAGGTCCCAGTGGAAAATCTGAGCAGAGAAGGTGATGACAACAACAAAACAAGTAAATCCTCTTCCTTTTTATCCTGAATAATCTCTTCTAAGAGCTGAGGACCCTGTACTCTGGTTTTCACCTTTTTCCTTTTTGAGGTATTACTCACAGCAGCAAGTCCAATCTAATCTTCGCCGATTCCTCCAAGGGAAATAGTTGGAGAGGAGGGTGATATTAGCTGATGAGCTGGAATTAGTTAAACTGACTCCTCGGGTGTATAATGCACTTTACTAAATCAGAGATAATGAATTCCACAGAGAGCACATAGGGGAAGGAAGAAATAAGCACACAATCTAAATACACTTTATTTCAAGGGAAGCAAAGGGGCAGTCAGAGAAAGTTCACCTTAGAAAGGTCCTGGTTCCCTGACTGGACAAAGGGGAACATGCACCTTAATGGTCTGCCTGACTGACAATGGTCTCTCCTGGACATCTTCTCCACTAGAATTTTCTTTGTCCTTTCAAAAGCTTTTTGGCTTTTGAGAGACATCCTTCAGTCTTGCTAGGGTCAGCATTTGCTGTAGCCCATGTGAGAAGAGAACTCCTTACAAAAGGGAACAAGGACTTGGTTACTGGGAAATCATTTACCCACTGTGTTCTCTGGGGTCATTTATCACCATGATGGTACCTGCTCAGGAACTACTGAAAGGGGAGAGAATGTGCTGAGTGGTCTCAGGAGGAACCCTCAAAATGGTAGCTTGGTAGATATGGCAGCTTCAAAGTGTCTGCAAATTATATGACACTACTTCCTTGGAGAAGGTGAAGGCTAATTCTCCTCCACTTGAAAGCAGGCCACACTTGGAGTTTCACTTCTAATGAACGGAATGAAGCCGAAGCAATGCCATGTGACTTCTGAAGGTAAGTCATCCAAAGGACAGCTTCCACCTGAATCTCACTCTCTTGGCTTGCTTGTTCTGGGAAAAGCAGCCCATGCAGAGGCCTCCTGGAAAGAATGTAGTCTCCCACCAATAGCCAGCACCAACTTGCCACCCGTGTGAGTGACCGCCTTGGAAGTAGACCCTCCAGTCCCAGTCAAACCTTCAGATGACCTCAGCTCCATATGATCTTGATGACTACATCATAAGAGACTCTGATCCAGAACTTCCCAGCTTGGCCACACCTCAATTCCTGGCCCATAGAAATAATGAAAAATAATAAATATTTATTGTTGTTTTAAGCCACAGAGTTTTAGGATAATTTGTGTCACACAAATAG
This sequence comes from Phoca vitulina, assembly GCF_004348235.1. Lineage (NCBI taxonomy): Eukaryota > Metazoa > Chordata > Mammalia > Carnivora > Phocidae > Phoca > Phoca vitulina. Next base: position 49,783,037 of record NW_022589713.1, read on the forward strand.
ATAACTAATATGGTAGATGAGCCTGCTTCACTCTCACCTTAGGCAGATTCCATGCCTAAGATGAGCAGAGGATCAGAAGAGGTTGGGAATAGAATATGAAAATAGAAAAGAAGAAGGGGGAAAGGAAGGAAGGAGGGTGAAATGAAGAAAAGCAACATCTCTATCTACTCTGGCCTTCGTTTCCACCTTCCCTGAATTTTTGTCCCTCCACTAGCCAATATGCTCTTGCCTTTCTTCACATGTACTAGTATTATCTTACCATTTGGCCAGCTGACTCATTAAGACAGGAGCAGGGCTCCTATTTCTTCTGTGCTGTTCATAATGCCTGGCAGTGTCCTGTACTAAGTGAACCAAGACCAATGGGTAAGACCAGCAGGCCAATTATGACCCAGTATCAGAAGGAATATTCTAACAGTTTGTCAAGGAAGTTGTGGTAGGACATGAAGCTTCAGATGGGGCTGAGCCATAGACAGTGTTTTGTGTGCAGTGGTTGCAAAGTAGATTCTTAGAGATGGTAGTAGAATGTTATTATTACTATTACTCTGGTGGCCCCCAGTGAATCACACCTCTCAGTATTTATGTCTTTGTGTAGCCCCCTACTACATTGTCTCTGAACTTGGCCATTTGACTATCTTTGTCCAATGGGATGTTAGCCAGAATGATGAAAGTGGAGGCTTAATAAGTACTTGCACACTGAGGCTTGGAACACTCCGTAGAACCTAGCTACCATGCTGTGAAGAAGCCCAAGCAGCCATGTGGAGAGGCTCACGTGGAGAACGACCAAGGCCCCCAGCCAAAAACCCCAGCAAGCCTTCAATCAGCAGACAGCACCAATTCTCAGGCATGTGAGTGAAGCCATTTTGGACCTACCAGCCATCTCATACTCCAATTGATACTACATGAAGCAAGAAGACTGTCTGGTCAGCCCACAGAATCGTAAGAGATAAATTGTAGTTGTTGTTAGGCTGGGGTAGTGGGTTACATGAGATAAGCAAAACAAAGGTCAATCCCAAATCTGGGGTATGACCATTTCTCAGGCCATGCAACCTACTTGGTCATGACTCAGAAATGGTCCTCAAACCAGAGTGTGTCTATTTACAAAACCTGAGTTGTTTCCACCACTGCCTCCCAAGTCATGAGAGTCAGTGGATACAAAAGAACATTGCAAACTCCAAAGAGTCTCCAAAGATATCTGTTAGTACAGATATCAAGGGTTGCTATTGTTTTCCTTTCGTTTCTCCCTCTAATTTTTATTTTTGCCTGTTTCCTCCTGTTTCTCCATGTTTCTTGCTAAGATCTCTCAAATTCCTAGTGCTCCTCCAAGCATCACAGGAGGCCAAAGACACTGCTGACTTCTGATAGAGTCCATCTTCTTCCCCAGGCTTGAGTTCTGGGCTCAAGAAACAAACACAGAGCCTTAAAAACTTACTCTATGATCCTTGGTTTCCCCATCTGCAGTCTGGAAATCATAGCCTATCTCACAGAGTTCCTGAGAAGACCCAGGGAGAAAAAGGATAGAACACCCCTACCTATTACTGTGGAAGGCTCCTGGTAAGAAAGTTTCTGGGGAAAAGGTTTCTCCCCTTCTTCTTCGCCTTCCCTGCTTTTAGCTGTTTATTTGTAATGCATTTACATGGCATTACAAATGGCACCTCTACCATGACAAGACTCAGGCAACTCCTCTGTTCCTCACTGGAACCAGGGAACGAGGAAGTTGCAACTCTAGATGAAATGATACTTAAAGTTCTTTGATGAACTGAGATAATATGAGCCATCCTGGACCCTCTCCCCTTTCCAGAAAAAAAAAAAAATTGTGCCCCAGAATACAAATAAACAGAACCCTCCTTTCAGTCAAAAAATAAAAGACATTTTGTGACAGAACAATAATGGGAAAGGAAGAGAGAGAGAGGCAACTAATAAAAAATATATTCACAACAATCTATATTATGAATATATACATATATTTATATCTCAGCAGGCCCTGTGGAGTTACAGATGAGCTAATTAAAATGCTTATGCTTTTAGCAATGATGTTTATTGGACTCATTTCATAACCATCCAAACTGAGGTTTGTTTTCTGCTATAATGTAATGCTACCTGGAATATTCTGACCTAAATTATTTATGTGCCTAAAAATAGATTGCCTTCCCCCATTACTGATTTTGTGGATATATCTCAGGATGTGGAAATTTTTGGTGAGTTTAAGTGGCCCTTACAGGCTTTGCCTCCATCTTTTGTGCTTCCTGAGACAGAGACCCAGCATACTGGTACAGTAGGAAGCCTGTTTCAGGCCCAAGAAGTTAAAATTACCCTCTGGGAAAACCTGGGCCTGGTTAGAGGCTCCCAAATACAGAAGGACTATCAGGAACACGATTGGAACCTAATGGATAATCATTCTATCTGGGTTCAATCCCCACACCACTTCTGTGTTAGGAGTGGAGGGAGAGTGTGTGACTACAAAAGTAGTCTTAGGAAGATTGGGGGGGTGGTGATGGAACTGTTCTAAATCCTGATTATGATGTTAGTTACAAGAATATGTAGGTATTTAAATTTCCAGGACTGTGCGCCACCCCAAAAAGTCAATTTTATTGTATGTTAATTTTAAAATAAAAAACAAATAAATAACACTCTGTAGTTCAGTAACTGATAATTCTACCTCCACATTGTATTTTGAATAGGTCAGCTTCCCTCCAGCTCTGTCACAGGCAGCATCTCTCTCCCGTACTTTTGCAGTGGCCTCCTAAGTAGTGTTCCTACTTCTGCGTCTGCCCATATGATCCATTCTCCATGCTGCAGCCGGAGAGGTCATATCACTTCCAGGCATACAACTTTCACAGACGTCCCAGCATGCTTTAGTTTAAATCCACCACCCTTTCTTCACCTGCCTGCTGGCCTGGGCATGATGCCTCTGCCACCCTCTCAAATCTCATGTACCCACAAGCCCACTGACTCACCGCGTTCCTTTAAATAGCCACACTCGTGGGGAGCCTGGGTGGCTCAGTCAGTTAAGTGGCTGCCTTCAGCTCAGGTCATGATTCCAGGTCCTGGGATCGAGCCCCGCATCGGGATCCTTGCTCTGCGGGGAGCCTGCTTCTCCCTCTCCCTCTGCCTGCCTGCTGCTCCCCCTGCTTGTGCTCTTTCTCTCTCTTTCACTCTCTCTCTGTGTTAAATAAATAAATAAAATCTTAAAAAAAAAAAAAGAGGGTTCCCCCAAAAATAAATAAATAAATAAATAGCCACACTCGTTCTGGGCACAAGGCCTTCAACACGTGCTGTTTCCTCTTCCCGGGATGCTCTTTGTGCCTCCGGTTCCTCCTTCTCGTTACCTGAGTAACTCCCTTTTATCCTTCGGGTCTCAGCTTAAATGTCGCATCTTCCTTGACCAGTCCCCTCAAGTAACTTCACCAATATCACTTTCCCATGATGTCCTGTTCTCTGCCTGCATAGTACTTACCCCAGCCTGTAATCCGGTGACGTCACGTTTGATGGTTGACTCTGTCCCTCGGGGCTGTGATCTTCTGTGTGTCAGTGGTGTGCTGGAGTCAGCTCACAAGAGCTCATCCTGTAGCACTCAACGAGGTCAGGAGCTTGAAGTCCGCCGTGGTGGGAGTATTTACACTGCAGAAATAGGAAAATGCTCCAAATCAGGGCTTTTCCTTTTGGAAAGCTGGCCTACCACACCCTGCTCTTCATCCTCTGCTGTGTTCCTAGTGCTTGACATGGAGCTGGGAACATAGACAATTCTCAGTATTTGTTAAATAAATGATAGTTATTGTTATTGATGCTGGTTTCTTATAGCAACCCTGTGATGAGTCAAGTGGGGGAAGATTCCAGCCCTCATTTTACAGATGATGAATTTGAAGCTCAAGGAAGTTGTCCAGTTTGCCCAAGGCCCTAAAGTTAATTAGAGATATACTGCTCTAACTCTAACTTAGGCTCTCTGACTCCCAATTTAGTGCTCTTCACATTGCACCCTACCAAAACAAATGCATGTGTCTGTTGGGAAGACGTAAAGTGAGGAGCCCTGGGGATGGCTGAAGTGAATTGTGAGAAAAAAGCAGAATCCTTGAACCCAGTTCACAAAGGTGGAAATTATTAATTATCCTGAGTCTCTTGTCCTCCATAGAAGGGACTATCCAAGCTATGCCTTAAAGCCAGAATACAATATAAGGAATGGAAATCACTCTAGGTATTTAATATATTAAGGTATTTAACTAAATAGGTATTTAATATATTAAGCTGCTTACTGAATATTGGAAAGGCTGGAGAAACAGAAGATACAAACATACCACAAGACTACCAAGTGCAATGACACCCACTGAGCTGTGACCCAGAGGTCAGGAAGCTGCTGCTGCTACCCCCACGACTCCTGCCATGGTTGCCTTAAGGCATCCATGAAGCTGATGACTGGATAGTGCACTGGTGAGTCCAGCTGCCATAGATGCCTCTAAGCTCGCATTTTTATTACCTTGCTTGCCAGGAGCAATCGCGGTAGGAAAATGGACTCTGAATCACTTCCACCATCGAGTTTTGCATGAGTGCATTTCATTGGCAGAACCTGATTTACTCACAGAACACTGGCTGCAAAGGAGTCTTGGGAATATAGTGTATTAGCTTTCCAACCTCTACATCTGGAAAGAAAATAACATGGCAGTTGAGAGAACAAATTCACCGTATCTACCACAGTCCACCCCTTCAGCACTTATCACCCAAATACACCCTTCTGCACAGTTGAATCTCCCAAGCACCAACAGCAACAATGGCGAACATAAGCAACCATCTCTCATACAAACGGAAGCATTTCACCTCTCCCCAAGGGAAGATCCAAAGTCCTGTCAGTCACTGAGTGATTTTCATTCACCCTTCTAGTTCCATCATTCCCACCTTGGTATCCCGTAATTTGAGGATTAAATTGTGCAGTTAGCCTCCAAAAAACATCTTAAAATAGTAAAAGAAAGAAAGAAGTCAAAAAGTAAATTAGGTGATACATGAAAATAAATATATAACAGAGCAAGAAAGAAACAATGAGAAGCTACTGTAATCCTTATTTCTGCAACTGGTCATGAGGCCAGAAATGGGCTTCTAACTTCTTTCCTAGACTGCCTATTCCATGTTCCTTTAACTGCCAACCAGTGCCAGTTGCTTTATCTGGTGAGATTGCTCTACTGACTATATATATATATATATATATATATATATATATATATAATATATATATATATATATATATAAGAAATATGTACATATACATACATACACATACATGTGTATATATATATATATAAGAAATATGTACATATACATACATACACATACATACAAGAAATATCTGTGTGTGTTTATGAATATATAATATGCATGCATACATATACATTTACTAGTATACATTTGTTTTCCTTTCTTTATTATGTACACATTTTAATGTATTGATTAATCTCTGGACCAAAGTACAAGGGCCCAAAGGATGCCCTAGTTTCTGGACCCATTCTGCCCTACCCCTATCACGGAACAGCAATACTATTTCAGCTGGATAAACTAGATCAATCACCCAGCCAACCTATCTGCCCAATCACTGAACTGTTAAGGGAAGGAAAAAGCAAACTCAGGCTAGAGATTGAGGGCACCTTGGAAATAGGCCCTGTGCCTCAAAATACTTCTTGTACAGCTCTCATAATACCTGAAATTCATCCATTAGGAATGGAAAGGAAAAGGAGTCTTTTTCAAAGACTCGCTTTGTTCATAAAATTTCCAGCTCCTTTTTAGAAGCTGTTCTGTTGCCACAGGGATCCTTTGCCCAAAAAATTAAAATAGCCAAATGGGCAGGTCAAAAACTCAGGAATGGCTTTACACTGACAAACAGAAGAGTAGAGAGTGCAGCTGTGTGCCCCTTGGGGCAGAGGCCCATGGGTGGAATAATAGATGTCAAGAGTATGTGAGGACAGAAGAGAAATCCTCCCTTTATTTCCCTAGAGACAGCAGCTCAGAAGCCTGGAATTAAAGGTGACAAGCCCAGGTGTCAGATGGCAGATTAGCTTTGTTTGAGGGATCCAGCAGGACTAAAGGATTTACACAGAGTGACAGTCTGTGGGCAGTGGCTGGGACCAAATGCCATCTAGAGCTCTAGCTATCTTAAAAGCAGACTCCAGGGAGAAACCTGCAGTGGGAAGCCTGAACATCAGTAATGACCACAGTCGTGGATTACAGAAGGCTGGGTGCTCACCGGGCCCCTCATGTTTGGAAAGCTTAGCATTCATCCAGAATTTGAACAGAAACTCCAACTTCCACTGGCCTAAGACACTTCTCAAACTAGTACTATTAACCTGGGAAGTTTGTTTCCTGATTAAGATTTTCTTTGGCAGATGAAATTATCTCTTGGTGTGGGAAAGGGAACAGTCCTGTCCAAGTGACCCATAATTATGAATAGGGAACTTGCTCCAATAGCTTAACTTTATCCCTCGGGCCCTTGCCCAAAGTTCTACTGCCACGGAAAACAGAGACTGTTCTGTTGGTGGTGATAGAGGGGACCTCACAACTCCTGCAACACCTCCCTAGTTGGGACCCTGGCTGGCCCAGGTTCTGCTCAACTCTTTGCCTGACATCAGCTCTGTGACTTTAGATTAGAGCCCCACTTCCTTGCATTATAACATACAAATCACAGAGCAGGGGATACTTAATTCCAGACAAGGGCCCAGCTACCTCCATATTCCCATAATTCTGTTTTGTTGAAGTGTCTCCACCCCCACTCCCTATGCTCCTCCTCCTCAAAGTATATTCAACTATTCTCTGTTCCAGAAATGCAAATCTGACCCTTTAAGAAACATAACATGGGAGAAGACCCATACCCAATCTGCTTTTCTTCTTACCTTTGGCAAAGTTAATGTAAGAAACAGTCCATGGCAGCAAATTAGGCCATTACTTAATGGCCTGGAATTCCAATTAAGGGAAGGATCTTTATGAGGCTGCCTGACAGTGGGGAGGAGTGTCTGACCTAATCTTGGATCCCAGAAAGGCCACCTTCAAAGGAAAAGCAATTGCCCATCAGATTTGCCGTGGGTGAAAGGAAGCCATAAACTACAGGGACACTGGGCTTGTTAAAATGGTAATGCTCCTGTCTCCACCATGAAAGCACTCCCTGGACACCTCCAGAAATGAAATTTGGAACAATCAGAGAACCAACCATTTCCTCCCCTCATCCAATTTAATTATTGTTACTTTATGTATTGATGCACAACGAGGCCCATTAAATGTGGACTCATCACTCCTGAGTGTGTGCCATATTTGCCAGACACCTGCAGGAAAACAAAAGACCTAGAATCTCAACTATAGGTTATCAGATAGGGATGTCAGGGAATAATCAACAGATCTCATTCTCACTGACACCGTCTTATAATTCATTTCAAATTCCCTGAAGCACTAGCCATCTCAAGAAAACCATACAATGTGGGATGTGAGGGCGATCTGGCTGCGACATCTGTCACCCCATTGATCGCCAGGGTTGTTTCGGCTGATCTGGCTGGCTAGGCGGGTGTCCGCTTCCTCCCTTGCCGCTCCATGTGCATCCCTCCCGAAGCTGTGCGCTCAGTCGAAGAGGACGACCTTCCCCGATAGAGGAGGACCGTTCTTCGGTCAAGGGTATATGAGTAGCTGCGCTCCCCTGCTAGAACCTCCAAACAAGCTCTCAAGAAAACCATACAATGTGTATTTGGGGGACTGAGGGAATACAATGTGTAGTCAAGGGTGGTGTTTAGGGCATGGAGTCGGGACTAAAAACAGAGCATAGAATCAGGCAATAAACTTAAAACAGAGAACTCATCACATCTAAATTCATCATATTCCCACACACACAATTACCCATCATCTAATCAATATCCAAAGCCAGAATTGTGGTAGTTATCCTTGACTTCTTCAAACCTATCACTCTTTCATTCACTCAACAAGTATTTACTGATTCTGTGTGACATACCAGGCACTGTGCTAAACACTAAGGGTACAGCAGCAAACCCTCTCATGTGTTCCGCGCACAGATCTCATTGATATCTGTCTTAGACCAGATTCGCTAGGCTCAGATTCTTAGGTAAGGAATTGCAAGCAGAAATTATATTAGTGAGAACTCCCAGGAGATACACCTGCAAGAAGGGATGATGACAGGCCTGGGCAGAGAGCGAAGCTGATCCACAATACAGGTGCAACTGAGGCCTCAGTTGGTCCTACACAGGGCTCTACAGCTCAGAGAGCCCTTCAATGTTGTCCCAAGTTGAGGTCCTCATATTCCCAAATCAGCCAGTCACTGGCCATAAGTGGATCCTTAGAAAGGGGTGTAACCTTGGGCAAGGCATTTCCCTGTCACTGAGGGTAATTTTCAGAAGATGCAGCTGGGAGCCATGCACACCAGACTTTCCCAGCAGCTGCACTGGCCTACAGAGGGGATCTGGTAGAGTACCACAGTACCCCTTTCAGTACCTCCCACTATTCCCCCCCACCAACCTGAGCGCAGTCACTGTTGGTCTTTAGAATGTCTTGTCTCAGAGTCTTCTCACTCTTCTCTGCCTTTATATTGGTCCCCTCCTCTAATGACCTTCTAGTCTGCCACTTGAAGTACCCTAAATACCTAAATCATCTTTGGGATAACAGATGAGCCCCCAGTTGGAGACTCTGGAGGTCTTCAGACATATTAAGGTAAGACTTAAAAATCTCAACAAGATTATTTTTCCTATTTTCATTTCAATGATATTTACAATTTTTCACAAAATTATATTCTGGATCATCTGGATTTCCATTTTAAAACCAAGTACTAACAAATAATCCAATCAAGAAATGGGCAGAAGACATGAACAGACATTTTTCCAAAGAAGACATCCAAATAGCCAACAGACACATGAAAAAGTGCTCCACATCGCTTGGCATCAGGGAAATCCAAATCAAAACCTCAATGAGATACCACCTCACACCAGTCAGAATGGCTAAAATTAACAAGTCAGGAAATGACAGATGTTGGCGGGGATGTGGAGAAAGGGGAAACCCTCCTACATTGTTGGTGGGAATGCAAGCTGGTGCAGCCACTCTGGAAAACAGTATGGAGGTTCCTCAAAAAGTTGAAAATAGAGCTACCATACAATCCAGCAATTGCACCACTGGGTATTTACCCCAAAGATACAAATGTAGGGATCCAAAGGGGTACATGCACCCCGATGTTTATAGCAGCAATGTCCACAATAGCCAAACTGTGGAAAGAGCCAAGATGTCCATCGACAGATGAGTGGGTAAAGAAGAAGTGGTATATATATACAATGGAATATTATGCAGCCATCAAAAGGAATGAGATCTTGCCATTTGCAACGATGTGGATGGAACTGGAGGGTATTATGCTGAGCGAAGTAAGTCAAACAGAGAAAGACATGTATCATATGACCTCACTGATATGAGGAATTCTTAATCTCAGGAAACAAACTGAGGGTTGCTGGAGTGGGGGGTGGGGTGGGAGAGATGGGGTGGCTGGGTGATAGACACTGGGGAGGGTATGTGCTCTGGTAAGCGCTGTGAATTGTGCAAGACTGTTGAATCTCAGATCTGTACCTCTGAAACAAATAATGCAATATATGTTAAGAAAGAAAAAAAGAAGAAGAAGAATGTAGCAGGAGGGGAAGAATGAAGGGGGGGAAATTGGAGGGGTAGACGAACCATGAGAGACGATGGACTCTGAAAAACAAACTGAGGGTTCTAGAGGGGAGGGGGGTGGGAGGATGGGTTAGCCTGGTGATGGGTATTAAAGAGGGCACGTTCTGCATGGAGCACTGGGTGTTATGCACAAACAATGAATCATGGAACACTACATCTAAAACTAATGATGTAATGTATGGTGATTAACATAACAATAAAAAATTTAAAAAATAAAAATAAAAATAAATAAAACCAAGTACTATCCTGAAATTTTAGTGCCCACATTTGCATTTGCTAACAATTACATGGACTCCAGGTAATTTCCCCAGACTAATGAGGGAAAGTCCAGAGACAAACCCTGGATAAATGATGCCTTGGGCCAAATCTAGGTTGAAGTACTTCACATTCCTGCCCAAATTAAGGTTTCATCATGTTTAAATAGAGAAAAATGGTCACTGAGTCGTTTCTGACATACAATACAAGTAGGTCACACTCAAAACACTCTACCTGATAACAGTACCATTGTCACATTGAGAGCAGCAATTTTGCTTCCCCAAAACAACTTGATCCGACACACTGAATTAATTTTTTATTTGATCTGTCTAGTTTGCAGTTTTATTTGAATACAATTTATAAATTTGCTTTGGTTTCATAGTTACATAAGAGCTATAAATATAATGAGCCTAAGCCTGGTTTTATAGCTGTATATATTTAGGTAAAATTACAATGAAATCATTTAAGTCAACACTGGGAGATTTTGAGAATTTTTTACCAAAAGATAAAGTTGGAGCGTGTCATAAATTACTCAAGTAGAAAATATGGATCTAAACTCCTTCCTTGGCCTCTGTGGGTCCTTATGGTCTGGTCCCAGCTTCTCTATCCAACCTCCCCCTCCTCACGCTGCTTCCAGCTGACAGAGGGTAAGAACATTGCTCTGTAATATCTGAACTGACTTTAGCCACTTTTGCCTTCCCATGGGAAAGGGACCTGCATTATCTGTAAAAGAAGGAGCTAAACCTTTGCTCTATACCATCTCATTCAACAAAAGCTAAGGCTGGAAAGAAAATGGAGAGATCAAAAATTCAAAGCCCCTCCTATGTTCTTCTGAGCTTCTACAGGGTGAAACCCAGAGTATATGGCCCATTTGGTTGAGCTCCATTAAGCTGTGTTTCTATAATGGGCCTCTTCCCCAAGGGAACTCCAGAATAGGCAGTAACTCTAGAATAGGCAGAGTTAGACCCAGTAATAATCTGGACGTTGAGATTTTAAAATGTCCAAGGAGGATGGCTGACAAGGCCAATGCAAGATGTGTAGATGGAACAGACACCCTTAATACCCAAGGTCCTCTCAATGTTGCAGGCACAGTGGGGAGGAAAAAAAATTAACTAGTACATAGGACAACAAGGAAGCTTGTTACTGCTCAGCCTCAGGGTGAAAAAGTCTCCTGTTAGATATCAAAACTGCAGAGCTTGTGCTTTGCACAGTCATGCCCCAGTTTCACTACCTACCGTGGCTATTTTAAGTTCCACATATAAGTGATATCATAGGTGTTTGTCTTTCTCTGTCTCACCTATTTCACAATGTCTTCAAGTTCATCCATGTTGCGAATGGCAGGATTTCCATCTTTCTCATGGCTAAATAGTATGCCACGGTGTATATATATACCACATCTTCTTTATCTATTCTTCTGTTGAAGAGCACCTATGTGTTTCCATATCTTGGCTACGGTGATAATGCTGTAAGGAACATCAAAGTACAGATAGTTCTTTGAGATCCTGTTTTCATTTCCTTTGGATATATACCCAAAAATGGGATTGCTGGATCATATGGTAATTCTACTTTTAATTTTTTGAGGAACCTCTATGTTGTTTTCCATAGTGACTGCAAGGGTTCCCTTTTCTCCACATCCATGCCAACATTTGTTATCTCTTATCTTTTTGGCAATAACCTCATAACAGCCTATCTCACTGTGGTTTAAATTTGTATTTCCCTGATGATTAGTGATACTGAGCATCTTCTCATGTACCTGGTGACCTATGTCTTTTTTGCAAAAATGTCTATTCAGTTCCTCTGCCCATTTTATAATTGTGCTTCTTCTTTATGTTTTCCTATTAAATTATATGAGTTTCTTACATATATTTTGGATATTAACTCTTCATCAGAAGATACACGATTTACAAATATTTCCTCCCATTCTGTAGGTTGTCTTTTCATTTTGTTGATTGGGGTTTTTTTGTGCAGTGGGGGTGGGGGGGTTTGTTTTAGTTTATTTTGTTTTTTAGTTTGATGTAATCTGCTTGTTTTTTTTTTTAAAGATTTACCCATTTATTCCAGAGAGAGAAAAAGAGAGTGGGGGGAGGAGGGTGGTTGGCCAGAGGGAGAGAGAGTCCCAAGCAGAGTCTGTGCTGAGTACAGAGCCTGACGGAGGGCTCAATCTCACGACCCCAAGATCACAACCTGAGCCAAAACCAAGAGTCGAACACTCAATCAACTATGTCACTCAGGCACCCCTAATGCTGTCCCACTTTTTATTTTTGCTTTTGTTGCTTGTGGCTTGGTGTCACAACCAAACAATCATTGACAAATCAAGGCCAATATGAAGGACTTTTTCCCCTAAGTTTTCTTCTAGCAGTTTTATGGTTTCAGGTCTTATGTTTAAGTCTTTAGTCCATTTCAAGATAGTTTTTGTAAGAGTAGTTAGAGAAGGATCCAATTTCATTCTTTTGCATGTGATTATCCAATTTTCCCAACACCACTTATTGAGGAGACTATCCTTCCCCTATTGAGTATTCTTGGCTCTCTTGTCAAATATTAGTTGACTGTGAACACATGGATTTATTTCTAGTCTTTCAATTCTGTTCCATTGGTCTGTTTCTATTTTTATGCCAGTACCATACAGTTTTGGTTACTATAGCTTCATAGTATAGTTTGAAATCAGGAAAAGTAATGCCTCCAGCTTTGTTCTTCTTTCTCAGGATTATTTTTGGCTATTTTGGGGTCTTTTGAAGTTCCATATGAAATTGTAGGATTGTTTTTTCTATTTTTGTGAAAAACATCATTGGAATTTTGATAGTTATTAGTTACATTGACTCTGTAGATGACTTGGGGTAGTGTAGACATTTAGCAATATTAATTCTTCCAATACATGAACACAGGATATATTTCCACTTATTCTGTGTCTTGTTCAATTTCTTTCATCAGTGTCTTATACTCGTCAGTGTACAGGTCTTTCACCTCTTTGGTTAAATTTATTCCTAGGTATTTGTTTTTGATGTTTAGTGTGAGTGTGAATGGGATTGTTTTCATTATTTCTTTTTTGGATGTTTTGTAGAAATGCAACTGATTTCTGTATGTTGATTTTATATCCTGCAACTTTATTAAATTTATTGATTAGTCTTAACAGTTTTTTGGTGAAGTCTCTAGGATTTTTTTTTATATATTTTATTTATTTATTTGAGACAGAGTGAGAGAGAGAGCACAAGCAAGGGGAGCGACAGGCAGAGGGAGAGGGAGAAGCAGACTCCCTACCGAGCAAGGAGTCCAACGTGGGACTCGATCACAGGACCCTGGGATCATGACCTGAGCCAAACGCAGATGCTTAACCAACTGAGCCACCCAGGTGCCCTAGGATTTTTCATATATGAAGTCATGTCATCTGCAAAGAAAGACAATTTTACTTCTTCTTTTCTGATTTAGATGCCTTTTTTTCTTTTTCTTGCCTGATTACTCTGGCTAGAACTTCCAATGTTATGTTGAATAGGAGTGGTGAGAGTGGGCACTTTTGTCTGATCTTAGAGAAAAAGCTTTCAAGTTTTCACCATTGAGTATGATGTTAGCTATGGGCTTATCATGTCTGGCCTTTATTATGTTGATGTATGTTCCTTCTATACCCAATTTGGTGAGAATTTTTATCATGAAAGTATGTTGTATTTTGCCAACTGCATTTGTTGAGATGATCATATGATTTCTGTCTTTCATCCTATTAATGTGGCATATCACATTTATTGATTTGTATATGTTGAACCACCCTTGCATCCCAGGGATGAATCCTACTTGATCATGGTGTATTATCCTTTTAATGTTCTGTTGATTTTGATTTGCTAATTTTTCTCAAGAATTCTTGCAACTATATTCATTGGGGATTTGCTGTAATTTTCTTTTCTTGTTCTGTCTTTGTCTGGTTGGGTATCACAGTTATGTTGGCCTTATAAAATTAGTTTGGGAATGTTCCCCCCTCTTCAATTTTTTGGAAGACTTTGAGAGGATTGGCATTAATTCTTTAAATGTTTGGTAGAATTCACTAGTGAAACTATCTTCTTGGGAGATTTTTTTTATTATTATGTTATGTTAGTCACCATACAGTATATCATTAGTTTTTGATGTAGTGTTCCATGATTCATTGTTTATGTATAACACCCAGTGCTCAAAATTCAATCTCCGGGGCATCTTGGTGGCTCAGATGATTAAGTGTCTGCCTTTGGCTCAGGTCATGATCCCAGGGTCCCTCTCCCTCTCCCTCTGCCTGTCACTCTCACTACTTGTGCTCCCTCTCTGTGTCAAATAAATAAATAAAATCTTAAAAAATAAAATAATAAAAATTCAATCTCCTTACCTATTATTGATATGTTCAAATATTCTATTTCTTCATGATTCAGTCATGGTAGGTTGTATGTTTCTAGAAACATATCTATTTTTTCTAGGTTGTGCAATTTGGTGATATATAATTGTTCATAGTCATCTTTTATGATCCTCTGTATTTCTGTGGTATCAGTTGTAATGGCTACTTTTTCATTTACAATTTTATTTATTCGGGTCCTCTTTCCTTTTTTTCTTGGTTAGTCTAGCTAAAGGTTTGTCAATTTTTTTTATCTTTTCAAAGAATGAATTATTAGTTTTGTTGTTCTTTTCTATTGTTTTCTTATTCTCTATTTCATTGACCTCTGCTCTAATCTTTATTATCTCCTTCATCTGCTAACTTTAGGTTTTGTTCTTCTTTTTCTAGTTCCTTGAATTATAAAGTTAAGTTGTTTACTTGAGATCTTTCTTTTTTGAAGTTTATTGGTATAAACGTCCCACTTAGAACTCCCTACTAATTATTTTAGTGTCCCTTTTCACTACCAAAAGTATCTCTGCTTGGATGATTAATTATGTAGTCATCTTAATGACAAGGAATGAAGAAGGATATTTATATATCAAAAGAACATTTCACAAGAGAAACTTAATCCCAAAATAGTATGTACCTAACAACATAGCCTCAACATATGTAAATAAAACAATTACAAGGACAATTGGATAAATGTAATCAGGTGGAAGACTTTCTTATGCCTCTCTTTGTAATTTATAGATTAAGCAGACTGAAAATTAACAAAGATAAATAAGGTTTAAACTAAACAATCAACAAACTTAATGTAATATACATATATAGAATTTTACATCCAATAATTATAAGATAGACATGCATTTGAAACACACATGGAACATTTATAAAAATTGACAACAACTGAGTCATAAAGCAAACCTTAACAAATACCAATCACTATCTTACAAATGGTTTTTAACAACAGCATAATAAAATTAGAAAACATAAACCAAAGGTGGAAAAAAAAAGGCTTCTGGAAATTTGAAAACATGCTAATAAATACACTAGTGATACATGTGATACAAGAACTCATAATGGAAATTATGAAATATTTAGAAATGAACAACAATGAAAATATTACATATCCAAATTAATGTTTTGTAACTAAAGCAACAGGTAGAGATAAATTCATAGCCATGAATGCAACTTTTCAAAAGACAGGTGCCATCACTCACATCTGAGTTACACTTATATATGGTTCCATTACATATTACAGAGTCCTTCCACATTTCATTCAAATTTCCTCTTTGCTATGTGCCTCTCCCACTAAAGCATAAAGACTTGAGATCCAAAATTTTTCTTTTTATATTTGTTTTCCAATACATAATAGTTACTAACACATAGTTGACAATGTGTATTTGTTAACTGAATAATTATATTCAAAGGAAAAATAGATACTCTAAAAGACAACAAACTCTAGCAAATAATTCATGATAATAAGTGTATTATCAATATGCAGGAAATCCTCAATAGAAGCAATACCATTCCATTAATCTAACCAGACTTGATGTACAAGCAGAAGGCAACTATCTTCTTTCCCCCATTCTTCCTTTAAAGTCACTTAATGCTGAGTTGTTCCTCTATAATGAGGTGGAAAGGATGCCAAGTGGCTGACTGATGTCCAAAAACAACTCTTTCCCACTTAGAGTCTTGGCATTCTTTTATGGATTTCAAGGAAATTTCCCCCGTGTGGACACTTGATTGTACCTCCCTTAGTGTAGGCAATGACCTTTCTGCTCCCAGTTGCTTGCAAATCCTTCCTCCTCCCCTGGGCACCACACAGCCTGCCCACACCTTACCAGTGGTTCCATAGCCCATATATAAACCCATCCACCCTCTTGAGTGAATTACAAAATTTCACTCCCAAGTCAAGGCACCTTTGATTACCATTGACATTGGTGGAAAGGTCACTAGTTCCCAATACCACCATCTTTCTTCACTCCAATGTCAGGTAGGCTGGTCCACTGACCTCACTTCTGGGGACCTTTGAGGCATGATCAGGCATGAGTCTACTAGGGTCCCTAAACTCCAGAAAACACATATCAAAGCTCCAAGGGGTTTCCTTAAATAACCCGTCACTAGACATAACCATCCTCTCCCTTTCCCCCATGGGTATGGAGTGAGAAAATACCAGAGCGTACCATTGTCTTTCTTCAAAGATATTCTCTCACTCAGCTTCCAAACTCAATCATGTTTTATTCTTTTTTGTTTGTTTGTTTTGTTTTGTTTATTGTGTTATATTAGTCACCATACAATACATCATTAGTTTTTGATGTGGTGATCCACGATCCATCGTTTTCATATAACACCCAGTGCTCCACGCAGTACGTGCCCTCCTTAATACCCATCACCAGGCTAACTCATCCCCCCACCCCCCTCTCTTCTAAAACCCTGTTTGTTTCTCAGAGTCCATAATCTCTCATGGTTCATCTTTCCTTCCGATTCCCCCCCTTCATTTTTCCCTTCCTTCTCTGAATGTCTTCCATGCTATTCCTTATGTTCCTCAAGTAAATGAAACCATATGATAATTACTTTCTCTGCTTGACTTATTTCACTTAGCATAATCTCCTCCAGCCCCAACCATGTTGATGTAAAAGTTGGGTATTCATCCTTTCTGATGGCTGAGTAATATTCCATTGTGTATATGGACCACATCTTCTTTATCCATTCATCTGTTGAAGGGCATCTCGGCTCTTTCCACAGTTCGGCTATTGTGGACATTGCTGCTATGAACATTGGGGTGCATATGGCCCTTTTTTCACTACATCTGTGTCTTTGGGGTAAATACCCAGGAGTACAATTGCTGGGTCATAGGGTAGCTCTATTTTTAACTTTTTGAGGAACCTCCACACTGTTTTCCAAAGTGGCTGTACCAACTTGCATTCCCACCAACAGTGTAAGAGGGTTCCCCTTTCTCCACAACCTCTCCAACATTTGTTGTTTCTTTCCCTGTCCATTTTTGCCATTCTAACACGTGTAAGGTGGTATCTCAGGGTGTGGTTTTGATTTGAATTTCCCTGATGGCTAATGATGATGAACATTTTTTCATGTGTCTGTTAGCCATTTGTATGTCTTCTTCAGAGAAGTGTCTTTTCATGTCTTCTGCCCATTTTTTGACTTGATTATTTGTTTTTTGGGTGTTGAGTTTGAGAAGTTCCTTATAGATTTTGGATACCAGCCCTTTATCTGTAGTGTCATTTGCAAATATCTTCTCCTATTCTGTGGGTTGCCTCTTTGTTTTGTTGACTGTTTCCTTTGCTGTGCAGAAGCTTTTTATCTTGATAAAGTCCCAAAAGTTCATTTTTGTTTTTGTTTCACTAGGTTTTGGAGATGTATCTTGAAAGAAGTTGCTGTGGCCGATGTCAAAGAGGTTACTGTGTATGTTCTCCATTTACAATAGCACCAAAAACCATAAGATACCTCAGAATAAACCTAACCATAGAGGTAAAGGATCTATACTCTAGGAACTACAGAACACTCATGAAAGAAATTGAAGAAGACACAAAAAGATGGAAAAACATTCCATGCTCATGGATTGGAAGAACAAACATTGTTAAAATGTCTATGCTACCCAGAGCAATCTATACCTTCAATGCCATCCCGATCAAAATTCCAATGATATTTTTCAAAGTGCTAGAACAAACAATCCTAAAATTTGTATGGAATCAGAAAAGACCCCGAATCACCAAGGAAATGTTGAAAAAGAAAAGCAAAGCTGGGGGCATCATGTTGCCTGATTTCAAGCTATATTACAAAGCAGTGATCACAAAGACAGCATGGTACTGGCATAAAAACAGACATAAAGACCAATGGAACAGAATAGAGAACCCAGATATGGACCCTCAACTCTACGGTCAAATAATCTTCGACAAAGCAGGAAAAAATATGCAATGGAAAAAAGACAGTCTCTTCAATAAATGGTGCTGGGAAAATTGGACAGCCACATGCAGAAGAATGAAACTTGACCATTCTCTAACACCATACACACAGATAAACTCAAAATGGATGAAAGACCTCAATGTGAGACAGGAATCCATCAAAATCCTAGAGGAGAACATAGGCAGTAATCATGTTTTATTCTTAAACTGAGGGCTGATTAACGGGAACAACACTGGTTCCCAATTACCTCTTCACAATGCTGCATAGGTGGTCTAGCACCTCATTTTAGAAAGTAGGTGTAACACCTATTATTTGTGATTAGATTTTTGCAGGCTCTACTGAAACCAAGATAGAAAGAGTCCTATTTTAACACCCTGTTAACAGAAGTATAAATTCTACAAAACCTGTGTATAAATTGAGTAACAGAAGGCTGTCCTCTATAATTAAATAGCAGATGATTTCAGAAGGCTTAAGATTCCTTTCTCGTTAGAGAAATCTTGAGTTATCAAGATGAGAATTCTGTTTCTATGAGGACATGAGACCCTGTCATGAACAGTAGGCATAAGGACACCATCAGATCATCTGGAAAGAAAAAATTATACTAAAATGATGGTGGTGTGATAGAAGGAAAGGGAATCATTTGAGCAGAAGGTAATTTCCTGCTGGGCTGAGAAAGAGGCGACAAGTATGGCATTTAAGCAACAAGAGTTCAACATACAAATGGCACTTCTACACACAAAGTGCCTTCTAATGATGCACAAAACAGAGTAGAAGGGGATTTATGGCTGAATTTGGGATGACAGAAAGCAAAATAGGCTTGGAGAAGTATGTGCACAACAGCCCTAATGAAATGAGTCTGAACAGATGTTCCTCTACACAATAAATAAAATAAAGAAATCGAACTTTATGTGATCACTAACACACAACTACACCCATTGGGATAAACAAGACCCTTGACTTTCCCGGAATATTCATCTGAGCTGCATACATGCTCATTAATGAAAACTTTTCACAGTTCCTAGGGAGCATTCAAGTTTGGGATTTGGGGGAAAGATAAATTTCTATGTGGTCAGGGTCAAAATTTCAGAGCTTTGCAACAGGATCAAAGGACATTTAACTCTCTTTGTCCTATTTGTAATTGCTGTTTTGGTCTGTTAATGTTATAAGGAGCAATTCATTTTCAGTAGAAGAGACTGTTGTTCCCCCATTTCTTTGTGTTTCTAAGAAGATATAAGAGTCTTACTAAATTTCGATGTGGACCCTTTATCAAAGAATCAAATAAGCTAGAAGGAAATTGAAATTTACAGCCCAATTCCATCATTCTGTAAACACATCATCATTTTATATGTCACAGGGCAAGTGGTAGATTTGCTTACGAAGTATTTTCTGAAAGGAGGGACATGCTTCAAACAGACTCCATCTCCACATGTGTTTCCATGATAACAACAGCAACAGAAGGGAAGATGGACAGTCATACACTGACTGTGAGAATGTGTGCCTGGAAGTGGCACATGTCCCCTCACGTTCATTGGCCAAAACAAGTCACATATCTATGCCAACCTCAAAGGGATTGAGGAAGTTCCATTTTACCATGTGCCTTTCTTTGTGGGTCCTCTACAATGAAGGGAATGTTGAGTTTCCCTTATTATTCCCATGTGTAGTAGTAAATGCTGCTGGCAGAAGCACTCAAAGTCTTTTCCAGCCTTGGTCCAACAGGGCCTCCTTATCTGAAGTTCTCCATTCAGTCTCCTAAGCCTAATTCAAATTCACTCACCAAAATATCTTCCTCGCTACCTTCAACCCAAAGTGGTTTCTCAAGCCTCTAAACTCCTACCCAGTGTATATGCTCTGAGCACTTGCGTCAGGCAGTTCCTGCAGACTACCTCATTTTGGTGTTTGTCCCCTTGCCAATTAGGCAGCAGATTTCTTCAGAGCAAGATGTCTTCTTCTGCCTGAAAAAGCCATCCAGGGAACAGAGATAGTGAGTCACAGTGTGGGATGCCCATGGTAGAGCTCCTTGGAATTAAACTCACATTTAATGCAGACAACCATAAGTTTTCAATCATATATATCGTGCACAAAATTAATAGTCATCAATGTCAGAGAACTTGAATCGCCTCAAGCATATATCTTTTTTTAAAGATTTTATTTATTTATTTGACAGAGAGAGACACAGCGAGAGAGGAAACACAAGCAGGGGGAGTGGAAGAGGGAGAAGCAGGCTTCTTGCAGAGCAGGGAGCCCAATGCGGGGCTCGATCCCAGGACTCTAGGATCATGACCTGAGCCAAAGGCAGATGCTTAACAACTGAGCCACCCAGGGACCCCTCAAGCATATATTTAAACTGAACTTCAGGACCACATAGAATAAACTACAGCCCCTTCACTCTGAGAATTAGTAACTCCCTGAAAGATCTCTGAATCAGCTTCACATGGTTCTGGTGAAGTTGGGTTTCCTAAAAGCAGACTGAGACCACGATTTGTGTCCAAGTGGATTATTGAGGAAGTGTTCTCAGATGAAACCTGTAAGGGAGAAAGAGAGCAGGATGGAGACTGGGAAGAAACTAAGCAAGAATGAAGCTTTCGGGTGAAGTCCAGCCTTAACTCAAACCCACAGGGAGCTCTGGAACATACTTTGTATCTTGGAGACTATTCTGCCTTAAGACAAGAGAAGTTTTGTAAACTCCCTCCCACCCAACCCATTACTACAGTTTTCCCACTGTACAGAAGAGGGAGTATAATTCCAAGGCATCCCCAGGTGAGGCTCCAGTCATCCAAAAGCAATCCCCATTAGCAGCAGCACCCATAGCAGCTGGAGATGAGCAAATCAAACTGGCAAAATGGAACCCAGGGCATCTGGAGGATACCATCATTGTCTGTTGTGTCTTAAAAATAAGACTACACACAGAGAGACCATAACATTATCCTTCACCTCCAGAGGTATACCAGGATGAGCAAGTGATCTAGTTGTGGCTAAGTGTGTGTGCAACAGCTTCACTCTCCCATAAAGACATCCTCAATAAGTATGTTCATTATTAAGAGAGCAACTAATTTGAAATCACTGTGTCACATCAATTCTCCTCTCTGCTCTTTTTCATGCCCAGATAACTATACCTGGATAAGGTCATTCTGACCCTGATATTCCAACCTAATTGTTAAGATGACAGCAGAGGGCTTTAGATAGGAAATTCAGTGAAAAGTGGGATGAATTTTGCCTTTGGGCAGCCACAAAGGATTAGTTTCCATCGCAGGGCTGTGTTAAGGGATGATATTTTGAGAAAATGCCTTGAATTGATACCTCAAATGGCTTCTTTTGAAGGGATGATTTATACATCACAAGACAAAGAGGATTTATATTAAAGAAAATGGATTTCTTTTCTGAACTGTTTTGAGGAAGATGGATAGCTTCCTGTAAACTGCAGTTCCGTGTCTGTGAGCTGAGTGTTTCCAGAAAATTTCTAAGGTAATGCTGCCTCTAGGACCTACTACATTATCCTTGCTACCACCTACACTCATGTGTGTGTGTTTGTGTGTGTGTGTAAATGTGTGTGTGTGTAAAAGAGGCCATAGAAACAGTTACCTGATCAGACTGCCCTCTACTAGGCAATCCTCCAGAGAAAAATTCATATTAACCAAACCATATATGCATAGAAGTTGATGCAATAATGATGAAAAAAAAAATGTTTAACTTATTGAATAGTAGTAGTAGTTTTGTTGTTGTTGTTGTTACATATTTGCCCACAAAATTCCTTCTGCAAGAGTACTGCTCTGGTCTACTAAAAATCTCAGTATAAGAGTCATTCTGCATATTTTAACTAGCTCTGTGGATTCCCAGAGCTTTCCTTTTATACCAGCTTTCATGTACATGTAATGAAGAAGCATCCAGAAGACTCTTAAGATTTATCAAAATGTGAGTAAGGTAAAGGCTCATCATTGCTTATAGGATCTCAGATCTCTGACCACTGGGGTGGCTGAAGGTATCAGAAAAAGATAAACAAGATCATAGAGTCAGTGATAAAATTTCCCTGAGAAATTAGAACAACTTCCATTGAGCAATCTAGAAAGGCATCTGAGGAGTCCTGGAAGCCATGGCACTAGCCTTCAGAAACCAAGAACTGCAACTCCCTTTCACTGAGGAACCAACCACAAGTCATCTATCTCATTTAAGCCTTAGAGCAACTCTCATCCAGTGTGTCCTGGTAATCCAGGTCAGGAGAGGGGGAAAAATGCTCTGATTTATGGTGTTTGCTGACTTCTGTGATGTAAACACTCTCACTGTGGCCAACTAGAAGCTATCAGTGTGATGTCATCAAACAGGGAGAAGAGATGCACATGATCAGCAATCACAAACTAAGACAAGCTGGTTTGAAATAAGCACAATAAAAGGCATAACAAGATGGAAGGTTGGACTGACAATCTACCAGCATGTGAAAACATCTGTTTCTGCCTTTATATCTTCCACCTGCTGATATATGATCACCAAAAGGAAACACTTTCAATTACTTGCCCTGAGTGCAAAGTTGTATCAATACAGCTGTGAGGCTTCGTAATACACGAGCCCATCTTTGCCCAAGAGAGGAAAAAGTTCCTTGAGACCTGGGGCTATGTGCCATTCAATTCTGTGAAACTCAAATGCCTAGTGCCATGCTTTGCCCATGGTGATCACTCATCAATGGTTCCTGAGGGAATTGTTTAATGACCCTTTATTCTGAATGCCTAACAAAAGCTGGTCACCTAAATCCAGACTTCCCAGACAAGAAGATTTTTTTTTCCAAAGTTATATAAGAAGTTAGAGACTTTGAAATTTGGAAGAGACAATAAATCATTAAACTCTATTTAACATAGCCTTAATCTCCTACAGTCCCACTAATAAGTGGTTACCCAGTCTCTAAATGAATATATCCAATGACAAGGAACTCACCAGCTAAAATCTTTGCAACTCACTAATCATAGCTACCCACTGTAGCTCAATGTTATAGATTGCAATGTGCTAAGAGCTCAAACAATGAAGGTGCAATCACCAACAACAGCTACAAGAAAAAATCTCTCTCAATATGCTTTTGTATGTTCATTCCTTCTATCATTCCTCACAACATCCCTGCCATTCATACTGAGAGTAGTGTTCATAGCAGCAATGTCCACAATAGCCGAACTATGGAAAGAGCCAAGATGCCCTTCAACAGATGAATGGATAAAGAAGATGTGGTCCATATACACAATGGAATATTACTCAGCCATCAGAAAGGATGAATACCCAAATTTTATATCAACATGGTTGGGACTGGAGGAGATTATGCTAAGTGAAATAAGTCAAGCAGAGAAAGTCAATTATATGGTTTTACTTATTTGTGGAACATAAGGAATAGCTTGGAGGACATTCAGAGAAGGAAGGGAAAAATGAAGGGGGGGAAATCAGAGGGAGAGATGAACCATGAGAGACTATGGACTCTGAGAAACAAACAGGGTTTTAGAGGGGAGGGGGAGGGGGGATTGGTTAGCCCAGTGATGGGTATTAAGGAGGGCACGTACTGCATGGAGCACACTGGGTGTTATACAAAAACAATGGATCATGGATCACTGCATCAAAAACTGGTGATGTTTTGTATGGTGACTAACATAACATCATAAAATAAAATTAAAAAAAAAAAAAACAGAATACCCATCCCGAAATCCATATGGAATCTCAACAGAACCTGAATGGCCAAAACAATCTTGGAAAACAAGAACATCAAGATAAATAAGCTCTAGAGATCTGCTGTACACATTTTACCTATAATCAACAATAATATATTGGACATTCAAAAATTTGTCTAAAGGGTAGGTCTCATGTTCAATGTTCTTTCCACAATAAAGAAGGAGGAGGAGGGAGAAAACAACACCAGCGTTGGAGGTCTCATACTTCCTAATTTCAAAACTTACTACAAAGCTATAGTAATTCAAATATTATGGTCCTGGCATAAAAACAGAGACCAATGCAATAGAATAGAGTGCCCAGAAACAAACCCTTACATATATGTTTAAATGACTTTTGACAAAAGTGACAAGATCATCCAATGAAAGGGCAGTCTTTTCATTCAGTGGGGAGCACTGGATGTCCATATGTAAAAGAATTAAATTAGGGGCATCTGGGTAGCTCAGTGGGTTAAGCGCCCAACTCTTGATTTCGGCTCAGGTTATGATCTCAGGGTCGTGAGATCCAGCCCCATGTTGGGGGCCCCACGTTAGGCTCCACACTCAGCATGGAGTCTGCTTGATATTCCCTCTCCTTCTCCCCCTATCCCTCCCCCCACTCACACGTGCACTCCCCCTCTCTCTCTCTAAAATAAATAAATAAATAAAATCTATTAAAAAAAAAAAAAGAAGAAGAATTAAGGGGCACCTGAGTGGCACAGTCAGTTAAACACCCAACTCTTGGTTTTGGCTCAGGTCATGATCTCAGTGTCATGAAATCAAGCCCCACATGGACCTCTGCACTCAGCATGGAATCTGCTTGAGATTCTCTCTCTCCCTCTGCCCCTCCCACTCATACTCTCTTTCAAATAAATAAATCCTTTTTTAAAAAATAAAAAATAAGGGGCGCCTGGGTGGCTCAGTCATTAGGCGTCTGCCTTCGGCTCAGGTCATGATCCCAGGGTCCTGGGATCGAGCCCCACATCGGGCTCCCTGCTCGGCGGGAAGCCTGCTTCTCCCTCTCCCACTCTGCCTGCTTGTGTTCCCTCTCTTGCTGTGTCTCTCTCTGTCAAATAAATAAATAAAATCTTTAATAAAATAAAATAAAATAAAATGGGCAAAGGACTTGAAATAGACATTTCTCCAAAAAAGATATACAAACAGTATATATAAAAAGCATATAAAAAGATGCTCAACATAACTAATCATTAGGGAAATAAACTAAAACCATTATGAGATACTATTTCATATCCTTTAGGATGGTTATTATAAAATAATAATAAAATTTAAAAAAAAAAAAAAATAAGTGCTGACAAGGATGTAGAGAAATTGAAACCATTGTGCATTGCTGGTATAGCTGCAGTGGAAAACAGCATGACAGTTTCTCAAAAAATTTAATGTAGAATTACCATACAATCAGCAATTCCACTTCTGAGTTTATAGCCCAAAAATTTGAAAGCAGACACTTGACAAATATCTGTATGCCAATATTCAAAGCAGCATTATTCACAAGAGCCAAAAGATGGAAATAACCTAAATGTCCAACAATGAATTAATAGATAAACAAAGTGGGGCACATACATACAATGAAATAATAATTCAGCCTTAAAAAGGAAGGAAATTCTGACACATGCTCCAACATGGATGGACCTAGAGGATATTATGCTAAGTAAAATAAACCAGTCACAAAAACACAAATACTGTCTGATTCCACATATATGAGGTACCCAGAGTAGTCAAATCCATAGAGACAGAGAGTAGTTGCCAGGGGCGAGGAGGGAGAGGGGATGGGGAGTTAGTGTTTTAAAGGTTACACAGTTTCAGTCTGGGGTGATGAAAAAGTTCTGGAAATACGTAGTTGTACAACAATGTGAATTACTTCATGCCACTGAATTGTACATTAAAAATGTTCAAAATAATAAATTTCATGTTATGTATATTTTCCCACAATAAAAAATAATAATTAAAAGTGTGTTTTTTGGAACTGGGCTTGAACTATCCCAAGGCTTCTCCCATAATAGGAAAACGCATCATAAAGTTAATATGCTTCCCTAAGATTCTATAAGCACCAATCACACATTAAGTACTAAACAAAGAATACTTCTATTCCCCAATGTGATGCCCTCTCCCTTCTGGTTTATGATAGATAACAGGACAATTGCTAACTCATTTATGTCTGTCACCCTACTTATATCAAAATTCAGTGATATTCTACAAAAATTACTTTTGAAAACTCATCACCACTTTGTTTCAAAACTGCAGTCTAAGCTCTAAATGTGCCATCCAAAACCTCTACAAACCTCTTTCTGTGCATTTCTTAGTAAGACTAGTAGAAACCTTGAGTGTTGCCCAAGAAAGGGGAACAAGGAATGCATTATCCATACCATCACAGGAGCAAAGATAAGGGTGTCTTACATAACAGCTTTTTAAGCAGGAAACAATCCTAAAAAAAATTTTTTTAGTTGTTCTTTTTTAATATCATTGTCCTCTATTATACCCAAACTATGTTGTAATAGTCACCTGCAAGCATGTTTACAGCAATTCTAGCAAAATCTAGTCTAACTAAAGTAACATTTTAAAAGAAAAATCCAGGGCACCTGGGTGGCTCAGTCGATTAAGTGTCTGCCTTTGGCCCAGGCCATCATCCCAGGGTTCTGGGATCGAGCCCCACTTTGGGGTCCCTGCTCAGTGGGGAGTCTGCTTCTCCCTCCCCCTCTGCCTGCCACTCCACCTGCTTGTGTGCTCGCTCTCTCTCTCTCTCTCAAATAAATAAATAAAATCTTAAAAAAGAAGAAAAATCCAATCCAACCTAGTGTCAAATACTTTGCTAAAATATTCCATTCAATTAACTTGGATTTTCTTCACCTCTCTCTCATGTGTTATCAAAATTCAAATATATTAAATTTATTTTTCCTTCCATCCACTATTGTGTAATTCCATCAGTGAGAAGCTATCAGCGTTTTTGGCATGATTCTTTGTTTACAGACCTGATTGCTCTTTACTGATGATTCTATTATCCTCTGTGTGATTTACAGATTTCCTTGATCCTAGTATTTGCTCCATTATTTTCCAAGAGAATTAAAGTCTATTCCAATAGATATTCATTTTCAGTGTTCAATATCCTCCCCATTTTTCAAAAACTGTTATTACATCTACCGCGATGGCAGAGCTGACCAGCTAGACCCAGAAAAACTGAACTTGATCAGAAATGCACTCAGTGCCCCACTCCATACTGCCTTAACTGTATCCACAAAACTCTGGTGGCAATGTCCTATTATTTTTGTTGTTGTTTTATTTCATTGTTTTTGTTTGTTGTTCTTAGGGGAAAGAGTATTCAATAAATGGTACAAACTCCCTTTTTGTCTTTCTTTGCACAGCCTAACCAGATGAAGGGCAGTGCTTAGATATTCTAAGACACTCATTTATTTCATGTATTCCTTTTTAATATATTTATTCCTTTTCTTAATTTTCCCTTGAAGAGTGATAGGAAAAAACTTACCAGAATTCTGTGGGGTTTTTGTGGGGTTTTTTTTTTTCAAATTTTTATTTAAATTCTAGTTAGTTAACATACAGTGCAATATTGGTTTCAGGAGTGGAATTCAGTGGTTCATCGCTTACATACAATACCTAGTGCCATTGTAACAAATGTCCTCTTTAATACCCATCAGAATTCTGGTTTTTATAAACTTTGGAATTAGACTGACCTGGGTTCAAATCTCAGCTCTACCACCTACTAGCTGAATAACTTCTGGTAAGTTACCCAATGTCTCAAAGCATTGATCTCACCCATAACACAGAGATAGCACCATCATCCCTTCAAGGTTGTTTGAGGTTAGAGGAGCTAGCCTATGTAAAAGCCCTTAGAACATAGTAGGTACTTAACACCTCCTCTTAATCCCAGTCCATCTTTCCCCTCAACTGCACACACCTCCACCTCATCCTCAAATCCTCATTCCAAGGCAGCAAAGAATCCTTCTAGAAACCTCCAGAAAACCTCTATCTAGCCATAATCTCTCCAGTCTGTCTGCCTCCCAAGCAACACCTCAATGAGACCTGAAACCTGCCAAATACCAGGAATT
Organism: Phoca vitulina; assembly: GCF_004348235.1. NCBI lineage: Eukaryota > Metazoa > Chordata > Mammalia > Carnivora > Phocidae > Phoca > Phoca vitulina. Next base: position 49,810,960 of record NW_022589713.1, read on the forward strand.
TCTCAGTGACCCCATCCATTGCAGAATATGGCCACAACCTAGAATTGTGAGAAAAGATGGTCCAAGGATTTCCCTAACAAGATCCTTGCCCTGCCTCTCAATTCTTTAGTTCCCTAATTAATTGGTTTATGTCCTTGAGCCATCATTGTCAAATCACCCTACAAACGTGAATCCTATTCATCTGAGTCTTGTTTTTTCCAGAAAATTCAGAGCCTTGATTCCTTTTTTTTTTTTATTGCCCTGATTCTTTATTAAAAATACTTTTGCTTCTTGGGGTGCCTGGGTGGCTCAGTCAAACATCTGACTTGTGATTCTGGGGTGATTTTGTGTGATTTTTTTGATTTTGGCTCAGGTCATGATATCATCGGTCATGAGATCGAGCCCTGAGTCGGGCTCTGTGCTCAGTGGAGAGTCAGCTTGAGAGTCTTTCCCTCTGCCCCTCCTCCTGCTCTCTCTCTCTCTCTCAAATAAATAAATCTTTAAAAAAGTAATACTTTTGTTTCCTTCTTGATCCCACTCACCATCAAGGAAAGACAAACAAGAATCCATTTTTACCATAATGAATTCTTACATTTCTGCAGTGACCATGTCTTTTTTAAGCTCCATGATTATTCTCACATTTCCAATGGACTCTTTCCTGTCTTTTTGCAGTAAAGTTCAGATGACTTCCCCCAGGACTGATTTTTCTCACTTCTGGAACTCACACTTGCTGTCTTTATTGCTTATTATTTATAACCCTCTTCTGCCTTCCTAGGAGATAAGCAATAGAATTACTATGGGAGGCCTTCTGGCCATGAAATGCCTCAAAATATGTTCAAGGGGACCTGAGAATTATGATTTGAAGGAGAGATCATGATAGTTACAGTAAAGAACTAATTGAAGAAGGCAGCTCAGTTTGCTAAGTTAGGCAAATGTCACTGGACTAATCTCAGCTTGGAAATAATTATATCTCCATCCCCCAATATCAAAGGAGTACTTACTATGTCTGGACATCCTACTTTGTATGCACTACCTCATTCTAGCCTCATAAAAACTTTATGATCAAACTATTATTGCTACATCAATTTTACAGATAAGGAAACTAAAGTTTTAAAAAGCAAAACAACTTGCCTAGTGTCACACAGCTAGTGAGTAATGGACCCAGCATTCAAATCCAGATCAGCCTGACTCCAAAACTCAAGGCTTTAAGCCCAATGCTTTTATGTATCCCCAATTAACCCAAAGCTTTTCATAATGACATTCAGGAATGTCATGGAAATCTACTTAACATTATATACTAATAACTACAAGTCTCTCACTTGTAGAGAAAAATAATTTCTCTTTAGTATATTAGGTGCAAGAGTCTACAAAACAACTTCAAGGATCTAGAATGAATTATAGACTGCCCACGGAAGACAGCGATCAAGTTAGGACATTGAGTTCATTTGATGTGTTGAAAGTAAAGCAAGCATCTAACAGAGGACACTTTAGCAGCAAAATACAGAAAATTCTTTTCATTACTTTCTTAAATGCTCCTTCCAAAAAAAAAAAAGTTGGTTTGTGATGCAGACCAAATGAAATGCTACATGACAAATATCATGAATTTTTCTCCAGGCAAAGGAACCCAACTTTTCTGCTGAATGCAGGATATTTCTTATTCATCTGAGGCAAGGCAAATGTGAGGTTAGGAGGCGATGGCAAGTCTAGCACACGTGTCTATTCTCCACCAGGAATTCCTGAGGACGAGAAAAGAGGTTATAGATAGAACCACAAACAGCATCACGGGTCACAATCGGTCAGTTGGGAAATCCTTGCATCAGGCTGTCATCAAGGACATGGAAATGCAGGAACAATATCAACTTCATACCAATCCTTTTCTGTGTCTCTCCAAACCAAGAGTTATATTGGAAAATAGTAGTAAATATAGGACACATGTCTCATGGCCCATCTTGCAATAGAGTTTCTGCTTTTTAATAAAGTTCCTAAAGCACTCTTTATGGAAAATTTCCTTTTTCTGTCACTTTTATTTTGTCTTCCTACTCTCAGGGTGACATGTTAGGGAAGGGCTGACTGCACTGCTAATAAAAGCATCGCTTCTCTGGTGTTTGAGTGACTGCAGTTGTGTCCAGGCTGTTGGCGGGTTAACACGGCACAGTTCCAACACAGCCTTGACAAATAACAATAATGTGATTTAGGTCGTGTCATTACACTTGATTAGCTGAGTGAGCTCATGAAAATCCATAATTAACTAGAAAAACAAGAAGACAGATGCCTTTGCCAGGAAATTGAGATAACCTGGTCTTCTGTTCTTCCTACCTAAGGGCTCGGCAACTGCACACCCTTTTCATATACAACTGGCAAATAATATCCCCAAATATGACTCATTTTATATCTAGTCATTACCACTTTCCATGGGGAGGTCGGAGAAAAGGAAATGCAATTCCTTCAGATATGTTGAAGCTCATCAGATAAGTTGGTAAATGCTCTGAAATACATTACCATCAGCCCAGACCCACCCCTCACTCCCACTTGAAGTTCCCTGGGCCCAGTGGTTCTTCAGTAGGGGTGATTTTGTCCCCTGATGGGTATTTGACAATGTCTAGAGACATTTTTGATTGTTACAACTAGACACGTTGCTACTGGCATCTAGTGGGTAGAGGCGAGGAAGGCTGCTAAACAGCCTACCATGCACAGGACAGCCCCCACAGCAAAGAAGCTGACCCAAAGACTCAATAGTGCTGATGTCACGTGGACAGAGTCAGCCTGCACCAAGGCAAGTCCAGAGTGCGAACATCCTCGGATGCAGAGCAACTGAGCCCCCTCAGTGGGGAGTCGGCTCCTCAGGTCCCCAGGTCAGCCCTGAGCGGCACATATTGGTGATTCTGAGACACAGGAAGCATGACTACCTAGCATGCGGTGGCCTAGCAGAGGTTCCCACAGACCCTAAAAGGGCCATCGTTTTAGGAGAGCTGGCATCCGCTCGAGAAAGCGTGCTTAACATGAGAACCACTCCTTATGATGGTATTTGTTATAGAGGCTGTGATCTCTCATATTACACTCTGCTCATCTCCTGGGGAAAATGACTTTCCATCACACTCTCTCTCCAGCTTCTCATTTTCAGCTTAGGCCCTTAAAGAGCCCGGCAAGGTCAAGAAACCACAGACTGAGTAATGGGAGAAGGGGTTCCACACGTGGATTTTTACACCACTTGTTACAAGTAACCTTTGGAACCTAGATTTCCCTGGGCACTAAAATATGGTTGCTTATAATCTTTCTGTCTCATGGGGACAATTTAGAGAAGTAAGAAGAGAAAGATTTTCTAAAACCTCATATTAATATATTAGGTTGAACGATATGAAATGGTCATTTTTGTAGGACAAAATGGTTTGACTATTGGCACTTTCCTTTGGTTCAACCTAATTATATCAGTCAAGATTCTCCAGAGACACAGATCCAATAGGATATATACATAGATATAGAGAAAGAGATTGATTATGAGTAATTGGCTTATGCAATTATGGAGGCTGTGAAGTCCTGTGATCTGCCATCTGCAAGCCCATAAAGCCATAAAGGTGAAGCACAAAAAAGCGGGTGATTTAATTCCATTCTAAGCCCAAAGGCCTAAGAACCAGGTGAGCCAATAGTGTAAGTCCTAGTCTGAATGCCCGAGAACCAGGTGCATTGATGGCTAAGGTAAGAAAAGATAGATGTCCCAGCTCAAGCAGAGAGAGTGAATTCACTCTTCCTCCATCTTTTTGTCCTATGTGAGCCTTCACCAGATTAGATGATGCCCACCCACATTGGTGAGGGTGATCTACTTTACTCAGTCTGCTAATTCAAATGCTAATCCCTTCTGGAAACACCCTCACAAGACACATCCAGGAATAATGTTTTACTATCTCTCTGGGCATCCCTTGGTCCAGTCAAATTAGCACATAAAGTTAACTATCATGCTAATACTAGATATATTTGGGAAATACCATGGGCTTTTCACATTTTCCTAAACATGCAATCGATCCCATCTGAGTCCACAACCACCCTGTGAAAGAAGTATTAATTTCAGTGAATATTCTTATTTTATAAATGAGGAAACTGAGGCTGGCAGGAGGTTCAGTAACCAGTCCGACGCAGCAGAGTTAATAAGCGGTAGAACTAGGACTCAAACACAGAAGTTAAGACTCTAAATTGTTCCCACCGGCTGCTCAGCCCTAAACAAGAACAACATGCTGCCGTCTACTATTTGATGAGACTATTACACTCCGTGGAAGACAAAATTTTACGACTGTGGCTGGGATTAAAGTCAAGGTAAGAGTTGGCTTTATCCTCACCTAAGAATCCTTGCCAAGAGGGAAGACAGGTCCAGGCCAGACTCGTGTAAGAGCCGCATTAATTCAGAAAGAAAGGAATCCCAAGATTGGTAAGGAAAGACCTCTGACTGTGACTGGCAAGAGCATCCTCATATCCTCAGGCCTCCGGCGCCCCCCTCTCCTGCCTCTCCAGTCCCCAGATGCACACACAGATCCTTAATGAGCTTGGTGTCAAACAGCAAGCATCATGGGAGCACGGTCCAGGTTTCTGATCAATGTGAGCAATATTGAGCCTTCCCCCAGCCCTACTGGTCGCGCTCCCCGTTCAGCAGTTCTGCAGTGTTATTTTTAGCATGTTAAGTTAATAGAGATCCCTGGAGTGATGTGGAAAGAGGAAAGTCACCAAAGGAGTGCTGCTAAATTCGTAACCCGAGAGAGCCCTGCAGCTACAGGGTTTCATGAGGGACACTGTCAGGGAGCTAAAGGAACAGTGTACCATCGGTTCACATCCAAACTGAGAAATACTGTTTAAGGCTATTCTGCGTCTGGGTGGGAGGAAGGGAGACCAGCACAATTCTCCTTCTGCCTCAGTGATAAAATAAATAAATGCTAAAATAAAAAGAATGATAGGATTCAGGAAAGAGAGATAAGCCAGTAAGTTAATGTTACACTAAAATATATGTTAGGAAATCAAAATCATTCACTCTTAACTGATGTCAAACCTTTGGTTTCATATTTAAGTAACCTCTACCCTAACATTCCCTCTGAAAAGCTATCAGTGTAATTAGAGCTGTAACAAAGGACATGCAGACTTACCCAGGAACGAAAATTATGACAGGCTTGATCAAAATTACCCTATAAATATCACTTTACTGTTTTAACTACCACGTTTTAGTTCTAGGGCCATGAAAATGAGTCTTATGCTACCAAAACTAGGCATAGAGTTGAATTTTGATTCATTCCTTTTATGGCAGCTACACACACAGATGTGCCCACTAGGAGATTCCCCCTGTGATTAATGTATACAAGGTCCCCAGTGAGCACAGCCCATAAAGGTGAAAGTTATACTAAACGGGAACCAGAGGGAATAAAAACCCTATGAACATGCAAGGCGAGGCTTCCCCAGCCACAGAGATGGCACCAGAAGGGGTAACTCTTGACCATGGAAGATGCTATTGGTGCCACGATCCAACTGCTCAACCCTGGGCAGCACTCTGGCTTTTTATTCCTTGATAACTTTAGAAGGTGACAGCTTTTCGCCAAACTTGAAAACTATACCAAAGAACACAAAGGCAATCTGGGGAGAAAAGAAGGAAGAGAAAGAAAAAAAGATAGAGTTACGTCTGCCTTCTTGGAACAATAGGTTGACTAATGAACATTTTTCAAGTGATGATTTTTTTCTGTCATTTTTGATGCTGTTTATTGAATGTCACCGTGAAGACTGAAGTCACAAAGGGAAATGTCTTATGAAGGAGAGAAAAATGACGTATTTCCATCATAAAACAAAATGAAGAAATCATCTCTACCATTTACTAGGTTTTTCATATAAATATGAGTTGTTTTACCTTGTTTCTGGACAATGACACGGTCATAGATGACTTATTCTAGAATTGGGAATCAGAAGCTCTGAAATCTGTTCACTGGTGCAGGATTTGGTTTTGACTGACTTGTCAGAGGAGAACACGAAGTTTTTATCCCTCTCTGTCCAGAGGGGAAAAGGGTTAGACTCTCTTTCATAAAGGCTTTTGTTTAAAATATTAAATGTTATTAACTAAATTGAGTAAGATCATTATTAAAAGAAAGAGTTAGTGTTTCCAGAACCACTGATTCAAAAAATTCTGAACATCTGAAAGGTCGATCCATGTAATTTACCATTAAACAACACTTTTGATTCTACAGAATACCACCCACCATCTACTCTATTCCTCTTTGTTATGTGGACCCTGGGAGGCTAGAAGGAGGAACAGGTGAGCAGAAAATGCCCCAGAATGCCTTCTTCATGCACATTCAGCCTCATCATCTCAAGGGACAGCTCCTGTTCCTACCGGTTACCCTAAGGAGCACTGCCTGGGGGGGCAGGGGGGTGGGGGAGAGGACGCAAGGTGGAGATGGCACAAGGACATTCTCAGGAGCAGAAAGATCATCAAGGTGACAGAGGAGGTCCTGCCCAATCCCACTCAGAAACTACAGGAGGGTAGATTTGCGATCAGCATACCACTATCAGCTGGAATTACCTTCACATTGTGCCTTTACTATCACAGGGCATCCAGCTGTTTTCCAAATGTCATCCAGGCTGGCTGTCGATCTGTCCCACAGAGGAGTGGTTGGTCTTCACCACCCGTCTGAAGACACCATCTATTTCCATCATTAATTGGCTTTTTGGTCATAATAGCTAGTGGAAACCGAGCATCAAGTTTTTCTAAGCCAACTCTTACTGATGTCTCATCGGAAGCCATTATAAGCCATGATAAGCCTTTTATATCTGATGTGCACTCCTTTTATAGTGAAAAATTGGAGGTTTTCGTTATCCTTGAGTCCCCAGTGGAGCCTTTTGCCCCCACTGAAGCCATCTGAAAAGAGAAAAAGCTTGAGAACGATGGATCTGGGCTTTACCTAGCTTTTCAGCCTCCACTGTCTTAGCACATCAGCGGACTAACCTATTCTAAAAACCTACCAGCGGAGATTTCAAATCTTCTGGGTTCCATTCATATAACGAAAAGGTCCTTTTTAACAGATGGCTTGAATTCCCCTGACTGCAACTTAAACTTATCCCTTTTGTCCTCTCCCACTTATGCACTGAACCAAAAAACCAGGAAACACAACCTGAACTGGCCAAACCCTTATCTGACCTTCGGTATTTCATTTTTAAATCTCCATCTGAGTCTCAAGTCTAAGTGAGGGTTGGGGAGAAGCCAGCATTAGATTAATAAGATTCACAGGGAAATAATGATTACCTAATTTAGCAGTGAAGAGAGAAGGAGAACAACCTTCAAATGTCATCATCGAAGGCAGTGTTGAAATGCCTCCTTTTTCTGACACAATTCTGTCAATTAGCTGAGCAGAGCAATTACCATTCCTTTCTCTTTCTTATTTGCAAAGAACCAAAACTTTCTAAGGATGATAAATGACTCCCTGGAAAATTCGATGCTGGTTCTGCTAAATTTGCACTTTCCGTATTGTAAAGGTTTGGGTGGACTTTTTTTCCCCCCAGTTATTTCTCATAATCAATGGGGCGAGCAGCTAAAAAAACATCCTATGTAAAATTCAGTGATGGGGGCCTTACAAGAAACCAGACACACTCAGATCTGTCCAAATGACCAGCAAATGAATACATATCTCAGTGTAATTAGTACAGTCGAGGACATTGTTAGCCAAACGATGAAGTAAATTTCATTTTAATTGTTTTGAATCCTATCCCCATTCCCCTAAAAAGAAGAAAGGGAAACGTATTCAGATTATGACCTTTGAGAATTCTGGACTCATTAGCATTTCATATAACACAGCACAGAATTAAAGCGGGAAATAGATCCACAATGCCCCCCTAGCTGCAGCGTGTACATCATTTATGGCACATAATTAAGGAGGTGTCAGTGTTGGTCCCATGTCTCAGTTGTCAATGACTCTCAAACAGCATTTTCAGTCCAATATAATAGCCAGCTTACAGTGGCTAAACCTGTTCATTAAAAAAAGACAAAGGAGACCTAATTTGGCTCCAGTGCTAGGATAGGGGACAAAAGGAATGGGGGGTCGGGGGAGGCGAGCAATAATGCATATCCAAGTTTCAGATGTTTCTGTAGCCTTGAGGGCTCCCCACAGCTATAGAAGAGGAAGAAGCAGGAAAGAAAGGAGGAAAACCAGGTGTAGATTCAGGCCATGGAAGGAATGGTGAAGGGACAATTAGAAACAAGGGAGATGGGGAGATAGAGGGTCACCCTATAGGTAATATCCCTCTGGTGCCAACTGCACACCTGAGACAGATTGCCCTCCCCAAGGCTGGAACTAAAGACAAAGTCAAAGAAGTAGTAACAAAAGAAAACTTCTTGGCAGAGGAGCCTAAGAGATTTCTGTTTTGGAGACTACTCAGAAAATCCCAACAATAGCCTGGTTCCCCACCCCCATTTTAACCCATTGGAAGAGGTCTGTTTCAGTTATCCATTGCCATATCACAAACCCTCAGCCCTTATTGTAAGCCCCAAACCAAGTGGCTTAAAACAGCAACAATCTATTCGTCATGGTTCTGCGGGTAGACTGAGCTCTGCTCCATGCGGTGTAGCTGTGGGCATTTGTGTGGGAGCTCAGCTGGGACTGGAATTCCCAGATGGCCTGTCATCACACAGGGTGTCTCTCCATGTAGCTTATCAACATTCAGTGGTCTACCTGAGCCTCTTTACAGTATGGCAGCCAACTTCCAAAAGCCCCAACGTGCAAGTGCTTGTCTACCCTCTGCTTGCTTTACCAATGTCCCACTGGCCAAAAAGGGTCACACAACCAAGCCCAGGGTCAGTGTGAGAGGGGCTTATCCAATGGTGCATACTGAGATCCATGGTTTACTGGAGAACACAAATCTACCAATCTACCACAGAGGCACAAGCCTTCTCAGATCAGAGCCCTGTTCAGAGGCTTCACCTTTTACTTCCACTGAGGCTTGTGGAGTATACCTAACACAGCAATGCAGCAGAAACTATGACAGATTCAAGGTTTGCTCCCAACCCGCCACCCACGCTACAGACACACACATGCGCACCTCCAATGTTCTTTACTTTGTGAATGATGCCACAATCCATTCCATTGTGCATGTCAGAAACCTGAGATTACCCCCTTGATAACACCTTCTCCGCCCATCCTAACTGCACTCCATTACCAAATCCTGTCCATTTTGAATCCTGAATAGCTCCTGATCTCATCACTTCTCATCATCTCCAGGCAGCTCTCCAGACAACCACAGCAACCTCCTAATTGGTCACCCCAAGGCATTGCCCACATGGTAGCCAGAATGAACTTTGCAAAACACAGATCAAATCATGCCATGCCCTCCAGCTCTCCTCCACTCTTAACCCCTTCAAACTCTTCTCATCACTCAAGATAAGCACCAGGGACCTTGCATGGCTTTCAGGGCCCTGGATGCTCTGGATCCCCCCTGCCACTCAGTCACTCTCCCCTAGCTCTCAGCCACACTGGCCTCTCACTTTCTCAAACATACCCATGCTCCTTCCCACCACACAGCCTTGGCACTCCCTGCATGGTCAACTCTAACTCTGCAATCAAATCTCTAGTAACCCTTGCTCAGGAAATCTCTCCCTGGCCTCCCAAACCAGGTGAAATCCCACTCATGTGCTCTCTCCTTCCCTTAACCCCAGGTGTTCTTCACATCTGTGTGTTTAGTTACTAGAATACAAGCCCCATGAGCATAGGAAATGGGTTTGGTTCTGGTTACCTAGCACAGGTAATATTAACAACAAACATTTATCAATTACTTACTATTTGCCAAGTACTACTGAGGTATATAGCAGTAAACAAGGCAAGGTCCCTGCCCTCATAGAGCTTACAACCAGATTGGGGAAGCAGGGGGAAAAAATGTGCATATATACATTGTGATGTCTGTTAGTGATACACACGAGGAAGAAAATTAGTAGAGTAAAGGGATAGAGGGTAACAAAGGATCTTATCTAAAACAAAAAGTTTTAGATAAGATATCAGAACAGGTCTCTCTGAAGAGGTGACATTGAGCAGAGAACTGAGTAAAGTATGAGAATAAGAGAGGGACTATCTGGGAAGAATGTTCCAGGCAGAAAAAAACAGCAAGTGCAAGGGCCCTAGGATGAAGTGTGTTCAACATGTATGAAGAGCAGTCAGGAGACCAGACTGAGGAGAGGACAGTAAGAAACGAGGCTGGAGAAGTAGCCACGAGCCTTGCAAGCCACGATGAGTATATTAATTTCCTAAGGCTGCTACAAGAAAGTACCACAAACTGGGTGGCTTAATATAAGAGAATTTCATTCTTTCACAGTTTCAGGAAGCCAGAACTCCAAAAGCAAGGTGTCAGCAGGGTTGGTTCCTTCTTAGGGGCTCTAAGGAGAATCTGTTCCATTTACTCTCTCGCTTCCAGAGATTGCCAGCCGTTCTTGGCATTCCTTGGGCTTGTACATGCATCCCCCCAATCTCTGCCTACCTTTCTGCTGGGTATGTGTCTCTCTGAGTCTCTTCTACTCTTATAAGGACATCAGCCATACTGGATGAAAGGCCCACCCTACTGCACTATCACCTCATCTTAACTGTACTAATTACGTCTGGCAATGACCCTATTTCCAAAGAAGTTCTCATTCTGAGGTTCAGGAAGGACATCAATTTTGGGAGGACACCATTCAACCCAGTACAATTAAGACTTAGGATTTTAATCTAAGTGTGTGATAGAATGAATGAACAAATGAGCAAGCAAAGAGACAAGTGCAGGAGTGAATGGTAAACCAGGTGAAACAGGCAGCCATCACTTGCCAAGGCCACCAGATGGGCCTTTGTGAGTCACCGACAGACATTGCTCTGTGAAGAAAGGCTTCTGCTACCTTGGGTCTCTGACCTCTCTTTCTGAATGGATATTCAAACTATCATATTTTTCCAAAACTTTCCAGAATGCATGGAATATCTACCTTTCAAAGTAAAAAAACAACAATGTTCACAATAGTGAGCTTCCAGATTCCACGGAAAGGAATTTTTGGAGCACACAATACTTCTGACAGTGGGCCGCCCCCCTTGTCTCTCGCACCCCCAAAGTCAGTTCTCCCAGCCATCGTTGTTTATAATTAGGCCCGACTTTGGGTCCATCCAACATAATGACAGGTGCCCAGAGAGGGCCAATCTTATTTCTCTGCTCAGCCCTCATTATAAGTCTCAGCTGATAAGCTGCTGAGTACTGACACTGCACATTTATTTACAATTGCAAACACCTGTGCACTAGAAAACCAGGCCAGCAGAAAGCCTTCCTCACCCCTACCCCCTCCCCAGCAGCCTCTATTCTCAGGGGCAGCCTGTCCTCCCGTCCCCCTCGCAGCCGGAGCCTGAAGCCAGAAGTCACAGTGATTCATGCCCCTAATGAAGGCCAGCCTCCCCCACCTGAGCACCTGGGACGGCCTCATTAAGCTTCCTTGTCTGTGCAGTCCTGTCCCATGCTAAGGTGCTATCTCACTAAGGGTTAAAGAAATAATTATTGTGGGGCTGGGAGACTTGGTAAATAGCATTAGCCTAAGGAGGAAGCAGATTTCCTGAGCCCAGCTGAGAAATACAATTAAGTTGTAATATTTTGTCAGGGCTTTTTCCTCCTCCTTACTGTTTATCAGTGTTAAGAGACAATTTATACTTTGCAATTCTCTGGGATGGTGAGTGTACCTCACAGCAGGCAGGTAAGATTAAACTGTCTGTCACAAGGCACTGGCCTTCCCGTCTTGCCACATACCCACAGCTGGGAAGGGGAGAGCCTTGGGCACTGGAGGGAGGATCTGCTGACTTCCAATTTCAGCAACTGCAACAGGACAGACCATCACCTCTTCTGCCTTAACTATTGTTTGGAAACTGGAATCAGGACCAACAGGAAGATTCAGGGACCCCCCGCACCCACACACAGCTTCATACTAGGAGTGGGGCAGCCTGTGGTCCCCTCTTCAGCACAGAATGAGATCTCTTTACTCCCAAGTGTCTCTCGTTCCCCATCAAATCAAAAGTGGGGCCCGTTGGGGTCCTCCCTTCCTGCAGGGGAATCTGTGACTAAGCTGAAGGCACCATGATTAATTCATTTCCTCACACAACCTCATGTGATGAACACATTCAGATGAGATAATGCACCTCAGAGGGGACACATTTAGCCTGTGTCGAAATCCAGTCAGCCTTGGATTTCTGTTATAAAGGGTGTCATCATATCGAATAACTGAAAATCTGTTGACTCTCCTTATCTTCCTATGTTTCATTCACTTCAAAATGAATGCTTCTGTCCACAAAAAGACTTGTACATGAATGTTGATTGCAGCTTTATCCAAAACAGCCAAAAACTAGAAACAACCCAAGTGCCCATCAACAGAAGAAGGGATAAGCAAACTGGGCATATTCATACAATAGAATACTGCCCATCATTGAAACAGGACAAGATACAGATACATGCAACAACATCGATAATCTCACAGATATTACGTTGAGTGGAAGAAGACCCAAAAAGTACACGCTGTATGATGCCATTTCTATGAAGTACAAGATCAGCCAAAACTGATTTTGGTAACAAATCAGAATAGTAGTTATCTCTTGGGGTGGGGGCAAGGGTTGGGAAGATTGACTGGAAGGACATTTTCTGGGATGATGGAAATATTTTGGTGGCCACATGGGTGTATACACTTACAAAAAGTGTATACAAACATTAAGATAGAAAACAAACATTAAGATAGAAAAGCCCTGAATCTCCACCTCACATTACTTGTCTGGAAAGTGGGGTGATGACGTGCCGTCCCGATCTTGGCAGAGAGCACCACGTAAGTACGCCGTTCTGTAGAGAGGGTTGTAACACAGATGGCACCAGTTGCCAGGCCTCCTCAGCTTGCTCCTCTCTTCAGGACTGCAGCTAATTACATAAAGTAGGGTCATTTGGTTTCCCAGGAAAACCGGTTTTGAGCCCCCTCCGTGTTCAAGGATTGATGGCATGCCTTCAGGTTTTCCTCCGTAAAGAAATATTTTCGCCAAACATTTGTGAACAGCAGATAGCATAAAAAGGGAAAATGCTGAAGGCAGAGATTAAGAGGGAATAAAGGGAAAAGGTGAGTGAGTAAAACAGCTTCTACATGCTAGTCTCTTCAATTAACGTTTGGGTGGCTGAAACTTCCCCCAAATGCCCAGAATGCTTGCTCCTTGGATCCACATGCTTATGCTCCCTACGTCCCAGGCAGTGACACCCTATGCAAGGAGTGCTGGAATGTGCTAGAAGGTGCTGGGAGGTGGGAGCAGCCCCTGTTGACTGCAAGGCACCACAAGTTTCTGGAGGACCCTCAAGCTTTCCCCTTCCCATCTTCATGATCCTACTTAATGAAATTATCCTGCCGCACCCCCAGCGGCACACACCATGTCTGCACCTTCATCCTCGGAGCCTGTCACTGGGCACACACCTCTGAGCTCAGGGAGCTCTCATGCACTTTTTTGGAAAAGGGGGTTTGGGAATTCAATTTCACACACACCACTAGGTTACTGATATAACAGGTGTGGTTATCTAGTTAACCCAGCAACTTACAGTCCGTCTCTGTTATGAATGCAGAAGCATTGCAAAAAGCAGAGACAGTGAACAACCAAGTAATCTGAAAAGGTAACAAAAGGAGAGCAAAGGGTGAGAGAAACACAACAGTCCGGAGGCCTTTGGTGCAAAACTGAGTGCCATTCCTCAAAAAGGCTCCTGAGGGAAGCTACCAGGGATGGTGCTGAACCTCAAAACAAGACAAGCTCCATCATACTCATGCAATAAGTGAGGTATTGGGTATACTTGAAATTCCTCATTTATGTCTTAAAACCTTTCTCAAAAATTAGTATTTTTCCATTTCTTGGCATCTGTTAATAATGATTTCGTAAAAAAAAAAGGGGGGGGGCGCCTGGGTGGCTCAGTCGTTAAGCGTCTGCCTTCAGCTCGGGTCATGGTCCCAGGGTCCTGGGATCGAGCCCCACATCAGGCTCCCTGCTCGGCGGGAAGCCTGCTTCTCCCTCTCTCACTCCCCCTGCTTGTGTTCCCTCTCTTGCTGTGTCTTTCTCTGTCAAATAAATAAAATCTTTTTTTAAAAAAAATTTTTTAAAAAAAGAAGCAGCAGCAGCACTGGGACAGCTTAATAAAACACTCCCACTTTTAAGAGGTAAAAAAACTGCTAAACTTCAGGGGCACCTGGGTGGCTCAGTCGGTTAAGCATCTGACTCTTAGTTTCAGCTCAGGTCATGATCTCAGGGTTGTGAGATCGAGCCCCGCATCAGGATCCATGCTGGGCATGGAGTGTGCTTGAGACTCTCTCTCCCTCTCCCTCTGCTCCTTCCCACTGCGCCCTCTCTCTCTAAAAAAAATAAATAAAATTTGTTAAAAAGTGTTAAACTTCAGTCCTTCAAAAACAGCCTGTGAAAGCCCCAGATAAACCCGATACTAAGATCTAGGTAGGAAAGTCTCTCTCAAATCCTGTGTGCTCCTACTTGACACAGAATTGTAACCACCTCAGCTATATACCTTCTTAGACTAGACTGTAGGAGACAGACCAGGGAGAGTCCCAGTAAAGGCAGGGACACAGATATGACAAATACACGGAAAGGGGACGAACACCACACATACTACATAAACACTGTCATAATGCTGACCTTAGGTCAGCACGAACAGGGTGAATTTAAATAATCTGAGACAGAGGTAAGTGGGGAATAGAGATGAACAAGGTTGGTCATGAATTGACCATTGTCGAGACTGGCTTTTGGGTGCCTAGGGCTTAGTCTGTGATTTTCTCACTTTTGTATGTGCTTCAAATTTTCCAAAATAAAAAAAGATATTTTAAGGCTGAATTGATCTTCGCATACTCTACTTGAAAAAGGTGGAAATCACATCTTACATTTTAAAACCATTTCTTTCAAAAACAATTCAACTAAAATATGACGATACTTTAAAGGATGTACTCTAGAAAATACACATTTATCTAAAAATACCTCTTTTCTTGGCAGTAATTTCTTTATGTGTGAGGGGGAGAGAAGTGTGTATATGTCACACTCTCTCCTTCCCTCCGCCAGGGCCCAAACCTGTTCCTTCTGCACTGATAACCTCTCTCTCCACATAAACCAGCCAGCCTTAAAACATGCAGCCCAAGGCACTGGTACCCATGACCACGTTAGGTTAAGAAGCTGGGCCTCCTGCCAGATCCTGCCTGGGAGAGACACCCCTCCCCTCACCCCAGGTGGCGCACAGGGGCCCGAAACCAGAATTTCTATCTGCTGCTGGATGCCCGGGTAGCCTAGTGAGGGTCAGGCTGGATTCAGGGTCTGGGCTCAGGCTCACATGCATCACCACTGGCCTCTTCCTCAAGCCTGAAGGGTTTCACCTCACCCCTGGGTGCTGGCAATTACAGAACATTGATGCTACAGAGCAATGCACTCTCTCAGACCAAAATAAATTGAGTTTTCAGGAAATACAAGCCATAGAGGCTGAGGGAGATCCAATCATTCATTCCAAAGCCCATCAATCTATTCTTCATTTGTTCACATCAATGATGTCTCAATGGTTTGATCTCAACAGCCCAGGCCCGGGGATAGCAGCCAGCCTTGGCATTCCAGGGGTGTCCTATGGTTGCTCCAAATTATTTCCTGTTGGCGGACACTTAGAGCTCCAGCCTTCACTGTATGCTCCAGTCAAGGACCATTGGAGGTAATTATTCCTGAGGAAAGAGTGCATCAAGGTGGCTAATGACTTGTGGACAGTCACTCAAAGCATAAGTGGCCATCCACTACTTTTACAGCAGTCCCACCAAATGGCACCATCTGCCATCTTATTACTCAAAACAAACCTGGGCCCTAGCCCAGGAAGTACCCTGTCCAGCACCCCCACATCCAATATAGTCCATCTGAATTCCCAATTATCTCTCAAATCCATCCAATACTCCTCTTCCACTTGCAACACCTGATCCACTCTCATTTCCTTGAGCTTATTGCTACCTGTGAGGAAGTTCAACATGAGGCCAAGGAAGTGAGGAAGCACCTCTGCGCCCCAGGAAGGCAGATGTGCCATCCAAGGAGGCACTTGGCATCATAGAATGGGAAATTCTCCCTGTATCTCGGCATCTGGCTCAACCCGTCCCCCAAATATGGAGCCAACTGGGCCCAGCATTCATGAGGGGGATTTGCTTAAGGGGTTGTCCCTGAAAGCCACCCCAAGTGGGGAGCAGAAAATCAAAAGTGCCTTCCAAAGGAGAAATGGGAAAGGAGCCAGGGGACCCAGTTAAGAATGTTAAGTTAAGAATGTGACAGAGGGTTGCTAGGAGAAAAAGTTGGTGGGTTCATCTTCCAAGAAACTCATTCTAATCCTTAAGAGATAGGCTGTTGATCTGACCAAAAGCAGATGTTGCTCATAGTGTTCTTCAAAACTGGACTTAAAAGGCGTTTAGCTGGAACAGGCCATCTTCATTTCTCCAAGACCCCACCACACCTGCAGTATGGCACCTGGCCTAATTCACATATTTCTGCCACTTTCTGAACCCTCAAAGAGTTGAACTGAGCATAAATGGCAGCAGAAAGCACCAGGGGAGCATCCCATGTGGCACATGACACTTCTGTCCCTGGAGTTTGAGGCACCCCTAACAGAGGCCATCATGTGGACAGCTGCAGTCTCACCCACAGACCCTGCTCCAGCCTGTGCCTTCTTGCCAAGGGCAGAGCAGCCCAGGTGAAGGGGCAGCTGAAGATTCAGGCTGCAGCTGATCGCCCCTCATGCTCGCTCCAGCGAGACCGCAAGGGGCAGGAGGCCACAGTCAAGTCCTCCCCATCCCAAATGGAGTCCCTCACACACCCTGTAAGGTCCTTGTATTTCCATCTCCCGCCGTTATAAAGAATGGGGCTCAATCCAATTATGTTCTGATTTTTGAAACCCTTTTTAGAAATCTAAATGATCCAGAAGTCCTGATAAAACAAACCTAAACCTGGTGGTCCCGGAAGAGGCAGTGGCCCCTCGGCAGGCGGGCATGGTGCTGTCTAGGACACCCGGGGAAACCATTACAGGCTTCAGCACCGGAAGACAGCTCTCACATCATCTGTAAAGAAATCGAAGGCGAGAAAAGCTAAATGACTTTCGCAAGGTCACGCATCTGTTTTACGACAGACCGGAACTAGAGGGTATGTTTTCTTACAGAATAGGCCTGAAGCTCTCTCCCCAGGCATCATGTTCTCTTCCTAACTGTGAACAACACGCTCACGGAGGGACATAGCCCCACATCATGGGGATTGTCTGAGACTGACATAGAAGTATGGGTTTAACAAATCATAGCATAACTATGCTTAAGTGAATAATGTTCTCTTAAGAATGTTAAAAGGGCAGGAAAATTATTTGGCGAATTATATATGATCATCATATGTCATCATACCTTCCAAGGAAAATTACTTCCAAAAATATCCACCTATAATTTCAATGACATACAATATGCACAGATAAAATCATTAAGCTTTATGCCAGCCACATGAATTAGCATAGGCCCTCTGGCCTGGAAGAAATTAAGCAAGTTTAAAAACAATCAGTTTCTCAAAAGAAAGTGTTTGGGTAAAAACAAAAACAAAAACAAAAAACAAAAAAACTCTCTCCCTCATACTCTGTGATAGCCTATATGCAAAAATCATCACGAATTATTTTTAAAAGTCACAAATTCTTTGCTATGTGATTTCACAGACTCTGGACTTGCCTTGAAATTTGTTTTGGCCAAAAGGACATTAACAACAAGCATTAGGTTAGCAGAGGCTTGAAAAGCACTTGCACGCTGGGGCTTGCCCTCTCTTACTGCACAAGGACCCAAAAGAACACAACCAGCATGTGAATGAGCCCAAGTTAATACCTTGGAGGATAAGAACCCACGTGCCCCAGCTGACAGCCAACCAACCACCAGTCCATGTATGTGAGCCCGTGTTAGATCAGTCTCAAGCCAACACACTAATTGCCCGCAGACTATGTGACAGCCCAGCTGAGATCAGTCACACCATCCCACATCAGGAGAATCAGGAGCCATTAAATTTTGAAGCGGTTTGTTATGCAGCAAGACTACCAGATTCATTCTCCAGCATTGCGCTACCATCATAGTATCGAAATCTGATAATAGCAGAAATCTCCTCCACTTTGCTGCGGAGGGGGAAAATCTCTGTCGAGCGGGCAAGCAGAGATTTGGGTATGGGACTAATAATTTCTTGAGTTTTCTCCCACACCAGCCCAAGGAGCCCTGTGGCAGAAGGCCTCTCATTTATTTTTGTTTGCTGATAACAATGACCGTACTGCGGCTGAACTGTCAGTGTGGATATCAGAAATCAGTAATCAATATCAGAGTTAAACTGATGTCCACTGAGGATCCCGAACCAGAAGGAAAGCAACAGGGATCAGGTTACATGGTGCCCATCATCTCATCACTTCTCGGCCTTTTGGCTAAGATCAAGTGTACATGGTGCCCATCACTTTGTCTCTGTTTTCCCTAGCTCTGTTCCTCACGAGCTGAGCCTATCATGCAGCAGGATGGGTTTTGCTCTTCTTGGAGTTTCAAATCCCAGATGTGCTGTCCATGGCAACAACAGCTGCTTGTTAGACCTGGTAGGAACCATGCTCTTTCATTGTCCCTGGTTGGCCATTCACTCGTGCAAGTGTCTGCTTGCTCCTTTGTTCACTCGTTGCTATCACACATAGAACAAAACCTAAAGTTCTCATCACGGTGTGCAAGCCTCCTGGCTACTTCTCCAGCCTCATTTCTTATCACTCTCCCCTCAGTCTGGCCTCTGGACTGCTCTTCATATATATCAAACATCCTTGGTCCTCAGGCCTTTGCACTTGCTCGGGTGACTCATCTACCCCACTTATCTCTCCCCCTCCAGCAGACCAGCCCGGGCTTGCTTACACGGGGCCTCAGCAAGTTTCCGAGAGAGAAGCTCATAGGCCTCTCAAGACCTAGGCTGGGCACTGGGACTGGGCCACATCTTCCACATTATGTTGGCCAAAGCAGGTCATGGGGCAAGTCCAGATTCAGCGGATAGACACCCCCCTCTTGATGACAGAAGCATCAAGGTCACAGAGCAAAGAGGTGTGCAAGGAGCAAGCGAGGGAGAAGAACTGTGACAATTTTATAATCACATTAGCTGTGCTCTGCTTTCCCACAAGGAGGCCTGTGAGAAACCTCCCAGGGCGGGAGATGGACTTTTCTTTACATGTCTTCTTATCTCTTTCGGGTTTGGAACCCATTAGACAGAAAATAAATAAACAATTTCAACTAAGCCTTTTTTTAAATGCCTAGTCAGGAAGAAGATGGGAACTTTTAAAGAAAACATGGGGATTCGTGATCCCTGTACCAGTGAAGACAGATAACCACATGTTGGCTGGGTCTGCATTTCCAACAGTCCAGTTTCTTAACTTCTTTGTATCTTGGTTCGTTCTAAAATTCTGTCTGTCCTTAAAGTATGAGGTGGCAGAAGTATCGTCCCAGAGGGGTGGTAGCGTGTGATGTTCTGCACGTGTGCTCTGAGGTCACACTTCGTGGTTTCAAATCCTGCTAAAGCCATCTCCTGTCTGTAGAATCTCAAGCAATCCAAATTCATTCTGTTTAAGTCCCAGTGTCCTCCTCTGTAAGATGAAGAGAATAGCATCTATTCTGCAGGATTTGGGTAAGAATTAGAGGAAATATATATCCAGAATACCTACAGAAATGTCTAGGGCATGATAGGTGCAAGAGATGGTAAGTATTGTTTAGGAAGTAGAAACTTGTATTTTCTTTCTGCAAACCATTTCCCACATTGCTTTCAAAATAAACCCTTTCAGATCAGATAACTGGCTAGTGCTCCCACAGGAAGCCCTGCTTGTCAACCCTTAAAAAAGACACGGCAATCTTCTTATTGGTTATGGTTTCAAAACCCAGGTCTAC
Source organism: Phoca vitulina (assembly GCF_004348235.1). NCBI lineage: Eukaryota > Metazoa > Chordata > Mammalia > Carnivora > Phocidae > Phoca > Phoca vitulina. Next base: position 49,830,872 of record NW_022589713.1, read on the forward strand.
TTAAGGTAAACAATGCCAGTGCTAATCACTGTCACTCAGAAAGCAAATCTATCCCCCAATCCATTAAATACACCATCAAAAGACACTGGGCATTTTTTATACCTGTAGATGAGTCAGGCCTCCGGGAACCCACAGAGAAGTAACCTCTTTCCAAATGAAGTGTGGGGTTTGGAGAAAATTAGACTCCAATTCAGAACTTAGATAGCCAATAAGAGAACAGTATGATGCCGCTGGCTCCCTGAGGTGCTCCTGTTAACCCCAGAGAAATGAGACTCAGGTAGACAAGATGTCTCGTGGGATTTGGATGGATAACTGGGATGGATCAAGTAGATTATCAAGGCTTTAACTAGGCTGATTGCATCCTTGCCAGCTTAATCACAAAGGCACTTCTCCTGAAGGGTAGGGCTCCACCCTTGCTGGGAGCTTAGAAACAAAGCTTATGGCATCCAACCCGCAGGTCAACACTACCCGGAAGCTAGGACGGGGCGCAGCTGCACAGGGTGCCTGCTGGGTGGCTGAAGACTGAAGACAATCGCTTTCCAAAGACAAGTTCCAGCTCACACTTGCTCACACATAGAGATTTATTACCCAAACACTGTCTGGAAGCAAAATTTTATGTCTTTGACAAAGAAGGAGCATTTTGAACTAGGGATTTACAATGACCAAGAAACAACAGAAAGATACAGTTCTTTGCATCCAAGCAGTGCAGCAGGCTGAGAAATGATTATCACTGCATTCCTTGAGGACATTCATCAGAATTACAATGAGAAACTGGAAACTTCCACTGTGGAAGGGGCCAGGGCTGTCAGGAGTGTGAAGAGGGCTGAAGTGCTCACCCAGATCTCCCCTCTCCATTCTCCCCTCCCAGCTGACCTGCCCTCTGACTCACCCCTGTGCCCTCTCTGTCCCTGCGTCCCCCAAACCCCCAATGTCCAAAGCTAACCCTAGCAAATGATCTACTCCAGGGGCTGGCTAACTTTTCCTGTAAAGGGCCAGATAGTAAGTATTTTAGGCTTTACAGACAGTGCAGTCTCTGCTACAGAGAGTCAATCCGGCCACTGGAGTGCAAAAGTTACCAAAGACAATATGCAAATGAACAGCATCACTGTGTTTATGGACATGGAAATTCGGATTTCATATCATTTTCTTGTGTCATGAAATATTCTTATGCGGATTTTTTCCAACTATGTAAAAACATAAAAACCATTCTTAGCTCACAGGCCCCACAAAAACAGGTTAGAAGGGAAAACGTGGCCCTCGGGCGGTGAGAGGCCTCATCGAATCAATTCATGCACATTGAGGAGTAAATGGATGCTAAGGTTGAAAAGATTACCTCTCCCAGGGTGACTTGCTTGTGAGGAAGTCAGTGGACTCCATTCTCTCAATAACCAGTTATCGGGCACCTTCTGAGTGCCAAGTGCCATGCTGGACACTACAGATATACCAGGTGGCCCCAAAACGACCTGGTACCTGAATTCCTGAATTTGATGGGTTAGCAGGAAATTTCCCTAATGGTACTGGGTGCAAGACGTATCTGAGAGAGGAAGAGGATATCTTAGAATGACCAGGAGGCTCCCTGGGACGCCAAATCCATGCCCCTGAACCCAAAATGGCCCTCTGACGAGCCCAAAGGCTGATCGGGTTACAACACAGCCCTGACACTCCAGATGCGTGTCTTCTGGCTCCAGAGTTCCCTGAGCAAGCCACGTCTGCTTTCTCGTGCAACACTATTAGATTCCAGGATGGTGTTAACTGTATCTTAGGAAGACAGATGCTTTCTCTCTGGGGGTTGGAGTGCAGTACAGAGGTGAAGGGACCAAGCCAGGGAAATAATCGAAGGATATGAAAGCTCAAGCCACGGAGTTGTGATGGGATTAACACCTGTTCCCAGGCAAATTTGCCGATGATAATTCAGAACTTTACATTTTCAGAGCAACAAGACTCATTTACACAGAGTGTTTGAAAATTTTGTTGTTCTATCTCCCCAGCCTGTGAAGGGCACAGAACGAAATCTGCACTTGCTTATTTTGTATCTAAGCAACTGTCGGATTCCATATCTACTAATAAGAAAGGGTATAATTATACCCTGATACTTTAATTAGTAGCAGATGCCTGTGTTTGTGAATAAAATGTAAGATTTTTAGAGGCCCAGAAGCTCAATTATATGCAAACTTCAGGTGCCTGATGTTCGGGCTTCTACTTCCTGTGGATCAGCAAGGACACAGAGGCCCAGACAGTGGCCTTTACCAGATCTGGCCACAGTGAGGAGGACTAGGGGCCTATCTGCATTCAATTTTCATATCACTGAATGTCACTGTGTAATATGTGCAGACATTCTCTCGTGATTTTCCATTTATGGTTGGTAACATCTTTATTTTTAATTCAAGATTTATTTCTACTCACAAAATCTACTCAGGTGATATACCCTAAAAGAGAAGGAAAGGTGAGAACTTAGAAAATTAGGGCATTCTACCATGAACTGTAGCTGGATTATAGTTCGGACAGCATCATCCAGAGGGTATTCTGAGTTTATCTATCACAGGAGATGTATTTCCTCAGGCCAAAAAAAAAAAAAAAAAAGCTTTTAAGTTGACTAGCTTGGTTTATTTTCCTCTCTCAGAATTCAAGGCAAGTTTCTACAAATAAAAAAAATAAAATTTGCTTCCTCAAGTCTGAAAGCACTACGTCTTGTATTGAGGCCTTTGGGGAAGGACAGAAGTGATCAAACGCGTCCTTGGAATTGTTAATATTGCTGCTTACTCACTTCCACCTGGTAAATACAAAGACCCTAGGGTTTAAAAAATTATCGGAACTCAAAAGAAAAAAAAAGGAAGAAAGAGGGAGGGAAACTAGTGTCATGTAATAAAGGAAGGAAGAAAAGAAGGAAAGAAGGAAGGGGGGGAGAGAGGGAGAAAGGAAAGAAGAGGGACAGAGAGAAGAAGCCATCCTCCTGTATCTCCATTCACCACTTACCAGCAGGGAGACCTGGACCATAAGCTGATCCATAAGCTGGATGGAGGAGCTGAGCACGGATCTATACACGGAAAGAGACTGTGTGTCACACTCCTGGTATTGGCTTGGCCCTGGGCACAATGCCTGGCACAGGGGGCACTTTTTAAAGGTTTGCTAAAAGAAACCAAATGGAGGGGTGCCTGGGTGGCTCCGCCAGTTAGGCGTCTGCCTTCAGCTCAGGTCATGATCCCGGGGTCCAGAGATCAAGCCCCACATTGGGTTCCCTGTTCAGCGGGGAGTCTCCTTCTCCCTCTGCCTCTGCCCCTCCCCCCATTTGTGTGCTCTCTCTCTCTCTCAAATAAATAAATAAAATCTTTTTAAAAAATTGAATTCTCTGGGCCTCAGTTTCTCCATCTGAGTAAGACAGGAGAGGGACAGGACAATCCCCAGCATCCATTCTATAATTCTGCAACCTGATTACCTTCTGCACCCATTCTTCAGAAGTCAACTGTCCAGCCAAGCCCACATTTTGACTAGAAATAGAGAATAACTAGAAAACGTCCAGACCCTGAACTTAAACTCTGAAATCTCTAAGAATAATGGATCTCTACCCACCTGACATGGCTCCAGGATGCTTTCAGATAGCATGCCCACCAAGTAGTCAGGAAAACATTACTGTTTCTTAAATGAATTTCCAAAAAAGTTCTCCATAAGTTCTTCCACCTGGAACCAACCACTACAGGGTAAAAGAAGCCAGGCTCTACAAGGTGACCTCATAATTTGGGGAATTTCAGGACACTTCTTCTGCCTTATGTTCTTGGAAGCCAAGTTCCCCAAGTCTAAAAATGAACTCCAGCGTCTCCAACATGGGAGTCGCAGGGGTCCACCCTAGAGGTTAGTCCTAGGGAACCTATGGAGAATAAAAAAGAGAGACCCTAAGGGGCCAAGATAATGCTGTATATTCTTTTCCCAGTCTGGATTCAGCCAAACAGCTAGGCACAAGAGGGAAACAGAGCTGTGATCTGAACACTTCCCCAAGCCCTGCTCTGTCCTCTTCAGAGCTGAGAGGGTGTGAGCAGAGCCTCTGGGTGGCATGGGGGACATCTCACAAGCCCAGTGCACGGTGGGAAAAGATGCTGTCATTCTTGGCCGGCCGGCTTTGACTAACCCATGCTCAAGACCGGCTGCCGCTGCTTCCCCTGACCTTAGGGAACAGAACGAAGTGGATTGGGAACTTTTTACCCACACTTAATTCCCTTTAGTTTCACCATCCCTGGCTGCTGAAATCCCTCCCCTGTGGGGAGGCTGTGTGTGTGTGTGTAACATAGCTCGAGGCAAAAAAGAAGCAATTACTCTTGCCCAAATCTTTCATTCCACAAAACAGCCTTCCCAGCCTTGCTGGTGAAATCTCAGTTTCTTTAATATCATCCCAACCATCTCCTCTCACGACCCAACTGTGCTCAGTAACCCCCCACACACACACACCTTTATCATTTCATCTTGAGCCTGGGCCTCACGGCTTTCCCGTCAATGCCTGTCCATCCATTGCCATCTAGCGTCTGCCTGATGCTCGGGCAGCTGCGGAGAGCATCTCCCTGAGCTATTTTGTTCATTCTCTGGAAGGAAATACTAGCAGTGGGTTTGGCTTTGTTGACGGCTTCCAGGGGAAGTCCTGACCCGGGACACAGCAGCATGGAGGTTCTTGGGGTTATGGCTGGCCAAGCCTCGTGCTGAAAGAAGCCCCCTTGAAGCAGCTTTCTTGTGCTTTTAGTTTAGGAAGGACATCTGGAGAACAGTGCTTTTCAAAATTTCATGTGCATTTGCATCACAAGAGGATCTGGTGAAAATGCGGATTCTGAGGCAGCAAGTGGGGTATGGGTCCTGAAACTGCATTTCTAACAAGCTCTCGGGCAAGGCTAATGCGCTGGTCCGGAGACCACACTGAGTATGGAGGAGCTAGAGAGGCAGCGGAGACTCATCGGGCATTCATTAGCAGCCAAGTACTCAGAAAGAGCCTCAGCTCTGTCTCTAAATTGCACCATGCCCCCCGCCAACCCACAGACCACAGGACCCCGGCTCCGGCCTGTTCAGAGTGAGAGGGACGCTTGCCCTTGGGCGGTCTGGGGACTGTTTCCGTGCTCGGGCGGGGGGCGGTGGGGTGGAAAATCTGCATCCACCACTTACAGTGTTATTGCAGAAAGATACTGAAGCTCTCTCAGCCTCTGTAAAACGAGGACAGCAACACGACTCGGGGATAACACACCTGAAGCAATAACGACCCCGTGGTTGCTGCTGAGTGGCTCAATAGCATTCTCATTCAGTGTTGGGAAAGTGCCAAGTTCCCTACCCCGCTGCCCTTTGACTTTTACTCTGTTCCGTGAAAGATGACGAATATTCAATTAGACAGGGGCTTGCAGAGGCCCACGGAGCAGACCCTTCTATTAAGGGAAGCTGGGGGGTAACGAGGAGGGATGTGAGGGACAGACAAGACAATCGGTGCTGCTGCCTTTTGGTGCCTGCTGAAGCCTCTGGAGCATGCTTGGTGGGTTGTAAGTGGCTCTCTGAGGGAAACACAACAGCACACAGCCCGGCTCAGGAGCCGTCATAGGATTCAGACCATGCGCAAGCACCCCCCGACACACACCCTTCTACTTGGTGGCGATGGCTTTGACTGCCACACGACTGTCCTTGCTCCCATCCCACTGGGCATGAGGCAGAGGGAGAAGCAGGTAGTCAGCCCCTGGGCCCTGGGGCCTTTGGGCCACAAGCTAAACAGTAGCAGGTCGGCACCGTGGGGAGTGGGTGCCACCAGGATGGAGGTGGATGATGGGCCGCCCTGCTCAACCCCCAAAGGGCTGGCAGTGTGAGGAGGTAGGAAGGACAAGAGATATTTTGTTTGTTTATTTTTAAGATTTTATTTATTTATTTGAGTGAGAGGGAGAGAGAGAGAGAGCACGAGCAGGTGAGGGAGGGCTGTGAGCGGCAGAGGGAGAGGGAGAAGCAGACTCCCGGCTGAGCAGGGAGCCTGACTTGAGGCTCCATCCCAGGACCCTGGGATCATGACCTGAATCCAAGGCAGATGCTTAACCGTCTGAGCCACCTAGGCACCCCTATTTTGTTTACTTAAATAGTCGTTTTGACTAGACTGACCTGTATCAAAATTCCCACATAAAGGAATAAAAATTATAAATGTTTTTTAACAAACTTTCTCCTTCCCGATTGCAACTTCTTCAATCTGATAGCTAGAAAGTGTTTTCTGCCTACTGAATCTCTTTATTTGAAGCCCTAATCGGCCATGAGAAGCAGCCAGAAGCTAAAGTTTTAGAAGCACTCAGAGATGAATACATTTGCATTGTTCTAATTCTTCCCAAGGCCTTTCCATTCTGTTTTTCTATATTTAAATGGCAAATCGATAAAATGAGTTTATTTTTTAAAATTTTTTTAAAAGGCAACAAATCTTTGGAGGACCAGGAGTATTTTACACGAAATTTCCAGAAAAGCCTGGGGAAAAAATGACTTTAGGGTTACAGAGAGGACACTGAGGCAAGTCCTTTGAAGCACTGGTGTCAGAACTTCTCTGTGAGGTGAGCTCTGAGCAGACCAGTCTTATTTCAAGAAGATCCTGATGGGTGGTCTCCTACTGATGACCTGTTGGATGCCTAGAGCTTTCCCTTTATTTCCTTCCAAACTGCTTTTCTGTTATTGAACTTAAACTATATTCCTACTGACTCTAAGATACCTTCCTCAATCCTGACTACCACTGACAACCTTCTGAAGACATTGTACTGGAGGATGCCACCCATTGTCCCTCCAAAAGTGGCGCCATCCCAAAGCCTGAGGGGCAAGAGACAGCTCACACTCCACGCAATGAAGCGCTAGGTCCGAGGATCCCTGGTGCCCACCTCAAAGCCTTTTTGGTGAGAGGAAGAAAAGAGTTGACAGAAGTACTCTCTGTCTTACAGGCAGGAGGCCAGCGTGGCTGGTGTGGAGAGAGCCGGAGGAGGCGGGAGGAGATGAGGTCATAGAGACCAGAAGCCAGATTGACCAGGGCCTGATGGGCAGAACAGGGATTACGGAACATGACGGGGCCTTTGCATATGCTGCATGCTCTGCTCTGGAAGCTCTTCCCACGGACATCCTTAAGGCTGACTCCTTCACTTCTCGTGGTTCTCACTCAGAAATCTCCTCCTCAGTGAGGCCTTCCCTGACCATCCACCAACTCTTTATATCCACCTTTCTTCCTTTACCATTCTTTCTAGGCATTTATCATCACCTACCCTACTATATAGTTTTCTGATTTGCCTTGTTTATCACGTCTCCTCTAACTGAATATAACTTCCAAGAGGGCAGAGACTGTTGATTCCCAAGTGCCTAGAACAGTGCTCAGCACACAGTAGATGCTCAATAACTTTGTGTGGAAAGAATGAATAAGTCAGGGAGCCTGGGTTTGTGATCAATCGTAAACCCTCAAACCATGTCAAGTGGTCATGGAGCATTCACCATCGGCAAAGCCCTGTGCTGGGTGCTACAAGGAATTCAGTGAACAGCAATGCCTGGCTCCTGTTTCAATGTATACACGGGCTTATTTGGAAGACAGGTCATAAATGTCAGGGAAGTTAATAATAACAAACGATTTCACCTTTCGTGACCTATCAAGAGTATTTGGTCTAAGAGAAAATCTCTATGATCTAAGATGCTGGGCTTCTGGTTTAACAGAATTAGTGATTCCCTTCCCACCGAAGAGTCCCCCATCCTCACCAAATGACAAAATCTTCTTAATATGCGTGTGAGGTAGTCTTATAGATACGAGAGGACCAGTGTATCAGCCAGGTTACCAAAATAGCAAAAGGAAGATACACAGACTCGGTGTATTAAGAGTTAAATGAGAATTTTAAATCATCATACAAGATATACCATGAGTAGGTATGTTCAAAGTTACCATGTGGCCTCCAGACAAGATTATTACCAAGAGAGTTGGGGGGAAGCAGGGGTCCCTTGGGGTCACCTAAGGCAGAACAGGTCAGACAGGAAGCAAGTTTGAGCCAGGGTCTCAGCTTACAAAGCCAACTTGAATACTTTTGTGGAGAGACCTAGGCCCCCTCAGAAGAAATGGAGGGGTTTTCCAGAGAGGACAGGAACCCTCTGACCTACTAAAGACATCACTAAACCCCAGAACGCCATGCTGTGGAAGTATCACCAGAGAGGCCCCGTCTCCCTCAAGAGTGCCTCGCTGAAGATCCTGAGAGCTTCAACCCACTTGGATCAAGGGGTGGTTGGTTTCAAGCGTAGCAGCCTTCATTTCTCAGTAGATTTCCCTCTTGTCCTCATGTCTAAGAAAAGCTGAGCCTCAGGGGACTTTGAGGACTAACTCACAGCTCATGTCTGGTGGAGCGGGCTTATCTTTTCACCCCCTGCTTCAATTTCCATCTTTCATTCATAAGTGCCTCTCACCCTTACTACCAGGCTCGACGAGTCACAAGTTGGCAAGGCTCTGTTGTGTTGGAAGTCTCCAGATGTGAGCAGGTGTCATGCTCAGGTGAGGGAAAGACAATTATCTCCTGAAATGTACACCCACCAAAATAGCAAAGTGGTGAGTCACCGAAAAATGCCAACCAGGAGGATTATGACAGTGATATCATCACAAAGAGAAAAAAATGAGGAGGAAAAAGGAAATATTCTCGAATTCATCTCCTCCTTAAAAGAATTGGAATATGGCCCTCAGCAATCAATGTGGCAGCCTCCTCACTCCTACCAGCCCTTCCACACACCCCTTCTGGAAAAGGGGTCCTTGCTGCTCTAAGGGAAATTCTTGAGATGATCCATTCAGCACGCATGTTCTGAGAGCATACTATGAGCCAGGCTCCATGTTCAAATAAATCAACTGAGCTTTTAGAACAAAGGAATTCAGTCTTTGCAAGGTACTCAAGTCTGATCTCAAAATTCCTGCTCACCATCTCATCTCTTGACCGTTTTTATCTTAAACCTACCATCTAAAGATCAATCCTACACAACTCAGTTTCCAAAGAGAGCATCCTCATTCGCCTCTTGGAAGAATCTGTTCCATCCTGTCTGTGACAACACTGTGAGCTGTGAGAGGAAAAGAGTGCTCCTTGAAACTGTAAGCCCAGAAAGGCTGCGTGCTGTGGTAGCCCTCACCAGCCTGTGCAGGTGCTGAGCCCACCTGCAGCCAGCTGCCCCTCTCGGAGGTCAAGACAGCAAAAGACAAGAGCTGTGGCCACACTGTGGGGCCTTGTAGAGCCAAGGACAGTCCTTTCCCAGGCAAAGTTAGACCTCCGGGTCCCCACCCCTTCTTGGGAACAGTCTTAACATCCTGCTGAGTCCCTCGTGAATTAATGAGTTAAGTAGATCTTTGACACATTTGCATTCTGTATTTGTATGAGTGGCGGGTTGAACCTTCCAAGAATTATATTGTGGCAACTCCTAAGTTCCAGTCTGGGTTTGAGCCCATTCACTTGAAGGTTTGGGAATATTTTTGGCAGAGGAGGGGCCAGGGATGATTGCTGCGGGAATGTGTGGTTGAGGGTATCGGGGTTAGCTTGACTGAGGCAGCGCCTCGTTATAGTTGGGGATTCACTCGTCAGGCCCTGCCAAGCTCCTTTTATTCACAATCCTATTTTTATTCCTTCCTACCCTGCAAACATCTCAATTCATCCTCTTTCACAAAGAAAACGTATTGTAAGGTCTTGCCCTCGTTTCACTGAGGAGAAAGGAAAAATGACATTGTTTCCTGCTCGGAGATTTATCAGGGAATTCTAGAAGAGAAAATTAAATCTGAGATCAGTCAAAACTTCAAAGAACCAGACTGCAGGACTAAGGCCTGGAGGGGGCCCTGTCACCCTTCTGGGGAGAAGGTTCACTTGGAAGAGGAGACTCAAAGGCCAGGAAGCCTCCCCAGTGACCCCATCCCCAGCGGCCCATTCCATGCGAGCCTTCTCTTCGGGGGAATGTTAATTTTCTCAAACTTGCTCTGATTCATGGTTCCTGATGTGTTTTCCTGGCCTTTTCTCACCACCTTTCCCTCAGCAGTGATGTCAGTGATACAAAGTGAGGAGTTGAGAAAGTGCTTATTTTAAATAAGCTGAGGACAGTCTTCGTGGGTTGTCAAAGAATGGCAATTAGCAGCTCAGTGTTATGTCCTTCCTCTGTCATTTTCCTTAACTCAGTAACGAATAAGTTAGGTTGATTTGGGATTTTCTTTTTTCATTTTCAATTGCAAGTAGCTGAAGCCTAAAATGTCACAACTACAAAAATATCATCTCTTTACATTTCTCAGCTTAAAGGCAAGGCACGGGGAGAACTATATATTCTGTTTCTCTACATTTGTTTAGCTTACATCATCCTTCCCCACCCATGTCCCGCTGATCAAATCACTGTTTCCTTCCTGCCCCTCTGGCTTTGCGGGCGTTCTCGTCTTCTGCAGGACTTTTCCTCTTCTCAACCTCCCTCCCTCCTCCAGGTTCTGAACGTGCTCCTCCAGAGTCTTCCCAGAACAGCCGTTAGGCCAGGCGCGCTTGCGTCTTGTACACAGGATCCGGTTTCCTTCGGTTGTGGGGTCTTTCTGCCTTCTCTCAGACCTGCCCCCACCACTCTCTGGACTGATGCCTGGCGCACAGTGGTTGGATCTGGGACTTGGGTAACTGGATACCTGGACCCAGCCCCAGTGCCATCGTTTATCAATTAGTGATAGGAACAGATCAACGTGTTTGATTCTGTTGCCTTGTCCAAGCAACATGCATGATGATAACAGAAACATCTCAGGATTGTGGCAGGGAGCAGGGAGATGATTTGTGAGAAAGCACATCAAGGGCTCTGGAAGCACTCAACAGATGCTAACCTAGTTTTCTTTCACCAAATGCCTGGCTCTGTCTCACTTGGGGATTTCCTGCAAGGTTTTTCTAAGACAGTCCTGCAGGCCACCTGCCCCCGGAGTAAGGCAGCTGGCTCTGGCTGATGCCTGAGGGGTTGAGTCCTGGTCTCCTCCAGAGGGGCAGTCTCAAGCAAGTGCTGAGTCTCCCAGAGCCTCGGCTTCCTCAACCATGGAGCGAGGGTGGGTGACGAGCACCCACTCAGTCTGTCTCCAAAGTTATCGGGAGGATCAAATGAACATTTTTTATAATCATAAATCTTACAGAAATGAAAGGCATTATTGTTTTTTAATTTGGAAAAGGGGGAGTAGGGTTTGGCTTCTTCGAAAATTTTTCCATGTCCTTCTGTCTCCTCATGGAAAATTTGATTCTTAGAAAATTTCTACCAAGAAATTTCACCCATCCATCCATTCACTCACTCATTCATTCAATCAATCCATCAACAAAAATTTCCTAAGCACCTGCCATGTGCCAAGAACCCCTGCCAGGTGCTGGGCACCACAGTTGAGTAAGACAGAGTCCCTGCTATCAAGACAGTCACAGGCTAATGGGAGAGACAGACAAGCACCAGGTGGGCTGGGCTGGGACAGAGTGGAATGGGGTCTACAGAAACAGAGAGGGGTAAAACTCTTTCAGGGGGATTGGGGAAGACTGTGCCCACTTCCTTGGCTGTCTGAGGTGCAGCCACTTACCTTCCCTCTCTGGACTGCAAAGGGCTCATCACATGAAAAATGGGGACCTTGAAGGAGACAAGCCCTAAGACTCATAAATGAGTCTACCATGTCCTGTTCCCCAAAATCCTATTACCAAAAAAAAAAATTGAAGATTAAAAATAAAAAAAAAAAAACAGTTCTAAGCATCAGGAGGCCTACATGCTCTAGTCAAATTGAGATGCCAAACAAACATTCTCTCTCTCTCTCTTTCTCCCTCACCCTCTCCCTCTCTCTCGCTCACTCACACGCGCATGCACACACACAAGCACACACACATCGACACAGCCCCCTCCCCATTCACTCTCAGGGAATTTGGCACATAATTCGCAGTCAGGCTTTCGTCTCTCGCCCACACTGTGTTAGTCATGGCTGAAAGGTATCGCTGGGGCTTTCTGGATGCAGTTGGTATACATTCTGGTTGTATCCTAGCCTGGCACAGAGCTGCTGAAGTTCATATGGACGATATCAAAGCTTCAGGAGGCAGTTGAGGACTTTGAACTATTTATAGACTTTTCAATATGCAGAGCGGTTGCTCTAGAATTTCCATTAACCCCTCAGAGGTTTTAGCTGTCAGATTAATTTCCCAGTTCCCCGAGGAATGCTGACCTTTATTAAACCCCATTAGACCATTTCCTTTTGGGGTTCATTTCTCTGTATGTGAAAACACTCAACATCTTCATAGTCCTGCTCAATTTACCTGTACTTTTTAAGCCAGAAAAGTAAAAAAGAGTTTCCAAATTTTAAGAATCCTAGGCACCTTTCTCCAAACACTTTCAGAGCAAACTCACCGTGGGGATGTGTAACTAGAAGAAAGTCCCCACGATCCATGTTTAAGCATTGTGTCTTACATACATACACAAATAGTAATACGCATGACTTTGTATTTGCTAATCAAACCATTAAAAAGGCTATTTTTGTGACCCGCGTGCTAGTTCTCACTCTGCTACCAACCATCTGAGTGACCTTGGGCACAGCGTTCTTGCTCTTTGGGCTTCAGCTGCCTTTTGTGCAAAACAAGGGAGTTGGACTAAATCAGTGACTTTCAACATTTTGAGCACCAGAATTCTTTCTTCAAATGATTGTAGAGATGTTTAAAATATATAAGAGATATTCTAATAGGTAAAGGAGATGCTCCAGTGTGCCGTGTGGGTGTCGAATCCCATCTGATTGGCTCGCGTCCCGGAGCACTCAGGGTACGTCATGGAACCCTTTGGGATCACTGGAGCACAGGGGGATACCCCTTGAACTGAGTGAGTTTTAAATCCTCACCAAATCCCAAACTATGTGTTATTCTCATTGCCAAGTTCTTGCCTCCATTAGCCCATCCACCACCTAAGAATGTCCTGCTATTTTAAATAGTTAAAACCCATAATACAGGGGCGCCTGGGTGGCTCAGTCATTAAGCATCTGCTTTCGGCTCAGGTCATGATCCCAGGGTCCTGGGATCGAGTCCCACATCGGGCTCCCTGCTCTGTGGGAAGTCTGTTTCTCCCTCTCCCTCTCCCCCTGCTTGTGTTCCCTCTCTCGCTGTGTCTCTCTCTGTCAAATAAATAAAAATCTTTAAAAAAAAAAAAAAACCTATAATAGAGAAACCTTCATGACAAAAACTCTTAACAGTTACTTTCCTTGGTAACCACACATAACTTGGCTCTCTTACCCCACGGCACTGAAGCATGGATAAGAGACAAACAACAAGAGTAGCGCCACTTCACAGGAAGATGCTAGAGAGTAGGAGATTAGATAAATGGCTAGAGATCTGAAGTGATAATCCTGATCCCTCTGCACACAACAGAGCACTTCTCGAGTCCATGGGTCCCCCCACCTGCCGTCAGGCATAGAAGGGAATGCAAAGGTGGAGGTGAATCAGAGAAGTCACCTCCACTGGGACACATTCAGCTCTGAGTATGAATAACCCCATTGGAGGACCCCAGCTGCTGTGGGCAGAGCAGAGTGTCATCTTGCCCAGGGCTTCAAACCCAACCCTCCTGGATGGGAACCTCCATCCCAAGGGCGTGGCCCACCAATGAGAGCCTCCAAAACTCTATGGGCTCATCAATCCCTGCCAAGTCTCTACAGCCTCCAAAGCCCTCAGTCAAGAAATCAGTTTAAGGACGTTTGCAGACTCCACTAATTATTCCACCAGCAATTTCCCACCAGACCTAGTAAGGAAAGACAATGACACATCCCTTCTTTCAACAGATATTCAATGTCTACCATGTGCCCTGAGATGCATCAGGAATTAAATGGGAAGACAAATATATTCCTTGCAAATATATTTGTCTAACAGACATTTATCAGTCTTCATGTTGCAGAACTTTCTAGCATTTGATGCAATTGATCAGTCTCTTCTTGGATCACTTGTTTCCCATGGTTTTTACAGACAAAACCCTCATTTTCCCACCTACGTCCCAGGGCTCTCTTCTGCCTCTTTTCAGCCTTGCCCTCCTCTGTGTGGTCCCTGACTCTATCCTAGCACCCTAAGCACCCTCTTCCGCTCACTCTAGACCAAGGATCTTAACCTGGGGGTCCCAGGCCCCCTGGGAGTCAGTGAAACTGGGTGTGAAAAAAACTGCATCTTTATTTTTACTTACCTCTTACTGAAATTTAGCAAGCCCTTCGACTATGAATGCAGGCAACAAACCACAGCAGTATTAGCAGGACCTGTGTGTCTTTGTCCCCAGTAAACAGCCCAGGTATCTTCATCCCACACAACAGATGTTGCAGAGGTCTCAAAATCTATATTCATCACTACTTCACAAGTATAGTAACTATTAGAGCTGCCACGGAGTTTTGTTATATAATGAGTTAATAAAGAAGCTTATATACTTTCATACCACTAATTTATTTTTAATATTTTGAGAACTATTTCAGTGTAATTGGTTCCCATTGTTATCTTATGCATTTTATTTCACACATTTAAAATCAGAGGTGTTCCCAGACTGCTGAAGGAATCCAGAGTGTGCACACACACACACACACACACACAGAGAGAAAAGCTGCTTTCCAAGGGGTCTTATGTGTGATTGTGGCTTTAGTTATCACCAATACCTTCACATACACATCTTCAGTTTAGACAGCTACCCTGAACTCCAAACCTGTAACACCCAACTGCCTACTCAAGATCAACCTTTGAATATCTCAAAGTTACCCCAAACCCAGCGTGTTCAAAGCCAAATTCATGGCAGGCCCCCTCCCAAACTCCCCAACTCAGCAGAGAATACCCTGCAGGATCCAGCCCTAATTCTGCAGCCTCATGCTGTATGGGTGTTGGGTGCCCCACCCTCTGCCCTCCAGCCCCCCTTTCAGTCCTCTGTACCCCAACTTCTTCCTCGCCCCAGAAGTCTGGTCACAGCTGCCTCACTCAAACTCCTTACCCTCAGCCCCCACCCTAGTGAACATTTACTTTCCATACCTACCTCAGCTTTCAGCAAAGCCTTCCTCAACCTCCTACCTGTCAAATTGCCCCACTAGAGAGACTCACAGCATCATGTAACCCTCCTTTGCAGAACCACCTCTGTTGCAATTTCACTTCTGTTTTGGTAATTATTTCTTAATGGTGGTGTCCCCATCTGATTATAAAAACCCTGAGGAAAGGAACTGGGTCTACTTTTATCACAACTGTATCTCCAGCACCTTAGCACAATGCCTAGCACACAACCAGCATTCCGTAAACATTTGTTAAATAGATGACTTAATTAAAGTCCATGGGGGTCTACAGTCTAGGAGGAGACAGATATTACACAAACACTCAAAATAATTATTATGTAATTACAACTGTTACAAGTGCTTAGAAAAGCATGATGTGCACTCTGAACTCGTGACTGGAGAACCTGATCTAGCAGTCCAAATAAGTCAATGAAGATTTTCCCAAAGAAGCAACATTTCAGCTGAGACCTGAAAGATGGGGACCAACTGTCCAGCTGAATGAAGGAACAGTATTTTTGGCAAAAGGATCAGCATGTGTGTAATCTCTAGCGCAGGAAGAACTTGGCAGATTCAAGAGAGTGAAGGAAGGCCTTTGGGGTTGGGGTGCCAGGAACTAGAGGGCAGGTGATATAAGGGGAGACTGAAGAGGAAGCTAGGAGCCAAATCACAAAGAATTTTATGGGTCAGGGTAAGGGCTTGGGGCTCTGATAGGTTGCAAAATGGCTACAATTACCCCCCCCCCACCTGGATCTAGCCCTTTGTAATGTGATTTTGCAGCTTTTCCCACAAAGAACTAGTCCATTTCCCTATCCCTTTATTCCCTTGAATCTGAGCTGGACTTTTCTCTTAACTGGGCCAAAAGAATGCAGAAGTGAAGTACCAGTTCTGAGCCTGGGCCTCTTGTGCCTTGCAGCATCTACTCTCTCTCTCAGAGCCTTTCCTAGATCCTGGCATGAGAGATCATGTGGTGCAAAGCCCAACCATCCAAGCTGAGCCCTTTCCCATATAGCCAGCTTCCAGCTGATTTACCAGCCAACCCCATACTCATGAGTGAGCCCACAAATCCAGAAGAATCAAGTTACCATCATGAGCCATAAATACTTGTTAGTTTTGGCCACTAAGTTTGACATGATTCATTATGCAGCAAAAGCTAACTGATAGCGTGGCTTTACCCTGAGATCAGGGAAAGCTATTCAGAGATTTAAAAAGCTGAGTGGCAGGGTGAGATGTGCCTTTGTAAAAGCCACTCTGGCTGCTATGTAAACAATATACAGAGAAGGGGCAAGTCCAACTCAGACACCAGTTAGTGAGTACTGCTGTCACCCAGAGAGAGGTGATGACCTCCAGCCCAGGAGGTGGCAGTGGATGTGATGAGAAGTGGAGGGACATGGGAATGCTTCCAGAAGGGATGTCAACAGGACTTGGTGACTGATTCAGTGCTGGGGGTAAGGAGAGGGATGTCAATAATGACCCCTCAGTTTCTGCTGGAGCAACTGCAAGGGTGGTTTTATTAGTCAGAGTTCTCCAGGGCGTGTATACCAGTAGGATGTGAAATAGAGAGAAATGTATTCTAAGGAAATGGCTCATGTGAGTATGGAGAATGGCAGGTCCAAATCTGCAGGGTGGGCCAGCAAGGCTGGAGACCCAGGAGAGCCGATGGTGGGGATGAAGTCCAAAAGCAGTCTGCTGGGGAGTTTTTTTACTCTGGGAAGTGTCCATCTTTTTGTTCTATTCAGGCATCCAAAGGATTAGATGAGGTCCATCCACATTATGGAGGATAATCTGCTTTACTCTGCTGATTAAAATGTAAACCCATCCAAAACACCCTTGCAGAAACACCCAGAATAATGACCAAATATCTGCTTCCCCCTTGGCCTGGTCAAGTCGGCATATAAATGAACCATCACAATGGCGCTGCCAGCAACTGAGATGAGGAGGCTGGGGGAAGCAGGCTTGTGCGCTAAGGTGATGAGTTCAGAAAGCACAAGGCGAAGTGGACAGAGGGCATTCCGGCCAGGCCCAAGGTCCCCAGGGACTCCCGCACAGCAAAAGCTGGTTTCTGCCGCTGTCGTGGTCACAGTGTGACCCTAACACCACAGCAGCCACACAAGGGACCAAGGAGAAGCAGACGGTACATCCCCCACGCTGACAGACCTTGATAGTCTTGTTAGAGGGGGAACATGGAATTTAAGGTGAATGGAGCCCAAGTGGACTAATGGAGGAGACCCTAAGGCTGCTTTCCAAAGCAGCTCCCCACTGCATGACTGTCCTGCCACATAGCCCGTGGGCTTGTGTGCTGCATACGAGGCCCTTAGGGTCTGGGACCTAACTGCCCATCTCTCTCTCTCTCTCTCTAAACTCACTGTCCCTTCACCTTTCCAAGAAAGGACACCAGGGAAAAGGCAGCATTGAAGAGCATGAACTTTGCCTTCAGGTTGCCTGGAAGCACCTCTTTGCCCCTCCGGTTACGGGCTTCTCTCTCTGGGCAAGTCCCTGAACCATTCCTGGCTTCTTCATCTGTGAGGTGGGGATAAAACAGGACACACCTGCATGTGGTAAGAATTAGCTAAAATAATGCTTAGCAAAGCACCCGGCACTTAGCATGAAGGAAGTGTTAACTGCTATTATTAGGTCATTGCTATCATCATTATCATTACTAGGGGCTTTAAAGTCCAACAAACTGGGACGCCGGGGTGGCTCAGTTGGTTAAGCGTCTGTCTTCGGCTCAAGTCATGATCCCAGGGTCCTGGGATCGAGCCCAGCATCGGGCTCCTTGCTCAGTAGGGAGCCTGCTTCTCCCTCTGCCTGCCACTCCCCCTGCTTGTGCTATCTCTCTCTCTCTCTCTCTCTGACAAATAAATAAAATCTTTTAAAAATAAATAAATAAAGTCCAACAAACCTTTAAAGTCCACTCCTTATTAACTACTTAATGGCTGTGCATCTTGAATAAGTCACTTAACCTCTCTGGGCCCCAGTTCCTGAATTGTGAAAGGTGACAGTGTTTCTTACATCTCAAGGATATTGTGACGATTAAAAGCGACAAAGCAGAGAAAACACTTCAAACATTCCCTGGTACTAGGTAAATGAGCAATACAGTTCACCCAGGAGTAACATAGTGGTACGGTTGTATTCAAAATGCACCGTGCTATTTGGCACCTCTGTGACCTTCTGTCACAGAAAATGGCCTTGTCCATCTGCCAAGCATCCATGCCTCTTGTGGCAGCTGCTCATGCCCCTTTTCCCCTAGAGACTTTCCTGTTACCCACCCACCTCAGCCCAACCAGCCTCTCCTGGGTTCACCTGCTCTCAAGTGTATGCCTCGACCACCGCCTATGTCTCTTCTCAGTGAGGGTAGCTGCTTACACGTCTCATCTCCACGAGTGTTCCAGACACCGCTGGGCCTCCAAAGTCCACCACGAGGCCTGGAACAAAGCAGAAGTTCAGTAAACTCTGGTAACACTGAGCAACCCTGGCAAGAGAACCTCCTGCTCCTGGACTCACGGGAGGCTTACAGGTGCAGAGGGCACACCCCTCAGACACATGGGTCCCTGAGAAAGGTGGGGAGACACTGAAAACCATCTTCTGCCTGACACCCACCTCCTCTCGTCCCTCCAGCCTCCCCTGTAGCCCTTCCCAAGAGATCAAGAGGGACGCCATAAAAAAGTGAGAGGACCTACCTGTGGGCCTTCTCTCCTGCTAAGTGGCCCAAGTTCGCAGGTTTCCTGAGGCTCCAGCCCAATCTTTAATGATTTGGCAAGAAAAGATTTCTCAGCCTCGCTTGCTGCTCCTGCCAGAGTCAAAAAATGCTAAATGGCATCTCTCTGCTCCAAAAGGCTGGAGGGTCGCACTGGGCCTGCCGTGTTAGATAACATGCCAGCAGGCTGGGACTTGTGTGAACCTGAGCGCACCCTCCTGCCACCTGCACACCCAGTAATCGGCCAGGTCTCTCCAAGTGGGCCCTGTCCCCTGTGTTAATGGTCTCACAGCCTGACACCGCCAACGGCTTCCTGCACTTTACCCGGCGCTGTCTGCAAAGGCTCTCAGGGCTCTCCCCCACCATTAATTCAAAGTTCCTCGTGTCCACACAGGCCCCAGGAGGTAGGCCTGGAGGCTACAGCCTGCACACCAAAAGCCACCCACCCATCCTATTAAGTGTCTCGTAGGGACTGTGGCCTGTGGGCGGGAGGGATGAGCTGTGCAGGAGGGGCAGACAGACATTCGCTGTTCTCTCCTTCAGAAAGCTTACACAAAGCAGGAACAGCTCCTTCATTCATCTACTCTTCAGAAATTGACTGAGCACTCACTATATGCCACGTTCTATATCAGGTGCTAGACTCCCAGTGGTGAGCAGAGCAGACACGGCCCCTGTTCTGCCAGTGGTGGGTCCAGATTTGAATCAAGGCATCACAAAAACGAAAGCTTAATTATGCTCTGCAAAGCTGCTACGAAGCTCAGAGGGACAGTGTCCACCCTACGTTATAAGACAAGAGGCTCAGGCTGAGTCAGGGGCTAGGGTTTAATCAACTCCAGAGATGCTTAAAAGGCATTTAATGAAATTACACACATTCTTAGGCCAATCTGATCCTTAGTAAAAATAGGAACTATTTTACAAGCTGTCTTACAAACCTGTAGAAACTGTTAGTCGTCCCTGATATTCAACCTTTCCTTCTACAGTAATTGAACACCTGAATGTTAGCTGGGTACTTGGTTACCTAGAATCAAAACTACATTCTCTCAGCTAGTTTGACTAGGTAACTAAGTTCTCGGTGGTGGGATATAAGCAGAAATGGTATGAGCAACTTCCTGGACATTTGGGAAAGATAATGTCCATTTTAGTCCCTTCCCCTCTTCCTGCTGGTAGAAAAGTGGGCATGGCTCCTGGTGCAGGAGCAGTCACCTTGGGCTACAAGTGGAAAAAGAACTTTGAAGATGATGGAACAACAATTAATCCAAATTTAAACGGAATGTGGTACCCACAGGTGGGGAGCCTCAAGTGGCAAAACCTAAAATGAGATGCTGTCCAAGTGGGATTGGGAGGACAGCAGATGGCTAGGATGCAGACATGATATTTCATCACATCTAAAATGCACATTTTTTGCCCATTTTAACATCTCTGAAAGTGATTTGCATCTCACAACTGAGAGCATATTACAATTGCTATGGGCCATTTTTTACACTGGGACATGGTTGCATAAGACATGCATAGCAAACCCTAACATCCTCCATAAAACATGGTATCACAGGCTGGTCATCTGCTGATCCTAGTTATTCTGTACAAAGCTCTTAGTTAGACCATCATCAGTGGAAGACAAATAACCTGCCAGTGGAGATGAAGTGTTGGGGAAATTTCCAAATTTGGAGGGGGGGCGGGTATCAGTTGCCTTTCTTTCTCTTTCACCTAAAGTTACAAGAGAGATTAACTCTGTCTAGAGACAGTCACAAACAGACATGGAAGGGGACATAATTCGGCTAGGAGAGGGACTTTCTATCTGTGGCAAGCAATCTACATTGACTGGGAGTCTAGTACTTTTATGGCCTGAAAGAATAAAATACAAGGGAGAAATCTTCCACAAGCAGAGCTGGGGGACTTCAGCAGACACAGTGAACAAAGGCATTCTCCCCAGAGAACAGAAGCGGGTGACCTGAATGGACTCACCAGGAAATGTGATCTACAGCCAGAAAAGAAACTATTTGCCTTCATGGACCAATGTCTACAGAATTTCCAACTTTCCCTTTTCAAGATGGAGTTTGGGTTGTGATTGTCCTGTGTCCACTGAGTCATATATATTGGCCATGTTGTGATTAGATCATTTTCCTTTTAGTTTAAAGACCACCAGATCAAGTAAAGCCTATTGTGATCTGATGGACAGAACTGTGCATTACCCCGAGATCCTGGCCTTTGACCCAGATGCAGGACCCAAATGGGACTCTGTTCCCTTTAGGGGATGGATGAGTATGTTCTACATAAGGAAAAAGGAACATGCAGATACTTGGCTAGCCAAATTAATTGGCTATCACAGAAGCTACTAATGATGGATGTGTCCTTAATGTAATAAATATATCTATCTCAATTTTTTTAAACCAGCCTCGTGATTAATGGGAAAACACAAGAAACTCCCATTAAAGTCAGGGACAAAACAAAATACCCACTATCACTCTTATTTTTTAACATGGTTTTGGAAATACTAACCAATGAGAATCAACAATAAACAGAAATGGTGTTAGATACAAAAAAAATTTTAAATGGAAGCTAAGTTATCACTATTTTAGTTGGTGTGATTATCAACTAGTAAAATTCCAAGAGGATTATATGAAAATCTACTGCAAATATCTATGAAATGAGAATGAATCTATACAGTGTAAATCTATTGCAAATAAAAACTTTAGTAGGTTTAATAGATACAAAATTAATATAGAGAATTTAATAATAGCCAGTTAGAAGGTATCAGGAAAGAAAAATCTCACGTGTAATAACCAAAAAGGATAAAATATATAGAAATAGCCCAACATGTGCAAAAATCTATGTGAAGAAAATTTAAACCACCCTGAGGGATGCAGACAAAAAAAAAGACTTTTTTTTTTTAGTAGGTTCCATGCCCTGCGTGGAGCCCAATGCAGGGCTTGAACTCTGAGCTGAGATAAAGACCTGAGCTGAGATCAAGAATCAGACGCTTAACTGACTGAGCCACCCAGGTGCCCCCCCAAAAAGACTTTTTTAATAGGAGGTGTACCATATTCTTAAATAGGAAGTGCCTCATACAAAATTTAAAAAAAAAAAACACACACACACACAATTCTCCAAGAAAAGTCTTTTTTTAAAAGGAATGTAAGAAGACAGCCAAATATAAAGATATATTACAATACTATAGGAATTAAAATAATAATGTACTGGTGCATGAAAGGATAGACAGATCAAAGGAACAGAATTTAAAGCCAAAAGATCCATGAATACATGTGAGTGTATATAAATAAACACTTAATGTATGATAAAGATGTTTTGAATCAGCAAGAAAAATGATGTCTTCAACAAAATGATGTTGGGAAAACTAAGCAACCAGAGAGCAGGCCTGCCACATCACAAATGGGTTTTTTTCCTAATTTGTGGTTGTTGTTTTTTTACTTTGCATATAGTGTCTTTTGCAATGCACGTGTGTCTTTTTTTTCTTTTTGTTTTATGGAGTCAAATACACTGATCTCTTTTACCGTGACTTCTGAGTTTGCACCATTCTTAGAAAGTCTCGCCCATTTTGAGATTAAAACAATTCTCATATTCTCTAGTAATACTTTATGACTTAATTTTTTTCAATACTTAAATCTTTGATCCACCTAGACCTTACTTTGATGGAAGATGTGAGGTAAAGCCAAGTTGATTGCCTCCAGGGTGTTCAGAGAAGAAAAGCAACTCTTCCTCTGGTTCGAGGCCAAGAACCTGTTTCCAACGACAGGAAATCAAAGAGCCACCATCTTCAGTAATGATTCTGAGAATCTTCCCAAGAACACGATCTGTCTGTCATCGGTGGTCCTGCATTGCCCTCATGACAAAGGTCAAAGGCACTTAGGACTCCGCCCTGCTTTTCACCCTGGTCTCGCCTTGGCTTGCTCCCTGCCCCAGAGTATCCTCATTATCTGGGAAGAAATGCCTGTGCTCATTGGAATTCACTCTTCACCACAACTGATGTGCTGCTAACTCATTTTTCAAATCTAAACCCAGCCATTGCCCTTCGGCTGCCTTGCCTTACACATCACACGTGAGCACACATTCCCCACCCACATCCCTCCCTCTGGGCCGCATGTTCATGCCCCAGATCCCTCCCACACACCACTACCAAAGCAGCAACCACATTCCACGTTGTGCTGTTCACGGCTGTGTGTCTTCCCTGCTGGCCTACAGACAATGTCTCTGCTGCTTCTGCTAGCCCTCCACCTAGTGCAGTGGGATGCTGCATAAATGAGTGAGTGAACGAGTGAAGATCCCCCAACTCTGTTCACTTTGAAAGTATTTTTCTAATGCCAAGAATGGTAAGATCATCAAGAAGGTGATGTTCTTAGCAGTGGTATATATAATGTCCCCAAAAATGCAAATTATAAATGCTTAACTGAGCTGATAGCTAACCATTCTGGTATACAACAGCATGGTAGTTTGCTGCAAAAAGGGCTCAAATTCTTCTCTTCCCTGTATAGATACCTCTTTTCATTATTATTTTGCAGCACCTTCCATCGAGAGGTAGAGTCTTCTTCCTTTTCCTTGAGTCTGACCTTGGGATTTGCTTTGGGCATTTAAGTGTGGCAGAAGTCCTTGCATGTCTTTTTTTTTTTTTTAAAGACGGTTATTTTAAAGAGAGAAATAACAGTTTTTAAAGGGAGAAAACCTTTATTTTTAGCATGTAGGAGGCATTTCCCCTCATAATTTTGTTCCGCCTCAATTTTAGCCATCTCATGGACCACCATTTGAGTTTTCCTCAACAATTTTAGGCTAATTTTTATCTTGGTCTAACATTTATATCATTCTATTTATTCTTCACAATTCAAATGGATGGATTGTAAGAGAAATAGAAATTGTGATTTCATATTAATAAATATGAAAATTTCATATTAATAAATAAACATTATTGCTCATGTAGAGAGGTCATGATTCACCTGCTCTGTCTCTAGAGCTTCTGTTAGAACTCTCAGACATGTTTGGATGTCCCTGTGTCCTCAGATTGAGGGAGTAATTGTGTATCTTAATATATGGCTAATCCATGAAACCCAAGACCTGTCGTGAGTTGAGGCATATGTGTCAGAGTTCCATGCTCCTTTCTCAAGCCTCAAAATTTACATGCCTGTGAGAAGAGTTACCTAACACAGATCTGGCATCAAGCTGATGTATGTGTGTGTGTGAAAGGATCCCTCTATCTAGTTAATTAACACATCCATCACCTCACATTTTGTGTGTGTGAGAACATTTAAGTTCTACTCTCTTAGCAAATTTCAATTGTACAATACAGGGATATCAACTATAGCTGCCATGCTTTACATTCTATCCTCAAACCTTAAACATCTTAGAGCTGAAAATCTGTACCCTTTTACCGACCTCTCCTTATTTCTCTCACCTTCCCCTCGTCCCTGGCAACTACTTTTCTACGCTCTGTTTCTATGAGCTGGACTTTGTTTTTTTTTTAGATTTCACATGTAAGTGATACCATGCACTATTTCTCTTGCTCCATCTGGCTTACGCCCTTAAGGTCCATCCATGTTGTTGCAAATCACAGGATGTCTTCTTTCTCAAGGCTGAGCAATATTCCATTGTAGATATATACCACATCTTCCTTATCCATTCATTCATTGATAGCAACTTGGGTTGTTTCCATATCTAGACTATTATGAATAATGCTGCAATGAGCATAAAAATGCAGTGATCTCTTCCAGATCCTCTTTTCCTCTCCTTTCAATATGTACCTAGAGATGGGATTGCTGGATCATATGGTAACTCTATTTTGAATTTTTTTGAGAAGTCTCCATACTGTTTCCCATAGTGGTACCAGTTTACATTCCCACCACCAGTGCACAGGGGCTTCCTTTTCTCCACATCCTCAACACTTGTTACCTCTTATCTTTTGGATGAATAGCCATTCTAACAGGTGTGAGGTGATATCTCACTGTGGTTTTGATTTGCATTTCCCTAGTGATTAGTGATGTTGAGCACCTTTTCATGTACTTGTTGGCCATCTGTATGTCTTTGGAAATTTTTCTATTCAGTTCCTCTGCCTATTTTTTAATCAGATTGTTTGTTCATTTGTTTGCTTTTGCTATTGAGTTGTATGAGTTCTTCATATATTTTGGATATTAAGCCTTTATCAAATGTATAATTTGCAAATATTTTCACCCATTCTGTAGGTTGCCTTTTCATTTGTGAATGGTTTCCTTTGTTGTGCAGATCTTTTTAGTCTGATACAGTCCCACTTTTTATTTTTGCTTTTATTGCCTTTGCTTCTGGTGTCCAATCCAAAAACTCATCACCAAGACTGATGTCAAGGAGCTTGCTGCCTATGTTTTCTTCTAGAAGTTTTATGGCTTCAGGTCTTACATTCAACTAATTAATCCATTTTGAGTTGATTTTGTGTATGGTGTAAAATAGTGGTCCAGTTTCATTCCTTTGCATGTGGCTGTCCAGTTTTCCCAGCACCATTTATTTAAGAGACTATCCT
Source organism: Phoca vitulina (assembly GCF_004348235.1). Classification (NCBI taxonomy): domain Eukaryota; kingdom Metazoa; phylum Chordata; class Mammalia; order Carnivora; family Phocidae; genus Phoca; species Phoca vitulina. The sequence continues at coordinate 49,856,036 of NW_022589713.1, forward strand.
GTGCTATGTATGTCTGTGTGCATGCACACACACACATGCACACATACCTGTTGGTTCTGCTTCTCTGGAGAACATTGACTAATACAACAGATATTTTTGCTAGAAATAGAATTCTGGCTTTACTTTTTTTTCTTTTCAACAATTTAGATGTGTCACTCCATTTTACTCCCTTTTCTTTTTGCTTGTATGGTTTTGGGGAAAAGATTGCTGTAATTCTTAGTCTTTTTCTTCTCTAGGTAACATGATTTTTTTTTTTACCTCCCTCTGGCTTCATTCCTAACTTTGTCTTAGTTTCTGCAGTTTGTATATGAAATGTCTGTGTGTGTGTATGTATGTGTGTGTGTATTTAGCTTGCTAAACATTTTATGTGATTCATTGATCATTTGGGTAACATCTACCACTATTTTGAAAAATTCTCACCCATTATTTCTTCTGCCTCCTTCCCTTTTACTTCTTCTGGGATTCCAATTATGCGAATGTTATGGTGTTGGTTGTTACGCCACCTCCTGGAAATTGTGCTATTTTTTTTTCACATATTTCTCTGCATCTCACTTTGATTTGCATTAGCCGGTTCAAGCTCTATTTCTTTCTTCAACTGTGTCAGGCTTGGTGATGAGCCTGTTGAAGGCATTCTGTTTTATATTTCTGTACTTTTGATTTCTAAGTGTCTTTCTTATTATTTTTATAACTGCCAAAATTACCTCTCTGATCTTGCATGTTGTCTGCATTTTACATTAAAGACCTTAACATCTTTAACTTTAATATTAAGTATTGCTATTAATCCCCTCTGTAGTAGTTCAAACATGTATGTCATATCAGAGTTTGGTTCTGAGGTTTGCTTTTACTTCTGAAAATATGGTTGTCCTGACATTTTATTATTCCTTGTAATATTTTTGTTTCCATTCAAGATGGCGATGTACGAAGACCCTGAACTCATGTCCTCCCACCAACACACTGAGTCTGGAACTCCATATGATGCAATTTCCTTTTTTTTTTTTTTTAGAGAGAGACAGCAAGAGAGAGAACACAAACAGGGGGAATGTGAGAGGGAGAAGCAGGCTTCCTGCTGAGCAGGGAGCCCAATGTGGGGCTCGATCCCAGGACCCTGAGATCATGACCTGAGCCAAAGGCAGACGCTTAACGACTAAGCCACCCAGGCATCCCTGATGCAATTTCCTTTAAGAAAAAAAAAAAAAACACTGAAGTTTGGCTGAGTGACAAATACACATTGGGCAAAAAAGAAAACCACAAGGAAGTGGAAATGGAAGCTGGAACACAATCTCACCATAAACTCCACCCCTGACACAGTATCTTACAACTGGGAGGAAACTCAAAACCCCAGAGCTTCTCCCAGAAGAGCAAAGGGTTCAAATCCCATGTTGAGCATCTCAACTTTTAAGACATACACAGGAGCCTGCTGGAATACTCTCCAGAAATGGAGACGGGCAAGTACTATCTTCATGCTCCCTTTGACATGTTACAGAACCAGTATCTCCCAGAAGAGAGCTTTTACATGCAGCTGGTGCCCTGGTTTTTACAGCTCCAACCTAGGGGACACCTCCTGATTGCCTGGCTCTGAAGGCCAAGGGAGTTTGGATTCCATTACATGAAACTGTAATGATTGGTGTCACCCAGAAAGGAGGTCATACCCCTGTCTGGCACCCTGATTTTTGCAACTGCCATCTGGAGACACCTCTATATTGTGTGGCTTTAGTGGCCAGTGGGGCTTACACTTGCAGGCCTCACAGGACTGTAACCAGTGAAGAAAGATTGTTTAAATAGCTTCCACCCCCAGGGCAACAGAGTCAGGGGTTCAAACCATCTGTGAAGAATACCTATTAGCTAATCATTATGACCGTGGCTTGAGGGGTAGGCTTTTTTTTTTTTTTTAAATAAAACAATGTTGGGGCACCTGGGTGGCTCAGTTGGTAAAGCGACTGCCTTCCGCTCAGGTCATGATCCTGGAGTCCCAGGATCAAGTCCCATATCAGGCTCCCTGCTCAGCAGGGAGTCTGCTTCTCCCTCTGACCCTCCGCCCCCATGCTCTCTCTCTATCTCATTCTCTCTCAAATAAATAAATAAAATCTTTAAAAAAAAGTATTTATTAAAAAAAATAATAAATAAATAAATAAATAAATAAATAAATAAATAAATAAATAAAACAATGTTGTAGCACATCCTTAGCTACTGGGAGCTATTAAAAATATAATAGCCTGCTTCGACAAGAGCTGATCTGGGAGCCCTTTGATGGGAATATTATTCCATTTGTTGTTGTGCTATAAGTCTTTTAAGCTTATCTTCACTTTTTTCACCCTTTTTTCTTTTTGCTCCTGTGGTTGGGTGACTTCCACTGTCTTGTCTTTGAGTTGACTGATCCTTTCTTCTGCTTCATCCAGTCTGCTGTTAAACACTCTAGTGTATTTTTTCAATTCAGTTACTATATCCTTCAACCATCTGACTTCTTTTTGGTACTTTCCTATATTTTCTATCTCTTCGTTGAAACTCTTATTGTGTTCATCCATTCTTCCTTCCCATGTGGTGAGCATCTTATGACATTACTTTGAACTTTTCTCAGGTAAATTACTTATCTCTATTACATTCATGCTTTTTTTTCTGAGGTTTTACCTTGTTCTTTCATTGGAACATATTCCTCTGTTTCTTCATTTTGCTTGACTCTCTGTGTTGGTTTTTATACAATAGATGAAACAAACACCTCTCCTAATCTTGAAGGAATGGCTTTGTGTAGGTAAATCTTGCCCAACGTTGCCTCAGCTCTTCATTGTGTCTCAACCTCGGCAAAGCAGTCAATGTAATAATCACGTTAATATAATGAAAAACAAAAATTACATCATCAACTCAATAGATGCAGTTAAAGCCTTTGACAAAATTCAACAACCATTTATGACAAAAACTCTCAATAAAGCAGGTATAGAGGGAACGTACATCAACATAATAAAGCCTGTTTATGACAAGCCCACAGCTAACATCATACTCAATGGGGAAAAGCTAAAAACGTTTCCTCTTTAAGATGAGGAACAAGACAAGGATGCCCATTCTCACACTCTTATTCAAGATAATATTGGAAATCCCAGCCATAAAAATTGAATAAGAAAAGAGAAATACGGGGTTCCTGGGTGGCTCAGTTGTTAAGCGTCTGCCTTTGGCTCAGGTCATGATCCCAGGATCCTGGGATTGAGCCCTGCATCGGGCTTTCTGCTCGGTGGGAAGCCTGCTTCTCTCCTCTCCCACTCCCCCTGCTTGTGTTCCCTTTCTCGCTATGTCTCTCTCTGTCAAATAAATAAATAAAATCTTTTAAAAATAAAAGAAAAAAAGAAAAAGAAAAAAGAAATGCAAAGCATCCAAATTGGGAAGGAAGAAGGAACACTGTTACTATTTGCAGATGATATATAGAGAACCCTAAAGAGTCCATCAGAAAACTGTTAGAACTGATAACAAACTTTATTAAAGTTGCAGATACAAGGGTGCCTGGGTGTCTCAGTCAGTTAAGCATCTGCCTTAGGCTCAGGTCATGATCTCAGGGTTCTGGGATGGAGCCCCTGTTGGGCTCCACACTCAGAGGGAATGCTTCTCCCTCTCCCTCTGCCCCTCCCCCTGCTCATGCTCTCTCTCTCTCTCTCTTTCTCTCAAATAAATAAATAAAATCTTTTTTAAAAATTTTAAAAATAAAAAAGATAAATATTGGCAGAAGATCTGAATAGACATTTTTCCAAAGAAGACAAACAGATGGCCAACAGGTATGTGAAAAGATGCCTACATCATTAATCATCAGGGAAATGCAAAACCACAATGAGATACCACCTCATACCTGTTGGAAGAGCTTTTATCAAAAAAGCTAGAAATAACAAGTGTTGGCAAGGATGTGGGAAAAGGGAACCCTTGTGCACAGTTGGTGGGAAAGTAGATTGGTGTAGCCAGTATGGAAAATAGTATGAAAGTTCCTCAAAAAATTAAAAATAGAACTATCATATATGATCCAGCAACTCTACCTCTGGATATTTATCCAAAGAAAACAAAAACACTAATTCAAAAAGACATATGCAGGGGCACCTGGGTGCTTCAGTTATTAAGCGTCTGCCTTCGGCTCAGGTCATGATCCCAGGGTCCTGGGATCGAGCCCCACATTGGGCTCTCTGCTCAGAGGAAACCCTGCTTCTCCCTCTCCCACTCCCCCTGCTTGTGTTCCCTCTCTCGCTGTGTCTCTCTCTGTCAAATAAATAAATAAAATCTGGGCACCTGGGTGGCTCAGTCGTTAAGCGTCTGCCTTCGGCTCAGGTCATGATCCCAGGGTCCTGGGATCAAGTCCCACATCAGGCTCCCCACTCAGCGGGAAGCCTGCTTCTCCTTCTCCCACTCCTTCTGCTAGTGTTCCCTCTCTCGCTGTGTCTCTCTCTATCAAATAAATAAATAAAATCTTTTTAAAAAAATTAAATAAAATCTTTAAAAAAAAAAAAGACATATGCGCTTCCATGTTCATTGCAGCATTATTTACAATAGCCAGCATATGGAAACTACTTAAGTGTCCATCAGTGGATGAATAGATAAAGAAGATGTGATATGTATATCACATATACACATATACACACAATGGAATATTATTCAACCATTAAAAATGAAATCTTGCCATTTGTGACCATGTGGATAGAACTTAAAGACACTAAACTAAGTGAAATATGTCAGACAGAGAAAGAAAAATACCATATGATCTCTCTTATATGTGGAAGCTAAATATATATATAACCTAGCTCATAGATACAGAGAACAATTGGTGATTGCCAGAGGTGGGGGGAGGGACAACAGGTGAATTGTTTTTGCTTTGTTTTTGGCTCAAATAAACTATTTTTTGAAAAGAGAGATAGCACAAAATGGAAAATCAAAAACAAAATCCAAATCAAAAAGTTGCTTGTTTTCTTAGAACTCCATCCAGCCATGTGAAAAACCCAAGCTAGCCTTTTGGAGGATAAAATATACATGTCCAAGTCACCCCCATCATGCCAGGTAACCCTGCAACACCCAGAACAGATTATCTAACTGTCCTGCAGGAGACCACAGATGACACATGATTGACCTAGTCAAGACCAGAAAAATCACTCACCTGACCCCATCACAAATTACCAATGCACAGAATGAGCTAAATGCATTTTTTTTAAGTTTGTTACACAGCATAAGCTAACTGATAAGACTTGTTATTAAATTGTTAGAGTTCTTCTGTATCAGTTAGTAAATATTCACTAACTAATCCCCCACCATTAACAAATGGACCCCTGGACTGCTCTACATTCCAACAACAAAAGAGTTGATGCTTGGTCCAGCAGGGGCCTCCAAGACTTGCTCTGCTTCTATAGACTGGTCTATTCTGATTGCTTAATGTTAATGACATATCAGTTGTTAAATATTTTAAAAAATGTTTCTGACCAAAGGGGAATGCCTAAGTCATCTATAGCATATCTGCATATTATATTTTTGCTAAAATAACTATGTTGAACTGTCAGCCATAAAATCATGTTTATAAAATGATGTTCAATAGAAAAGAACAGATCACTACCAAATGGAATATACCCACTGTAATAAACTTAAATGCCTATTTGTACCCCGACAAAGATGAGAATTGAAATTACAGTTCCAAGAGCTTGGTGATTTTATTCTCTGTAATTATTTTATTTTAGTGCATAATAAGAGAAAAACAACTATATTTGTTGTTTTTGGAAACTTGTAGACTGTATTTGGAAACTTGGCTTTTCGGAATTGAGATCTCTCAGAGTAAAGCCGAATGTTGGGTATAATGCATTAAGAAAAAAAAAATTGCCTATAGACAAATTTTCATAAATGTTTATTTAGATTTCCAACTTATTTTTACAGGTTAAAAATTTGCAAAATGAAAACAAATCAATGCACTCTGGAATGGATCATACTCATTTAAGCAAATATTAATTCACTTGTGAATAACTTTGCCTCATCAGCTTCTTACTCCCTTCCCAACATGGAGAAGAGCTCTGTTTTTGTCAGATCAGCCCCCAAGCCTTTTGTGATGCAAAATCTAAAAGATGAGTATGCCAGACATTGCCAGCCTCTTACCCAATGTCTATTCTTCCCTTTTTTATTAACATGACCTTGATTATTGTTTCAGTGTTGCAAGGTGACCAATTATACTTACCTTCCCGGGTACCCTTGCAGCTAGTGATGACCATGTGACCATTTCTGGCCAATGAGATGTAAGTAGAAATCTACAGGATGTGGCTTCTGGGAAATCAATCAACTGTTTTCCTGATAAAAAGAAGTATTCAGCAGGCACATGTCTTTTGCCTTTGGCTATTCTTCCTTGTCTGGCCTTAAATGTAAATATGATGCCTAAAGATAGAGCATGCATCTAGGAGAAGGAAGAAGAAAGCTATATATCATAAATGGCAGAGCAGAAAAGCAGAAGGAGTTGCTGAACCAGCCATGGAGCACCTTCCTATGGACTTCTTGCCTGAGGAGAAAAAACATACCTCTTACTTGTTTTAACCACTGTGATGAGGTTTCTGCAACATGCAACCAGACACAGCCCTGACTGATGTCAGAGGAGGGATGGGTCCTGAGAGACAGGAAGAAGGCAAGAAGGCTATGGGCAGAGAGGCCAGGCCATTGATTTAATAGAGAACTAGACAAGAAGAAGGAAGGAGCCAGAAAAGATGCAGCTCCAGACTGTGGTTAGAGAAGTAGTTTGGGTGTTGGCACAAGAGAACATCTGGAGAAGCTGAGCAGAGTGGAGGAAAGAGCCTTTGAGAAGTGTTACTATAGCTCATGAATCATGTCTCCTTCAAGTTCTTTAACAGAGTCATGTAATGAATGGAATTCCTTCTTAATTACTTCTGGCTGCTGGATTTTGCTCTTGTGTATTGGGGGAAGGGAGGGTCTCTGCAGTGACTGAGCCATGGGGAGCCCCAAGACTTATTAGAGTTGTGTAAGCATTAATTTAGGAAAGTTCTGCCTGACTGAGGCATGGGTTGCTGTACTGACAAGAGCCAGAGACAAGGAAGCAGGATATGTGAGTTCAAATCCTCATTCTTTCATGGTTTGCTATGGAACCTTTAGCAAGTATTTTACCACGTCAGGCTTCAGGTCCCCCTTTGCAAAAGGAGAGTGCTTCCAGCTCTGTGATGATAGTATTCTACGAGTTACTGTAAGAAAAGGGTATCCGTACTCCTAGAAGGATATCCCTTCTTCAGGTAGCTTCTTTTTGGCTCTGATGGTAATAAATGGTGTGGGAGAGAGAAGAGTGTGCACAAGGAAAATCAAGTCCACCCCAATTCAACAAACATCTCTTGGCCAGCTGCTCTGAGTTGAGCACTCAGATTAAGATGGCCAAAGGATATAGTCTGAGCTCCTTAGCCAGACCCACAGGTCTTCCACATCTGGCCTTGTCTGACTCTTCTTCGGCATTCCTCTCTCTGGTTCTCCACACACACCCTCACTTCCAGCATCCTGAGCTACTCACAGTGTCCTCAGCCTCTTGTGATATTCAATGCCTCCCTCTCCCTTCTCCAGCTATACCCCCTCTGCCAACGATACCTTCCCTTTTTGATCTGGGAAACTCCTATTCATCCTTCAGTGCCCAAATCAAGCATTTTGAGAAAAGCAGCCCTGAGAGATGTTATCCAGTAGTTGGCCTAGTTTTACCAACTAGGCTGTGATGTTCCCCTGATGAAAAAGCAATTTCACAGAATATCAACATCAGTGGAGAACTCCAACAAGACAAAAACAATACCACTCTCTAATCATCCCTGAGCAGAGATAAACGAAGACACTGTGCAACCACAAGAATGACCAAACATCCCCTTGCTAGGCTAATATGAGTCTCTATTTTTTTTAAGATTTTATTTGAGAGAGAGAGTATGAGCATGAGCAGGGGAAGGGGCAGAGGGAGAGAGAAAAGCAGATTCCCTGCTGAGCAGGGAGCCTGATGCAGGACTCAATCCCAGGAGCCTGGGATCATGACCTGAGGCGAAGGCAGATGCTTAATCAACTGAGCCATGCAGGCACCCCAACATGAATCTCTATTGCTTCTTTTCCAGTGATATCTCTAACCCCATTCCATTCCTCCCACTTCCTAGATCAAAAGTATTAAGATGCGCAGTTACCAAGTTGCCCTGCTTTCTAACACCACCATTCCAGAAAACATCCCTCGTTTCCTTGTACTCAAATCACCAAACACAAGCCCAGATCCTCTATTGGGTCCCTCTGAGCCCCCTCTTACCCAGACACTCCATGCTTGTCCGTCATGTGTGTTCTCCTTTTGTGTTGCAAATTACGAACCCAACTTTAACTACACATGTGTTCCTGGCAGGTGGCCATTGACCATCCTTTCCTCTCTGACCTTCTCCAATCCAGCAGAACAAAACGTATCCCTCGTGTATTTCTGTGTTACCTGTGTAGACTTCCAGCATCCCCCAACCCTATTCAGAACAACACCCTGTTGCGACATTTCTTCCTGTGTTGCCCTTCTTGCTGTAACTGTCCCTCTATCTCTCCCATAAGACTGTTTATTCCCTGAGCAGGCCACTGGGATGGCGGTCAAATAAATATCCCGAGACTCCACACCCCAGAGCGGCACAGATAAGCCCCTGAGAAACTCCGTACCAAGCACCAAATTGCTCCTAACCCCTCGTCCTTCTCAGCCCCCGTCTCACGTGGAGCCACAGGATGGGACAATGAGAAACTCGCTCTTCATCAGCACTTCAGCTACTGCTTCTCATTTTTGCCTTCCGTGCTGTTCTTAAATTGGCCAAGTTGCCATCACTGTTGATCATCCATCGAGGCCACCTCTGTGACTTTAGCATCTCCTGACGGTGCTATGCCACTTTATTGAAAGCAAGGACTGCAACGGCAGGCAAATAACGGGAACACGAGTTAATGAGTTGATAACACCCAGATCCTTCACCAGAGGGAGGAAACGAAGAGTCCTAAGGTTTAAATCACCTCCATAAAACACCTGCAAAGAGGAGTCGGAGAGGTTGCCCGGAGCCTCTGGTTCCTGTTTAACATGCACAATTAGCAGTTTGCAGAAGCAGGCTTTGTGGAGATAAGCGTGTCCTGAAGTGTCCCCTTTTGTTTCTTCTTGAGCTGGAACACAGCAGCCTGGAGGCAAGCCGAGTTTGCGCCTCTGGGCACCTCCTGTCCGCACGTGCGCCACCCCCCCCCCCCGCCCCCACCCCACCCCACCCCCCGTGCCACAGGCCACAGGCACTCTGCGAGAAATGGCGGCTGCTCTTTCCAGGGAAAATGTCATGATTCCCAGCTTTATTGGGAGTTGGGAGCAAATTTTTTTAAGTGGTCGAAAATATCAGGTTTGGTTGTTATGGTTGTGTTCTTTTTTTTTAAGGTTTTTTTTTTCAAGATTTTATTTATTTATGAGAGAGAGAGCACGAGCAGGGGGAGGGGCAGAGGGAGAGGGAGAAGCAGGCTCCCCACAGCTGAGCAGGGAGCCCGATACGGGGCTCGATCCCAGGAGCCCGGGATCATGACCTGAGCCAAAGGCAGACACCCAACCTACTGAGCCACCCAGGTGTCCCCGTTGTTTTCTTTTCTGTCCAAAATGGTTCCTTAGTTGGCAAGGGCAGTGCACGTACCATTCACTCACCCAGGTTTCAAATGAAAACTTCGCCTCTAACCCCGTGTCCTCACTCCTGCTGCAGCCTCAGCACCCCCAGCCCCATCCCAGGACCCCCATGTCCTCACTCCTGCTGCAGCCTCAGCTCCCATCCCAGGACCCTGCTCTCATCAGGAAGGAATTGGGCTCACAGACAAATACACAGGAGACAAGGTGCCCAGCAGGACTCTGAAATCAAAGGAAAGAAAGATATTTTCTTCTCTCTTTTTCCATAGCTGAGGGGAGGTTGGAATGTAACAACATGGTCCCATTTTTTCAACACAAATTAATTCTGCCAGCCACAAGAAGACTTGTAAACCAGATGCCACTTCTCAATAGTTTAAGAAACATGTGACCTGTCACCCCTAAAGGGGAGTTCTTTTATTTGATGCCAAAATCAAAGGGATATTATAAGAAACATTTATACAATATCTTTAAAATGCTTGTGGTTCTCAGGGGGAAAAAATGGTGGAGGAAGTGAGACTATAAAATAAAGCATCCAAAAATGAATTAAACAAGTTCTTACATCACATGCCAGCATTGATCTTGCTGCTTGTGCTTCGAACACACCCAGGATGGGTCCCTCTGGGAGCATAGTCAGGGACACAGCTAGTTCCTGATGTCAGCCATGCATGGACGGCCTCCAAGGAGTCAGAGAAGGGTCTGTCCTCCTACCTCACCACCTAGTCCTCCCAGTGCCCCCCTACCACTGCCCCAATTGTTCCATCATCACCCCCTCACCTCGACTACCAGCAACTACTCACCGTCACTCCCCACAACACCCATCCATCATCACCCGCCACCCTTACCCCCACATGATGGCTTGCAGTCCACCACTGCATACAAAGCAGGGAGAGACTGAACAAAGAGGCCAGCCACTCCAGATTGGCAGGTGGCAAGTCTGGCAAGCAAGGAAACTTATGAGGCTTGTCTTGGGCAGCCAGGGGATGAGCAGACCCTCACACCTGCGACCAGAAGCTTAAGGTTTCTAGAGAGGCCTTAACGGGGCTCAGCCATGTATACCATCCAGAAGGTCTCAAAAATACAGTGCTCTGTCAGGGCTACGTCCTTGAAAACAGCCCCCGCCGTGGACAAGGTGGGCTGATGGTATACTCCAAGGACAGGGAGGGGTGAGGAGTCTCTGATCGCCCACGGGCAGCTCGCCCGCCAACCCATGGTCACGTCCTCTCCATGACCTTATGTAACACCACCCCACCATTGCTCATCCACTGCTACCACTCACCATAGAATATCAAGGATACAGGGTCCAGGGACATGAGACCACTAGTCTCGACTGTGTTGTAGATTTCACAACCCTTTAACTTTGTCATCAGAATACATTTAACAAGTTGCCTTGGGCAATACCAAAATAATAATAGCTCATCATTGTGAATGCTTCCAGGGACCACTCTAAGTGCTTTTCATGTGCAAATTCGCCACTAGTCCTATTGTAATCATGGGGAAACCCATGCACAGAGGGGCTCAGTTACTCGCTCAAGTCTTGCAGCTAATAAGTGTCAGCCCTGGGACTTAGCCCAGGCCACCCAGCTCCAGAGCCCACGCTCTTGACCACTTTGTCACACTGTCACTGCACAAAATAAACCTATGGCACTTTCATGAAAAGCATTCATTAAGTTCCCTAGCTTATTGGAGGTACCATGTCATAAACAAAGCAGAATACTGCCACAGCCCCCACTCTTGGCTGTTCATACTCGCCCAGGGAACATCACAGGCTCTGGGAACAGAGCTCTGATCCTTAGTAACAACAGCCAGGCACAGGGCTAACTGTACTCGCTTTGTTTTCTTAATTCTCACAATACTCTCATGAGGTAGATAGTATTACTCTCATTTTATATTTGAGGAAACTGAGGCGCAGAGCAGATCAACATCTTGCCTGCTGGTCATGCAGCAGACATGTATGAAAAGCCCCTATTCAGGTGGCTCAGTCGTTAAGCGTCTGCCTTCGGCTCAGGTCATGATCCCAGGGTCCTGGATGGAGCCTCGCATCGGGCCCCCTGCTCAGCGGGAAGCCTGCTTCTCCCCCAGCTTGTGCGCTCTCTCTTTCTCTGACAAATAAATAAAATCTTTTAAAAAAAGAAAAGAAAAGAAAGACCCGTATCAGAATGGTCGCATTTCCCCTACATGCGCCAAGCGCCCCGGGGCGCACTACAGAGACACCGCGTGTGGGGGAGGGGAACCTCGCCTGTGGCCCCAGCACCCAGGACAGCGCCTGTAAGGGCCGCTTTCAGGAGATGGCGTCTCAGTGGATGAGTGCGCGCATGCACGCATGAATGAGGGAATGAAACAGTACTGCCCGTAATTAAAACTGCAAACGCAAAGGCCAACAATCCTCAAAGGTCAGAGAAGCAGGTCTTGCCGCAAATGTTACTTTTAGAGTCACCGCGGGAGGTGGGATCCAGAGCTAACCGCAGAGCGGCAACCAGCCCCACCCACAGGGACGCAGTTCGCGCGGGTGAGGGTTTGCAGAGCTGTTCCTTGGTTCGATGCTGACTTGCGAAAGGGGCTGCTGCCCTTTGCAATTAGATACTCTAGATCTCCACCCTGAGCCCTTGAATATACGCAGTGACCTATGGGCTGGTGTGGCCAAAGGACAAGGAGCGTGTGAAATCGTTCCCATTAAAATCAGCCCTGGGGGCAGCCGCTGCATAAGCGAGTGGCCGGCCTGGCGGGGGCCTCAGATTTGTGTTATAGGATCATGGTCTTTCTCTGCCTGTTAAGGTCTGTCGCCTCCTCCCTCCCGCACAAACACAACACCTTCTCCTAACAGCCGTTGATTGCGTGGCAAACTTTATGCCCCGTTTCTGATAGAGGCTCTGTACCTACTAGAGTAACAAACCGAGTACACGGTCTGCTTAACAAGCTGGGGGCTTGCGCGGGTGAGGGGGAGTGCTGGGAAGACAGCCAACGCGAGTGGGCATTAAACTTCAGTTCTCATCCAGGCCTGGGAGACTCGCTTGTTCATAGCACATCTGCCTGGATTCACAGAACAAGAATGCTTCAGCTCTTGGCAAGCTGTCAGCTACAGAGCCTCATGACAGGGCCCCAGTTACACTGCTAACAGTAAAGAAGAAAACTTGAACCAATTTTAGAATAAGAGTTAAAAAGGAATACAGAAAATTCCCTGCTGTGCTCTTTTAAACCATTAGTGGGGAAATATTTCCCTCTTGTGGTGCAACTGGAAACCGCTGCTCTTACCCAGAAAGTTTTTCACTGCTTGAAATTCAGTAAAGCTTCTGTGCCATAAACCATACTGGCAGGTAAAGCCAAGGGACCTTTTCCCAAATTCATAGGTAAAATACATAGAATTATAAGGAAAACCAATTATATCTAGATTTATCCGCCCAATTATTAAATAAATGGGGGCTATATAAATATACTTGCTTTTTTAACACAATAAATAACAAAGCCTTATTACCGTAAATAAAAAATAGTGATGAGAACAAATGACATTTTGAGGTATCAGGGACAACTGTGATGCGATACACAGACAGCGAGGATTTCCAGAAGTGACAAAGTCACGGGTTCCGATACTACAACAAAGGTCAGTATTTGACCTTCTACTGCCATTTATAATTGAAGGAAATTCTGTATTTCAGTTAGAGGTCAAGCTCCAATCGTTCCCCCATTCTAGTACATGGGTCTCCTGAACCCATCCACAGACCCCTTGGGGTCGGTGAGCCCAGCTATTCTAACCTAGCTTAATCTATTCAGTGAGCAGCTTCTCCACAGGACGCAAGGTTACCAATTTGTAGTGTTCCTCGGGGGCAAAAATGCTATTGTTATCTCCAGGGTGTGTGAGAACTCGGGGATCTGAATAAAGGGGCCAATCCAACACCTTTAACGTACCAGAAACGACACTGATCTTAAAGCCAGGAACACGAGCTTCTGGCCCATCCTGGCCTAAACGTGCAGGGAAAGGAAGCAAGATAAAGTAGAGGTAAGCCAGGAGTCGTAGCAAGGCCAGCGATCCCACCAGTTCTCCCCAGTTAGGGGAAGTTTGCCTGTGCAGGTGATGCAGGGTTTCTGCGGTTCTTCATCACGCCGCTTGGAAGAAAGAAGAGTAGGCCAGACGAAGAAGAGTGGTGGGCAGCAGAGCAAAGCTCCCGGAGTGGGAGGGGGGCCCGAGTGGGTTGCCCCCGGAGTTTGCAAGTTTAGGAGTTTTTATGAGCTCTTTTGCGGAAATATCTTAAGCAACCAGGGTGTGGGGAGTCGTGCCAGTCAGGACTCTGGTCACATTATCTACCTATTAGGTTAATGTCATCATGCTGATGTTTTTTTTTGCTGACATCTGGGGGCTTATGTGTTAACTGCCCCTTGCCCGTGATAGCGACAAACGCTTTGTGGGTTATTGCCTTATTTTAGGATGTTTTGCAGAAGTCATTTCTGCAAAGGCAGCAAAGCAGAATGCTAGTGCGCTCCTATCTAAGCTGCAAAACAGGATGTTAGTGCTGTTTTATTTTAGCTGTCCTGACTCCATATTTTCTTGTTGGGGACCCTGGCCCTGACTACCTAACTGTCCAACTAACTCCTAACACTAGTAATAATTAAAACAGCCAAGTGTTGGAGCATCTACCGGGGCCAGTCTTTCAGGCATTCTGCCATTCTGAGGAAGGGATTATTGCCTGTTTCACCGAGGAAATGGAGGCTGACAATAGAAGTGTCTTGCTCAGAATTACACAGCTGGTTAGTGGTAAGGCCAGGACTGGAGCCCAGGTCAGTCCAGTTCTTACTACCAAGTCTTCAATCCCTGTTGGTTTGTAAAGTCAGGAGCTTCCTGGGTGAAATCTGAAACCGGCCCCCTGTACTCAGAGGGCAGGGAGAGACCAAAGAGGCCAGCGGCCACTCCAGATTGGCAGGTGGCAGGTGTAACAAGCAAGGGAATTTACGAGGCTTGTCTTGGGCAGCTGCAAGATGAGTGGATCTCCACACCCAGTGCCAGAATCTTAAGGTTTATAGAGAGACCTTAACAGGTCAGCCACATATACCATCCAGAGGGTCTCAAAAACACACTGCCCTCTCAAGGCTGCATCCTTGAAAATGGCTCCCACAGTCAGAAAAGTGGGCGGAACGTACATTTCAAGGACAGAGGAGGGGGTGAGGAGCTTCTGATTGCCCTGTCCAGTTCATGGGTCAACTGGATGACCTCCTCCAAAATTTTACCTCTCGTGACCCGCTCTTCCAATCCCACAATCCCCCTTACTCCACAATGGGCCCTGAGCGGTTGCAAAGAGTTTCATTAGCGTGGAAATGGCTGGTTTGGTGGCCCTCGGGCTACAGTGTAGGCAGATACCATAGCAACAATATAGGCACATGTAAGAAAACACAGAGTAAAATAATGATTCCCCCAAACAAGGAACAGTTCTTTCCATCAAGAGCTCTATGATCCAAACCACTGATTTATTAAGTCCCCTAAGTGTAAGGGTGGGGGGTGGGGGGAGTCCGATCCCTCAGGGCATTCACTTGTGTCCTCATGTAATTTAGTAAAGAAAATATGAGCAGACTCATCAGGTATGAACACAACATTCTGTTGGGCTAACGGCACAGGTGCCTTCTTGCGAGGCAGCAATAATGTCCAAGGCCGTCCTATTTTGGAGACAGCTTTTCTTGTTAAAGACATTTCAGTGTTCAGTAAAGAGAGGTTTTCTTGTGGTAGGCTGAATTGTGTCCCCCCTCCCCCACCCAGCCCCCCCTTAAAGATGCGCTTCCTGGAACCTCAGGGTATGATCTTATTTGGAAACAGGGTCTCTGCATATGTAATCACTTAGATGAGGTCAAACTGGAGTAGGGTGGACCCTTCTCTTATTTGAAGGAACACTCTTTTCATAATAAAGATCCAGAAATAGTGAGTCGTGCTAGAGGAAAAAAATTTCATCAATAGTTAGCGCTCTCTTGGTTCTTTTTCATTACTGAGAAAAATCTTGTACAAATCTTTTTTTCAGAATAAAAAAATAATAATGAGAGTGCCAGTGGATCGCACCGTGGTGCTGCTCACTTAGGACCAGCCTGAAAGCAGCAATCTTGTTTCATGTCTGGAGTTTAACCAGTAGTTTAGCTTGGCCAGATGAGCCAAAACCTTGAAGCAAGGGGTAGAGTACTATGAAAAAAGTTAAATTTAATCTCTGGAGTTCCAACATCTTCATGTTCCTGGGGATCAGAATTAAAGTGTGCTTTGAAATAAATTCCAACATGAATAAAGAGAATGAAAAAAAAAAGAGAGAGAGAGGTTTTGTTGGCTTTCATTTAAGACTTACTGGGTGAATTTAGCAAGGGCTTCTATTTGTGCTATAAAGGCTTCTAGGCCAATGGAGGCAACAAAGACAGCGGCCAAACGATTGTTATCGGTGGAAAACAGAACACCCATCTGGCCTGCAGGAGAAGGAGGTTGGCAGCTTTGGAAGTTCGATCAGGTTGTGCATACCATCCATGTTGGCCAGAGAGGCAGCCCTGTCAGGCCTGAGGAGGTGGGCCGGGGCAGGATATGCCAGACTGGGACCCCCACCCTCTCCCTTCTGTAATGGTGCGTGGTGCATTCCACGTATAGTGGGTTTCAACAGATCTGGCTACAGTAAGACAACAGGATCCCAGTGGAGACGGAGCAGTTCCCTCTCTCCCAAGGGTGCAAAGTACCTCACCCATCCTGGCGGGACATCCCCTTGCACATTCCGGGAGATAAGACCTTTCCCAGTCGGAATGGGTGTTCTCAGCAGCACAGCATCCTCGGTGAGAGTCAGGGCAATGGCTGTCTCCCTCAACTTCCATACCTTCATGGTGTTGGTCGCCTCAGCAGGGGTCGGCATATGGGGCACAAGGCCCTACTGGTTGACCATTCAAATGTATTAAAGCTTGAAACTGGACTTTAGTCCACCCGGCCAAGGTGATTCTGCCTGTTAGTAATTTAATCTGCTGCTTTAATAGTCCATTTTTTCCCTTCTACCAACCCTGCTGCTTGTGGGTTCCAGGGGAGATGCAACTCCATTCAATGTCATGTTCTTTTGTCCAATCTTGCACATCCTGACCTTCTAAATGTGACCCCTAATCACTGTATAATCAGTGAGGGTATCCATAGATGGGACTCAGCTTCTTTAACCCCACAATGGTGGCAGGCCTGGTTTGCATGGCGACAGGGGAAAGCTTGGGTTAGGCCAGCTGTGGTGTCCACACGCCAAGGCCTATTTAGAACCCTCTCTCAGAGGGAGGGGGCCGGTATAACTGATTTGTTGCCTCAACAGCTGCCTCAGTGGGAAGGACCCCTGACAAAAGGACCCCCATGATAGCTACTACTTGGAATGATAAATTGAAAGGGAAGCCAGTACACAGGGCAAACCTCAGTCCCATCCATGCTTCTGGGAAAGGCAACATGGGAGCAGGACTTAGGTCAGTGGAGGGCCCCATGGCCAAGGAGAATGACCCACACAACATGGCAACCAGGGACCTCCTGGCTAGAGCACCCGACCCACTTTCCACAAGCCTCTAATCTACCAAGCAATTCCACAGCAAGTCTACACGTGTCCCTTCTCCCCACTGGATTGTCTAAACTTCTTCTGACCACATCACTCCTCTGCCTACTACCCTCTTGGGGCCTTTTATTGCGAGGTGAGGTCTCTCACCTGCTGCCCTTTCTCACCTCTGGAACTTCCCACACATTGCCTTTGTCTCCCAACCAGCACCACCACCTCCCCCCCGCCCCCGCCCACACACACACACACACACACACACACACACACACACACACACGAGTGAGGGGAAGTCTCTCTCACTCATCGAGACAGCATTGGAAGGAACACCAGTGGTATCCGACTGGCTACAGTACACCTACGCTGAATCCCACTCCAAGTCCTCCTCAGCCACTTCGCTAACTACAATTTCTCTCTATGGCTGAAAACCCTGTGAAATACCCCATATGGGCATGCAGTGCCTCTTCAGGACCACCTTTTCTGAGGACGGATCCACCTGGCTCACCTCACCGTCCCTCCTGAGCAGGTCTCTCCCCAGAGCATCCAGGCCATCCCACCAATGGCAGACTGAGGGTCACCCTCACCCAAGATTCAGGCTCCACAACCCATTTCCCAGGAGGCTGAAGCACATCCCCATTTGTTGGCCTACTCTATCAGGACCTGCTTTGGAGCCACCAAAACCAGCCTCTTCGACTGGTTCCCTTCACCCCCTGGTACCCAGTCTTTATGGCATCAGGGGCTGGGAGGTATGAGGTGAGGGTCTGTCAGGTAGAACTTGGGATGGGATATGCCACACAAGTCTGTCAACACCTACTGTGAATGTACAGGCCTTTCTTGTAAAGTCCAGAACTCTCCAAGGAAAGGCCTTCTACCCCCTCTCTCCTCACCTGCAGGTGAGGCCCCTTTCAACAGCCAGCGTATGCTCTTGAGGGTTGCAGCCCCCTGAAAGCCTGCTCTGGCTCTAAGGAGCAGGGCTCAGCAACTGAACCTTTGCTCCAAGAGCCCTGGAGGCCTGAGGATCTCACCCTTGGGATTTCAGTCTCTCAGCCACCCATCTGCTGCACCTCGGAAATGGGCCCCAGTAAGGCTCAAAGACTGTTCTCCTGGGACCAAGTCAGAGCTTTTATCTCCCCAAAACACCCATGGTTTCTAGTGGACTCATTTCTACCACAGCAAAATAGGTATCCCCGCAATATGGGCAACTGCTCGGCCTTAGGCCTTAATGGTATGACCAGGCTAGGGCCATGTTAGGATCCAGGTACCTACCTTCCAGGCACAGGGCACTGCCTGCTGGGGATGAGAAAAATCAATCTCTTCAACCTTGCCACATATGCGATTTACCTCCTCTCCACTCTCCCAGACCCCATATCTAACCAGTGCACAAAACCATTTAGTCTTTTGAACTCAGTCTCACCCGGTACCCAGCAGAGACTCTGCGAGACCCCTCATTTCTGCTTGCCAATTCTCCAGCAGGATCTCAGCCAAACCATCAAAACGAATGCAGTGCTGTCATCAGACCATGAGTGTGGGCGTGCACAGCATAAACTTTCTTCGCTACCCCAGGGATGGCCCAGATGCCGTAGTAGGTGGCTATGAACTGCAGCTCACCGTTCCAGGTGCACAAGAAACATCCATTATTCAGTGAAGCCGATCCCACAGGCGGATGAGAAATTTAGTCTCAGCCATTACTGGCTCCCCATACAAATGCCCAAGGTGGTGCCAGGTCCGGGGTCCCCACGCCATGCTGCCCAGCCTCATGGAGGCCCCACTTCATGTAGAGCGAGACCCCTTCTGGGAAGGCTGCAATCTCTCTACACCAAAGAGCTATCCTCCCCGAGATTTTGCCACTTCCTTCAACTCCTGCTCCCAGAGACGCCAGGGGGAGTCTGCACCCCACGCAGCATACAATCCCTGTGGCAGGAATAAAGGGCTTGGCTACCTGGCTGGAGCTGAAAACAGGGAGCAAAACATGGAGAGCACCCTCACACAAATTCACACCTTAATGTAACACCCACCTCAAACCCACCATTGTTCCCAGGTCAACTCGCTCTCTCCGGGAATAGAAATTCCTTAGGGGCACAGTTGCATCCCAGGACCTAGAACAATAAGTAGTCTCTCAACATATAACGTTGACTTACTAGGGAGAAGAAAATGAATGGGTAAAGAGAGAGACGCATGTAAGAAACGGGAGCGCGTGCCCTCTTATAAAACATACACTCCGAGCAACAGGGGTGACCGTAGAAACTCCTTAACTTCTCACCTCGATGAGGGCTCAGCTCCATGACGTGCCAGCCCCCCGGGACTCAGTCTCTCTGAGCCTTGTCTCCGCCCCTCCTGCAAACCGGGGGCAGCCAGTGGCCACCTCCTAAGTGGCCGCTCAGGTAAGTTAGTGGATTTTGAATGTCTAGAAGAGGACCTGGAACATGACGGACACTCAGTAAACGTTAGCTATTTTTGGCAGCTGTGGCAACAGCAACACAGAAGAGGAAGTGATGCCTGTCGTCAGAGGCCAAGCAGTGAGAGAGACCCGAGCCCCAGCTCACCTACGAGGCAGCCAGGTGACCGCGGGCAAGCACCTCAACTTAGCTACAACCAGTGACTCCTCCGTTTGGAGTGTGAATCAAAATAATATCATTTTCATAGGGTTCTTAGGAAGCGTAACGCATTATTATTTAAAGACGCAGCAGAGCGCCTAGAACTTGAAGTGTGGAGTCGATGGCGAGCAAGGCACCACTACAGGAAACAGTAACCACCGTGACAGCAGTGAAACACAGCGGTGGCTGGCTGTGAAGGGCAATGTGAGATTGGTAAAAACAGCAACAAAATGTATCTGCGGCAGCCAAATTAAAGATGCTTTGGAGATGGTGTGTGGAAGAGTAAATGCTGCAGAAAAATGAATTCCGATAACTTCTAATTCAGAAATCTGTGACAGCTAATGTTACCTGTCGACCAGACTGGGCCAGGGGCTGCCCAGATTGAATTGAACATTATTCTGGGTGTGCCTGTGAGGGTGTTTCTGGGTGACGTTAACACTTGAATCAGCAGACTGCCCTCCCAAATGTGGGCAGGCTTCATGGAATCCACTGAAAGCCTGAAGAGAACAAAAGGCTGAGCCAGAGAGAATCTGCTCTCTGCCTGATGTTCTCAGAGTCAGGCATGTCTTCTCCTGAACTGGAATTCGTATCATTAGCTTTCCTGGTTCTCAGGACTGGAGACCGCAGATCTTGGAACTGCTCGGCCTCCATAAATATATGAGCCAATTCCTTATAACTAATACAAAAAACATTTCGGGGTCACCTGGGTGGCTTACTCAGTTAAGCATCTGCCTTCGGCTCAGGTCATGATCTCAGGGTCCTGGGATCGAGTCCTGCGATGGGCTCCCTGCTCAGCAGAGAATCTGCTCCTCTTTCTTCCTCTGCCCCTCCCCCTGCTCATGCTCTCTCTAATAAATAAATAAAATCTTAAAAAAAAAAAAACATTTCGGGGCACCTGGGAGGCTCAGCTGGTTGAGTGTCTGACTCTTGATCTCAGCTCAGGTCTTAATCTCACAATTATGGGTTCCAGCCCCATGTTGGGCTCCACACTGGGTATGAAGCCTACTTTAAAAATAGAGGGGAGGGAGGGAAAACCATTTCAAGAAAGTCTCCCAGAATTGAGAAAGAAATAGTTTGAAGATTAAAATAATGGGTAAAAAAAAAATAATGGCTAATATTATTGAATATATGGTAGGTACACAGAAAACATAAGGGGGGAAGGGGGGGAATTCCAGAGGGCAATCAAAAAGCACAAGGAAGAGAGATCATTCTCTAAGTTTAAGAAAGGCTTGAGTTTTCTTTTTTTTAAGAGTGCGCCCGCACACACACACACACACCCGAGTGGGAGGAGAGGCAGAGGGAGAGGGAGAGGATCTCAATCTACTGAGCGCAGAGCCCTATGCAAAGCTCAATCTCAGAACCCTGAAATCATGACCGGAGCCAAAATCAGGAACCAGCCTCTTCACCGACTGAGGCACCCAGGCACCCCAGGCTTGAGTTTATATCAAAAAGTTCATTTGATCTCCAGTTTCTGCTCTGACATGTGACCACTCCACACGCACAACAAGAAAAAGGCCAAACAAACTGAAAACTGACCATTCTTTTTAGAGCCATCAGAGCACTGAGGTCACAGGGCACCCAGACATGCCCCAAACTGGAGACACAGGCAAAGGCAGGAAATCACCGCTTCCCAGGATCTGGGAGGAAAATAAACAGGAATGGACGAAACACTGAAACAGAGCGCGGACTAGCGCAAGAGTTAAAAACTTCTGGGGGTCCAGGCTTAGATGGATGGACCCCCTCTTTCATGAGTTTTGGCTCCAGGAGCCCCACCAGGTTTCCATGGGGAAGATGGAGAAAATCTCCTGACTTCCAGCAGGGGAAAAGGAGAGGAACCAAAGGACTGTGCTGTTCTCTGCCTGCCCTCAGGGGGAGCCACTTCATCAGAGCCGAACCAGCTGGGGGAACGGGCAATACCCCGTTCTGTGTCCTCTGGCCTTCCTGTCTCGTAAGGCACGGGGGGGCGCTGGGAGGCACTGGTAAGAGTTAGAGCCCCCACTTCTGCCTGCAGCCTGACCACCCCAGCAGCGCGGCCCCCGGATAATTAGAGGACTACAGTCGGAAGGACTGGGAGGCCCAGATTCTACTTAAGGAGTTCCTAGGGAAACACAAGACAGTAAAAGAAACAAAAAACAAGGACATTAGAGGGAACTGAAGCTTACAAACCTACAGAAAGCAGTAAACACAATCTAACTCCTCGCCAGAAAAATATAAACCCTCTCACTACAGGTCTATTTACCTCAGCTTCTCTTACCCAACACAGCATGTCTGCCTTTCAACAAACAACTGCAAGGTGTGCTAAAAGGCAAGTGAGAAACCCAGGTTGTTCGTTTTGTTTTTGGCGTTTGACACTTGGACCTGTAGGTCCTGTGTTGTAAGTCTCCACCTTTCTGCTCACGAGAGGAGCTAGGGCACGTCATATATTCAGTATAACCCAGGGAGCCCGACGAGGAAACGACCTGTTAATAAACCAAACTGAGGATAACTCCCCTTATGTTGCTGCTGTAATGAACGACCACAAATTTAGTCACTTAAAACAACACAAACTAATAATCTTACAGTTCTGGAGATCAGAAGTCCAAAATAAGTCCCACTGAGCTACAAGCGGGGTGCTGGCGGAACAGTGTTCCCTTTGCTGGCTCCAGGGGAGAGTCTGTTTCCGCCCCTTTCCCTATTTCTAGAGGCGCTGCTGTCCTGGGCTCATGGTCCCGTGGCTCCATTTCCAAAGCCAGCGGTGTTAATGGAGCCGAGTCCTTCTCAGGCTGCCGTCCGTTTCTCCCTTGTCTGTGTCCCTCTCCCACTTTTAAGGCAACCTGTGATGACCGCTGGACCCACCACCAGTAATTTAGGATAAACTACCTATTTTAAGGTCAGCAGAGTAGCAACCTTCAACCTACAACCCTAATTCTCCTGCTATGCAGCCTAATACACTCATGGGTCCCGGGGAATAAGACAAAGACGTGTTTGAGAGGCCGTTATTCTGCCTACCACGATGTAAAATTAAATGTGCTTATGCTCTGTTCTCTCTCTTAGGTGCAGTTTATTTTCTGTGATCCAATGTTAAAAAGTTTTCTTGCTGAAAAACTAAGTATCAGTCTGAAATGTAAATATTGTCAAAAATTACGAGACCTACTCTGGGTAATTATGAAAACTCATAAAGCATAGTGGGATTAGAGATTAGTGATCATTCAACACATGTCATTAGTGCAAATAATGCCAGGTGTACCTGCACTTCGAATGAAGTCTGTGACATTTCCAGCTAAAAATGCAGTCTTTGGTCTTTATGAAAGAAGGAAAGCCAGGGCAGATTTTGGTTTTAGATCCAACTGTCACAGTTCACTGCATCCCTTCCACAGAAGGTCACATCACATCTGCTGCTGGGACTTGATAAACCTAAAGACAATCTGAATGAACTCTGTGCATGCTGGTAGCAGAGACTGTCTCCGAGGAAGGGAATTGGATAAGAGACACTTTTTTATCACATGATGACTTTTCTTACCTTTTGTAATTTATAACACGTGTGTATACTTATTCAAAAAGTATACTGAATTTTAAAAGAACACATTGTGCAGCCCAGTCTATTGTGGTGGGTGGTAAAGGTTGAAGGGGTGAAGGTTCTTCTTTATTCCTTCTTCCAGGTTCTGGTACAAAAAGAAGGCATTGGCCCTTCAGGGGGGTCCCTTGTCTGGGATCACTGGTGCTTAACTGGTATCAGAGAAGCCACAAGACTGGAGGCACCAGGGGATTTGACATAAGAGAGCCAAGACCACACATCCTGAATGCTCAAAGGCCACCCCAAGAAGGAAAAAGGGAGGAGACCCAGCTCTTCCATGTTTATATATTTTGTCAATTGAGTAATATAAAACTGAAGAGAAACAAAAACAAACTGCAAGCAAAGGCCAATTATTATAATCCAGAGAGGATGCCTACGGTAAGAATAATAGTGCATTAACAATAATATAAGTCTAAACCCTGTTTACAAAAATATTTCTTTTTTAAAAAAGACACTATTCGGCTAAGGATGGGGGGGTAAAAAAATAAAAGTATTAATGTTCCAAATAACTAGAAGAGAGAAAACAAATCCAAGCAATGGAAGACAAGAAAAGGAAACAGAGAAGACAAAATATACCACACAAAATGATCAAAAGATCATATAATTGTAATTTTAACAAAGTTGAAAATAAAACTTTCCTATTAGATTATCCAAAAAAAAAAAAAAATCTGATTGGGTTCAATAACTAAATCTAAACACCTAAAACTAAGGCAAGTACACACAATTCAGAAATTTTGCTAATGCATCCAAAAAGAAAACCATGGTGGCAATTTTAATAACAAAATATAAAATATATTACAAAGTGGAAAAGGAACAGTCATTTCATGTTCACAATAGACATAATTAACATGAATATGAATCACATGACTTCAAAATATGTAAAGAAAGTTAAAAATACAGGAAAACTCAAGAAGAAATAAAACGGTAACAGACATGAGCCTAATCACCTGTACCACTTGGGTGTTCGTTAGTTGAAAGGGACTAAGCAACTTTTAAACAAGAAGAAGGAAGAGTATCGGGAGCCACAGAACTGACAGAAGCCAGGGTCCCTTGTAGGCAAGATGCTAAGGCAGACACCTAGATGTGCCTGGACTGATTATCTACAAAGGCAAGCCTGTCAGCCAATGGGGACATTGGTTGGCAGTGGCCTGAGGCTCTCCGGTGCACAGGCTCTGGGCAAGTTGAACCCGCCTGCTTCCCGCAGTTCCTAAGCCAGCCCCACGTGCCATGCTGTAGTAAATGCTAAAGCCGCCCAAGCACATGGAGCTGCTCCTTTCCCTTTAGGCTGCAGCACAACCCAAACACCAGGCAGGGGCCCTGAGACCCCCCACTGGCCTCTCACTGCAGACATCTAGGTGTCCAAGCCCCTAGTGTGAACTCTGTGCTCTCCAACCCATATGCCAGATAAGTGAAAACAAAAGTGAGATTTAACTATGCCCAACTGATATATTTAAAATTTATATAATAGGGATCCAGACTATATTGATCGACTCTTGAAGCCAGCTTGTTCAGCTTCAACAAATTTGGAAGACATACAGCATCGACTCATTTTTTGATAAATTGTACATTGTGAGCTACATAATAAAACAGTTGCATCTGACCTTAAAACATGGAAGGAGAAAGAAAATACGTGTTTTAAAGGATGAACACATTTCACCATCTCCCCTTTCCTAACCAACTAACACACCACACACTTCCAAAAACTAACCCCCCAAAAAAAAATTACTTGAAAAGATTCCTCATCTTAAAGAACTGGGGCAAATCACAAGTAATGAAAAACATGGTCCGTCCATGATCAAGTATGGGGCTGACTGCTGTAAGAAAACATTTAAACACTGTCTCATGCATTTAGTCAAAGTGGTATTTTCTTATTTCCCAAACCACCATTTATCAAATAAACTGCAGAAACTATAAAGCTGAAGGATAAACACTTCAAATAAGAATTCATACTCCAAGGAAGTAAGAATCTTTCAACTTTTATTTCTAGGATACATTCATCTGGAACCTTTTTGTTGCTTTACAATTTTCCCCCTAAGAGAAATGAATACAATAAAAATATAATCCAACTACCAGCAATGTCTGTAACCAGAAAAGAATCTAAAATCTCTGGTGTGATAATATAGGATTTTTTTTAAAAATATAAACTTCATACCAGAAATAAAGCCTGAATATTCTCTTTTTCTTTAAAAATATAATTTTTCCTTCTTAGCGCTTCCATGTAAATCTTATAATCAACCATTTAGTTCTACAGTCTATTTTTAAACTAGTAATTGCAACACTATAGCAGTTTTTCCCTACTTTGTATCCTGTTCTACTGTACTGTGAATCAACTAATAATTGCAGAAGTGTTTACAAAGAGAAAGAGATGCCACTAGGTTGTAGCAAGATTCTTCAAGATATACTGATCATTAAAAGAAAAAAAGTCCCCATTAGCAAACTGAAACCTACTTAACAAACTGCATTTTATCATGTTTATGAAATTAGAAAATGTGTATAAAGCACTTTTGCAAACTTTGTAAAGCTCTAATGGAAAACATTTTTAAAATCTGTTTTAACTAGAAAGGGTGCTGACTGGGACAGAATGTCAGGGACAGAAGGTTCTGTGAAATCTTGTTCTTTTTTTCTGGTAACTACTTACATTTGGGGAATGAGAGATTATAAATTGCAAAGAAGCTGGGGGTATGGGTACAGGAATGTCTCACTAAAGATTGACTGGTTTGCAGTGACATAGGACTGTTTTTCTTAACTGAGAATAAAGACCAAAGGACATAGGAGTAGACCAATACTTTACACCAGACTGAGAAGTCAAGCCATTTGTCTCCAATTAGGAACAAGAAATAAGAGAAGTGAGGCTTTTCCCCACTTCTGACTAGCTCCTCCATGCAGAGCTTCATTACTTGCAGTCCATTTAAAAACAGTATTCCAAACCCAAACATAAATGGTCTGGGAATGGTTTCTTTAGTTTAGGAAAATAATCAAAAAGCCCAATTATAAACATAGGTAACAACATACCTGAACCAGAGTTGACACTTTCCTACCTCTAGAAAAATAGCATTGTCCAAAACAACTTTTTAGGGTATTTTGTGGAATACAGGAAGTTAAGCGAAGGACAAAAAAGTTTGGTAACAAAAATAATCCCAGTGGGGCTTCCTTGTTTGTTAGAATGCAAAATAGATGTAACAGAAACTTCTTTTCATGAGCTACCCTAATGAAATTAGAAAGACTATGAAGACAGCCCCAGCAATGAAGGGCTGCAGAAATTTGGTCATCTGTACCCAGACACGGGCGACCAAAAAGAGCATCCTCAATTACCCAAAGGATGAGTGAACTGACCAAAGGAATGGGTCTGCATTACTGCATAAAAAAAGGCTTTGAGCGAGTCAGGCTTGCTGGAAGAGGCTGCCACTTGGGGCTTTGGAGCCTCCTTTCTAACAGTTTCTGAACAATTTTCCTGTGGCTCTCTGGGAGCAGGCCTAGCTTAGCACAGGGAGTGGGCTAAGTGGCCTTGTAACCTCTTTTGCCCCTGTGATGCTCTTACTCTTCTTAGTGCCTTCTTTCCCCAAGAGAATATTCAGGCCAATTTGTTTTTTTTTTTTCTGCATTAAGAATAAACTAGCAATGTGGAATACCCTTAACTCTCACTGCGTACCTCATGTTAGTATAGGATACCATGAATAATAAGAATGTAGAACTTTAATGCCTTTTACATAAGAGTCAAACAAGCCTATGTCATATTTTGATGATTCCACATTAATAAAATTTAGTTATGATATGTGAAAAACTACTTTTGCCAAGGTTTTTTTAACTATTGGACTTTAAACCAATTTCAATATTCCATGGAAAGGTCATTTATATTAAAGTAACATGCCTTCATGTTTTCTACATACAACAACAGAGTAAGATTTTTTTAACGTACATGTATTTTTTTAACCAATGCACTCCCTTTTACATTCACACCTTCAGTCCAACATTTAAAATATAAACCCAAACTGTCAATGAAAAGAACAGTGGACCAAATGACAGTATCATTTAAATGTAACAATAATGCAAGAAAAGGTGAGCATCAAAACTTAAAAAATAAATATAAACAGATTCATTGGAAATCTGCTCATATGCCTGATGTGTTCAGAAATGAACCTCACACAAAACAGATCCCACTATTAGACAACTCATTCCTTTCTCATTTACTCACTCCATGACGCATGTCTCACTCTTTTTACTGAGGTTTATACAGTGATTAATTATCCTAACAGCAGAGCTTAATATTAAATATACAGCCTACTCCAGAATTGGCATATGCTCCCAACAACTGTTTTGTATGCTCCCTGAATTATAAAATAGTCTAATTTTTTAGGAGCATAAAAATGAAAGGGCTTAGATCTATTCATATACATTGTGCATTAAATGTTACTAAGTTAAGACAGTAAGGTGGAAAAAAGGAATAGAAGGGTACAGTAAATTTTCTTTAAACGATTCCATTACATTAGACAGTACTATCAATGATACGTATTTATTTTAACCAGTTTATGAAAAAAGGGATTATCAGAATTTGTATCAATTTCTTGGAGAGGCTAATAATAAAACTTTAAATATACATATTTATTTGTATATTTATTTGAAGAATCTTTGGTAGCAATTGTGTTTCTTCCACATTATAGGACTTTTCAAAATAAATGTCAAAATTAATTTACTAATCAGCATATGAAAGATAAATTACGGTACTATTCTTTTGGTTTTCCTAAAAACCTGACTATTAAAACTTGCACTAATCATGCACTTAAACACAGTTATCTGTTTAACTTACGTACATATAAAATGAGAGACTAATACCAGAAAGAAATTAGACAGTAATGAGAATCAATGACAAAACATAACAATGACAACTGTTCTTAAGTAATTTATTTTTAAATTATAAGATTTACAATGCTTTGATTATGCAAAATAGTATAATGGAAATTAAACCAAACTGATAAACCAAAAGAGAAAGAAAACTTAGTTTTCTTGAATATCAGTACTTAAACCATCATTATAATTATCTGATATCCCAACCACGTCTTATGTAGACATAAGTATAATAATTTCAAACGTTTCACTTGTGGGTTTAATTTCTCATTTTCAACTTTTATGAACTGAAATGTAATTTATTTCAAATCCTAGTATACCTATTATAGTGTTTATACTGCAACAGCAGCATCTCTCAGTGTGCAATCAAATGTAGAACTGGGGCACAGTTTTTAGCTTTCAGCCACAGACAGAAATTATACACTGTGTTCAGTACAACAGAGTACGTTATATTAACCAGAGCACAGAGTTTAGTACACTTATTGCAGGGTTGGTACTTCTTTCCCTTTGAACTGAACCAGCTGAGCTTCTGAGCTGACATATTACTGCTGTGGATAGTAAGACTGCTGTGGGGGCTGAGGGAAGGGGTATGAAGGCTGCTGGGGTCCTGGGTATGGAGCCTGTCCAGGGCTCTGGTGATACACTGGCGGATATGGCATATTATACTGGCCGTATGCGTAAGGATTATAGCCCATGGGCATGGGCATTTGGCAATACCTGATGAAAAGAAAACAAACAAACAAAAAAAGCATTGGTAAATCAAATACTGGAAAATGAAACGTAACAATTATTCTAAAACCAAGTTTTTTCAAGAAAGTCATTTTTCTCTCTTTCTCAGTCTAGCAGAGAACAGTAGAGAGGAAAAAACAGCTATTTCCAGGTACTTATTAGAAAAAAGTGTTCCTATCCTGTTAATATTTGAGATAAAAGAATATTGAGTGTTTAATACTATCCAGAAAATAATACTGTTGACAGAAATAAGACTAAATATTCAACTATTAACAAGGAATAAAAATGGAGACCTTTCATTTTAATGTACTAAGTACATTCCTAATTCACAAGATTCAATACTCACTGCTAACGCACATAAATTCACCGTTAACGAAGTTTTAATATTTGGAAAATGGAATGTACTTACAAAGCAAACTTTGGAGCACATCTTAAGAGGTAGTCAAATGTCTCGATTTTTAAGATTAAAAATTATCACAAAGAAAGCTGTTCTTTAAGAAAGCACATGCCATAATTAGAGTCGTGTTCAACAGTCTGTCAGAATGCCAATATTTCAAAGTACAGGTACATAAACAAGGCCTTATCAGTCTTGCTAAGTTCAGAAAAATGCCTATCCGTTTATCACCAAAATAAAGAAGACCAAGGAAACACACTCTACATTTCATACAGACGAGATCTATTTAAGATGAACCCAGCATCAAAAACTAAAAACATAAATAAGCCGGGAAATAGCCATTCAATTGCTCAAATAAGTACCTATAACATTATTTTCATTTCTGTGTAAGCTGACAATGTAGCTTATTCATTCATGACACCTCCATTCAGAGAAAGGGTGACCCTGTTTTTAAAAGGATAACCGGAGCTAGAAACATTAGCCAATTCATTCAGATATTCAGTTGCAGCCTTACCCGGGATATCCTGGATAGGTAGGATATGGGGGTCCCTGGGCCTGGGGGGGGGGGCACTGCTGAACCAGGAGCGTGTGACGGAGCAGGCGGGGCGGTGCCAGTCCCCACGGCAGCTGGAGCAGTAGCAGAAGGAGCTCGATTTGCTGGAAGCACAGGAGGTGGAGGCCGGGCTGGGGGTTGGGGCTTAGCAGGCTGTAAGAAAAAGTCAACATTGACTACAAAATGTTTCGTGTTTCTGTCAAATTACTGTCAGTTAAAATAAATGAGGGCATATGAGAAACTCTACAATTCAACCAAATATATTTCTAATTTCCATTTTTAAATGCTGACTTATTGCTCTAGAAATGTATCATAGTTGAGGAATAATTCTCCAATTCATGGAAACTGCACAGCTACTGCTCTATTCCTGACGCCTAATACTTAATCATTTACTGTAGCTCATTACTGCTCCCATCAATGGTTAGACATTTGAGAAGGGAGGAAGGAGCAAGTCAGGTACAGTTTACTACTGTGATCTCTCCTGGCCACAACACATTTTATGCAAACATTTCCAAATACCTGAAAACTTATGAGAATAGTATAATAAACAAGCACATATTTACCAATTAAATTCAGTATTTATTAATATTTGACCATATCTGCTTTATCTGTATAGCTATATCCATATATTTATCTATCTAAATATTTGCAGAACCATGTGAGAGGCAATTGCAAACTTCATGACACCAGCCCGAAAGACTGTGGCATACAAGTCCTAATACTCTCCTACATAATCACAATACCACTTCACCCTAAGGAAATAAACAATTATTTCCTAATGTCATTGAGTATCCACTCCATATTCAAGTTTCCCTATTTATCACCAAAAAAAGCCCTTAAAGGAGTTTTTATGAACCAAGATCCAATCGAGGTTCATGTATTGCATTATTATTATGAATCTTTCCTCTCTTTTATTTTTCTAATTTTATTTTATTATGTTCTGTTAGTCACCATACATTACAACATTAGTTTTTGATGTAGTGTTCCATGATTCATTGTTTCTGTGTAACACCCAGTGCTTCATGCAATACGTGCCCTCCTTAATACCCATCACCGGGCAAACCCATCCCCCCACACACCCTCCCCTCTAGAACCCTCAGTTTGTTTCTCAGAGTCCACAGTCTCTCATGGTTTGTCTCCCCCTCCGATTTCCCCCCCTTCATTTTTCCCTTCCTACTTTTTTTTTTAAAAACATATAATGTATTATTTGTTTCAGAGGTACAGGTCTGTGATTCATCAGTCTTAACACAATTCACAGCGCTCACCGTAGCACATACCCTCCCCAATGTCCATCACCCAGCCACCACATCCAGCAACCCTCAGTTTGTTTACTGATTAAGAGTGTCTTATGCTTTGACTCCCTATCTGGTTTCATCTTGTTTCATTTTTTCCTCCCTTCCCCTATGATCCTCTGTCTTGTTTCTCAAATTCCTCATATCAGTGAGATCATATGATAATTGTCTTTCTCTGACTGACCTATTTCGCTTAGCATAATACCCTCTAGGTTCCATCCACGTCATTGCAAATGGCAAGATTTTGTGTTTTTTTATGGCTGCATAATATTGCCATATATATATATATATATATATATATATACACACCACATCTTCTTTATCCATTCATCTGTTGATGGACTTCTTGGCTCTTTCCATTATTTGGCTATTGTGGACATTGCTGCTATAAACAATGGGGTGCACATACCCCTTCAGATCACTAAATTTGTATCTTTGTGGTAAATACCCAGTAGTGCAATTGCTGGGTCGTAGGGGAGCTCTATTTTCAACTTTTTGAGGAACCTCCATACTGTTTCCAGAGTGGCTGCACCAGCTTGCATTCCCACCAACAGTGTAGAAAGGTTCCCCTTTCTCTGCATCCTCACCAACATCTGTCGTTTCCTGACTTATTAATTTTAGCCATTCCGACTGGTGTGAGGTGGTATCTCACTGAGGTTTAGATTTGGATTTCCCTGATGCCGAGCGATGTGGAGCACTTTTTCATGTGTCTGTTGGCCATTTGGAAGTCTTTGGAAAAATGTCTGTTCATGTCTTCTGCTCATTTCATGACTGGATCATTTGTTCTTTGGGTGTGCAGTTTGATAAGTTCTTTATAAATTTTGGATACTAGCCCTTTATCTGATATGTCATTTGCAAATATCTTCTCCCATTCTGTCGGTTGTCTTTTGGTTTTGTTGACTGTTTCCTTTGCTGTGCAAAAGCTTTTTATCTTGATGAAGTCCCAATAGTTCATTTTTGCCCTTATTTCCCTTGCCTTTGGCAATGTTTCTAGGAAGAAGTTGCTGTGGCTGAGGTCGAAGAGGTTGCTGCCTGTGTTCTCCTTTAGGATTTTGATGGACTCCTGTCTCACATTTAGGTCTTTCATCCACTTTGAGTCTACTTTTGTGTGTGGTGTAATGAAATGGTCCAGTTTCATTCTTCTACATGTGGCTGTCCAATTTTCCCAACACCATTTGTTGAAGAGACTGCCTTTTTTCCATTGGACATTCTTTCCTGCTTTGTCAAAGATTAGTTCACCATAGAGTTGAGGGTCCATTTCTGGGCTCTCTATTCTGTTCCATTGATCTATGTGTCTGTTGTTGTGCCAGTACCATACTGTCTTGATGATGACAGCTTTGTAATAGAGCTGGAAGTCCGGAACTGTGATGCCATCAGCTTTGCTTTTCTTTTTCAACATTCCTCTGGCTATTCGGGGTCTTTTCTGGTTCCATACAAATTTTAGGATGATTTGTTCCATCTCTTCGAAAAAAGTTGATGGTATTCTGATAGGGATTGCATTAAATGTGTAGATTGCTCTAGGCAGCATAGACATTTTCACAATATTTGTTCTTCCAATCCATGAGCACGGAACATTTTTCCATTTCTTTGTGTCTTCCTCAGTTTCTTTCATGAGTATTCTATAGTTTTCTGATTACAGATCCTTTGCCTCTTTGGTTAGATTTATTCCTAGGTATCTTATGGTTTTGGGTGCAATTGTAAATGGGATCGACTCCTTAATTGCTCTTTCTTCTGTTTTGTTGTTGGTGTATAGAAATGCCACTGATTTCTGTGGATTGATTTTATATCCTGCCACTTGACTGAATTCCTGTATGAGTTCTAGCAGTTTTGGGGTGGAGTCTTTTGGGTTTTCCACATAAAGTATCGTATGATCCGCAAAGAGTGAGAGTTTGACTTCTTCTCTGCCGATTCGGATGCCTTTTATTTCTTTTTGTTGTCTGATTGCTGTGGCTAGGACTTCTAATACTGTGTGGAATAGCAGTAGTGATAGTGGACATCCCTGCCATGTTCCTGACCTTAGGGGAAAAGCTCTCTGTTTTTACCCATTGAGAATGATACTCACTGTGGGTTTTTCATAGATGGCTTTTATGATATTGAGGTATGTACCCTCTATCCCTACACTATGAAGAGTTTTAATCAAGAAAGGATGCTGTACTTTGTCAAATGCTTTTTCTGCGTCTATTGAGAGGATCATATGGTTCCTGTTCTTTCTTTTATTAATGTATTGTATCACATTGATTGATTTGTGGATGTTGAACCAGCCTTGCAGCCCAGGAATAAATCGTGCACTTGGTCGTGATGAATAATACTTTTAATGTACTGTTGGATCCTATTGGCTAGTATTTTGGTGAGAATTTTTGCACCCATGTTCATCAGAGATATTGGTCTGTAGTTCTCCTTTTTGATGGGGTCTTTGGTTTTGGGATCAAGGTAATGCTGGCCTCATAAAATGAGTTTGGAAGTTTTCCTTCCATTTCTATTTTTTGGAACAGTTTCAGAAGCATAGGTATTAATTCTTCTTTAAATGTTTGGTAGAATTCCCCTGGGAAGCCATCTGGGCCCGGGCTCTTGTTTGTTGGGAGATTTTTGATGACTGCTTCCATTTCCTTACTGGTTATGGGTCTGTTCAGGTTTTCTATTTCTTCCTGGTTCAGTTTTGGTAGTTTATAGGTCTCTAGGAATGCATCCATTTCTTCCAGATTGTCTAATTTGTTGGCATATAGTTGCTCATGATATGTTCTTATAGTTGTTTATATTTCTTTGGTGTTGGTTGTGATCTCTCCTCTTTCATGCATGATTTTATTTATTTGGGTGGTTTCTCTTTTCTTTTTGCTAAGTCTGGCCAGGGGTTTATCAATCTTATAAATTCTTTCAAAGAACCAGCTTCTAGTTTCGTTGATCTGTTCTACTGTTCTTTTGGTATCTATTTCATTGATTTGTGCTCTGCTCTTTATTATTTCTCTTCTCCTGCTGGGCTTAAGCTTTATTTGCTGTTCTTTCTCCAGCTCCTTTAGGTGTAGGGTTAGGTTGTGTATTTGAAACCTTTCTTTTGTCTTGAGAAAAGCTTGTATTGCTATATACTTTCCTCTTAGGACCGCCTTTGCTGCATCCCAAAGATTTTGAACAGTTGTGTTTTCATTTTCATTGGTTTCCATGAATTTTTTTAATTCTTCTTTAATTTCCTGGTTGACCCATTCACTCTTTAGTAGGATGCTCTTCAGCCTCCACGTAATTCTTTCCAACTTTCCTCTTGTGATTGAGTTCTAGTTTCAAAGCATTGTGGTCCGAAAATATGCAGGGAATGATCCCAGTCTTTTGGTGCCGGTTGAGACCTGATTTGTGACTTAGGATGTGATCTAATTCTGGACAATGTTCCATGGGCACTAGAGAAGAATGTGTATTCCGCTGCTTTGGGATGGAATGTTCTGAATATGTCTGTGAAGTCCCATCTGGTCCAGTGTGTCATTTAAAGCCTTTATTTCCTTGTTGATCTTTTGCTTAGATGATCTGTACGTTTCCATGAAGGGGGTGTTAAAGTCCCCTACTATTATTGTATTGTTGTCGATGTGTTTCTTTGATTTTGTTATTAATTGGCTTATATGACTGGCTGCTCCCATGTTAGAGGCATAGATATTTACAATTGTTAGATCTTCTTGTTGGATAGACCCTTTAAGTAGGATATAGTGCCCTTCCTCTTTTCTTATTATAGTCTTTGGTTTAAAATCTAATTTGTCTGATATAAGGATTGCCACCCCAGCTTTCTTTTGGTGTCCATTAGCATGGTAAATGGTCTTCCACCCCCTCACTTTCAATCTGGGGGTGTCTTTGGGTCTAAAATGAGTCTCTTGCAGACAGCATATCAATGGGTCTTGTTTTTTTATCCAATCGGATACCCCGTGTCTTTTGATTGGGGCATTTAGCCCATTACATTCAGGGTAACTATTGAAAGATAGGAATTTAGTGCCATTGTATTGCCTGTAAGGTGGACTGTTACTGTATATTGTCTGTGTTCCTTTCTGGTCTATGTTACTTTTAGGCTCTCTCTTTGCTTAGAGGACCCCTTTCAATATTTCTTGTAGGGCTGGTTTCGTGTTTGCAAATTCCTTTAGTTTCTGTTTGTCCTAGAAGCTTTTTAACTCTCCTTCTATTTTCAATGACAGCCTAGCTGGATATAGTATTCTTGGCTGCATATTTTTCTCATTTAGTGCTCTGAATATATCTTGCCAGTCCTTTCTGGCCTGCCAGGTCTCTGTGGATAGGTCTGTTGCCAATCTAATGCTTCTACCATTGTAGGTTACAGATCTCTTCTCCAGAGCTGCTTTCAGGATTTTCTCTTTGTCTCTGAGACTCGTAAGTTTTACTATTAGATGTCGGGTGTTGACCTATTTGTACTGATTTTGAGGGGGGTTCTCTGTGCCTCCTAGATTTTGATGCCTGTTTCCTTCCCCAAATTAGGGAAGTTCTCCACTATAATTTGCTCCAATATACCTTCTGCCCCTCCCTTTCTTCTTCTGGGATCCCAATTATTCTAATACTGTTTCGTCTTATGGTATCACTTACCTCTCGAATTCTGCCCTCGTGATCCAGTAGTTATCTCTCTTTTCTCAGGTTCTTTATTCTCCATCATTTGGTCTTCTATATCACTAATTCCCTCTTCTGCCTCATTTATCCTAGCAGTTAGAGCCTCCATTTTTGATTGCAGTCAGTAGCCTTTTTGATTTCAACTTGGTTAGATTTTAGTTCTTTTATTTCTCCAGAAAGGGTATCCCTAGTATCTTCCATGCTTTTTTCCATACTATCCCTAGTATCTTCCATGCTTTTTTCAAGCCCAGCTAGTATCTTTATAATCATTCTGAACTCTAGTTCCAACATCTTACTAATGTCCGTATTGATAAGGTCCCTGGCAGTCGGTACTGCCTCTTGTTCTTTTTTTTGAGGTCAGTTTTTCTGTCTTGTCATTTGGTCCAGAGAAGAATAGATGAATGAGAGAACAAAATGCTAAGAGTGTAACAATGACCCCAGAAAAATATACACTAAACAGAAGAGACCCAAAACCGGGGGGGGGAGGGGGGGGGGGGGGGGAGAAAGGAAAAAAAAAAAAAGAATATGATCAGGCTGGTGAATAGATCAGAGCCACCACACACTAGATATGGGGTGTATTTTGGTCTTTTAGAAGAAACTGCCTCCCAAAATTTTAAGGAAAGAAAAACTTATATATGTACAAAAATAAGGGTAAATACGATGAAGGGATGGAATATGACTGTAAAGATGGAAATGATAAAAGATTTTATAAAAAGAATTGATAAGAAGTTGAATAAAGAAAGAAGAAAAATTTTGAAAAAACAAAAAAAATAAAAAAGGGGAGAGAATGTGATCAGGCAGGAGACTAGAACATAGCCATACACCAGAGATTTAAGGTATATTTTGGTCTGTTAGAAGACACTGTATCCCAAAATTTTAAAGAGAGAACTTATATATATACAAAAAATAAGGTAAACTACAATCAAGGGATAGACTATGAATCTAAAAATAAAAATTTTTAAAAATTTTAAAAAAAGGAATTGATAAGATGTTGGTTAAAAAAGGGAAAAAGAAAAATTTAAAAAAAATAGAAAAAAAAAATAAAGAAAATTTAAAAAATTAACTTTGAAAGACTAAAGAATCATGGTAAAAAAGCCATGAATTCTGTGTGCAGTATTCCCCTAGCGCTGGTGTTCTGCTGTTCTCATTGATCAGTAAACTTTGTCTTGGCTGGCTGTTCTTGCTGATCTTCTCGGGGGGAGGGGAGGGGGGGAGAGGCCTGTTGCCATGGTTCCCAAATGTCTTTGCTGGAGGCGGCATTGCCCCACCCTTGCCTGGTCTGGGCTAAGTAATCTGCTCGGGTTTGCTCCGGGGAGCTTTTGTTCTCTGCAAGCTTTCCGTACAGCTTTGAAGGACGAGAGTGAAAATGGCGGCCTCCCAATCTCCACCCTGGAGGAGCCACGAACTTGGGGCCCCACTCCTCAGTGAGCCCCCAGAGAAAAGCAGTCAATCACTCCCGTCTCCCCGGTCTCCGGCCGCACTCCGTGCTCACCCAGCCTGTCACCGAGCATTTCTATCTCTGGCACCCGACCCTGTGTGGAGTCTCCAAACCCAGCAGATCCCTGCAGTGGGCTCCCGCGCCACTCCTCCTGGGGGAGGAAGGGGAGTCTCCCCAGATCTGCCGCTTGTTGGGTCCCTGCTGGAGGAGCAGTGGCCCGACTGTGCTGCGGATCACGGTTTATGGCAACCCCGAGCTAAGAGCCCACGCCTCGGCTCTGTCTCTGCAGCCAGCTTCCCCGCTCCGATACCTGGGAGCTCTGCCACACTCAGGCACCCCCGGTCTTTGTGACCCCGAGGGTCCTGAGACCACACTGTCCCACAAGGGTTCCACCCCCCGCTTAGCCACTGGAGCAACGTCCCTCAGCGGAGCTGACTTCTAAAAGTTCCAATTTTGTGCTCCGCGGCTCTATCACTTGCCAGAAGCGGCCGACGGAGGCCCCCTCCTCCGCCATCTATCCTCCCGAATATCGCCTCGGATTCACTTCTCTGCACGTCCTACCTTCCAGAAAGTGGTCGCTTTTCTGTTCAGAGAGCTGCTGCTATTCTTTTCTTCGATCTCCTATTGAGTAGCTGAATTTCTGGGACCAGACAAAATTTAGGTCTCCTACTCCTCCGCCATCTTGCTCCTCTTCCCCTTTCCTCTCTTTTAAACCAGAATGCCCCACACCTACTTTTTTTTCTTTCTATGACATTCACTTTTAGAAAAGACAAAGTGTCTCACAGAATGTTCCAGTTCTGGATTTGTCCAATTGTTTCCTAATGGCACAATTTAATTTCTTGTTTTATAACACTGTATTTGCTATAAACTGAGAGTTGGTTCTAAGACTTGATTAGATTCGAGTTAAACCTTTTCTGGCAAGAATTCATGAGTGATGCTGAATTCTTTGTATTGTAAAACATCAAAAGGGTGGTCACCTGATGAAAACTGGTAACCACCAGATCTTTACAATGTAAAGACTGTTTTATCCTTTACGACAAGCAAGCAGTCACTAATGTAAAACTTCCATTTAAAAATCGTGGTTGCGGGGCGCCTGGGTGGCTCAGTCGTTAAGCAGCTGCCTTCGGCTCAGGTCATGGTCCCAGGGTCCTGGGATTGAGCCCCGCATTGGGCTCCCTGCTCAGTGGGAAGCCTGCTTCTCCTTCTCCCATTCCCCCTGCTTGTGTTCCCTCTCTCGCTGTTTCTCTGTCAAATAAATAAATAAAATATTTAAAAAAAAAAAACATGGTTGCTTACTGACCGGCATGGTTCTTGGTGCTGGCGTTGGAGGGGCTGGCGCATGTCCCCCAGCTGGAGAAGATTGATATGCAGGTGTAGGAATTGAAGGAGCACTAGGTTCCCTGGCAATGCTTTGCTGCAAGTCCCTTTTTAAAGACAAAAATGTTAGGAATTAACATAACTTAAAATAACAACACATATAAAATAACAAGTCTTTTTTTTCATAGTTTATTTTTTTTATTTAAATTCAATTAATTAACATATAGTATATTATTAGTATCAGGGGTAGAGTGCAATGATTCATCAGTCTCGTATAATACCCAGTGCTCATTACGTCATGTGCCCTCTGTAGTGTCCATCACCCAAGTGACCCCACCCCGCCCCTGCCAGTAACCCTCAGTTTGTTTCCTATGATTACGAGTCCCTTATGGTTTGCCTCCCTCTCTGATTTCATCTTGTTTTATTTTTCCCTCCCTTCCCCTATGATCCTGTTTTGTTTAAATTCCACATGAGTGAGATATAATTGTCTTTCTCTGATTGACTTATTTCACTTAGCATAATACCCTGTAGTTCCATCCACGTCATTGCAAATGCCAAGATTTCATTTTTTGATGGCTGCATAATATTCCATTGTATATATATACCACATCTTCTTTATCCATTCATCCGTCGATAGACATCTGGGCTCTTTCCATAGTCTGGCTATTGTGGGCACTGCTGCTATAAACATTGGGGTGCTGGTGCCCCTTCAGATCACTACATTTGTATCTAGGATAAATACCTAGTAGTACAATTGCTGGGTCATAGGATAGCTCTATTTTCAACGTTTTGAGGAACCTCCATACTGTTTTCCGGAGTGGCTGTACCAGGTTGCATTTCCAGGCTGTACCAGTTTGCATTCCCACCAACAGTGTAAGAGGGTTCCCCCTTTCTCTGCATCCTCACCAACATCTGTCATTTCCTGACTTGTTAATTTTAGCCATTCTGACTGGTATGAGGTGAATACCAGGTCTTTTTAAAATTTTTCTTCTCTTCATATATGAAACAGAAAATAAACTCAGAACAATGATGGTATTTTAAAATATACATTTTTGTTCTTAACTAGAACTAACTTAAATCTTTTTTTCTACTATTTAATGAAATGAAGTTAGCTCTTTTTCTATTTCTGAAGACTAGG
The DNA here is from genome assembly GCF_004348235.1 of Phoca vitulina. Classification (NCBI taxonomy): domain Eukaryota; kingdom Metazoa; phylum Chordata; class Mammalia; order Carnivora; family Phocidae; genus Phoca; species Phoca vitulina. The sequence goes on from NW_022589713.1 coordinate 49,895,588, forward strand.
AAAAGATCAGAGATCACAGTTATAGCTAGAGTAAGGAACATGTCAAACTGGGCAGGCAGTCCTATAAGACTCTCTATTAAGAAGTCATCCCCTAGATAGGAAACTCGTAACCACAACTGCTCACAGTCAGCTAGCTGTTTCATACCGGTGTTTATAGAAAACAATAGGTGAGAAAGCTAACCTATTCAAACCATTATGCAAATTTCTTGATGAAAATTTTCGGAAGATATTCAAAGAAATGCAGCATTGAGATATTTTATGTTAAAAGATACCTCGAAATCTATAAGATAAATGCATGATAGATTGTTGAAAGGACTATTAAAATATAAGTATTAAAATTTAGGAAAATAATTTAAGGTCTTCTCCAACAGTAAATTGGAATCCATCCCAAAATCTCAACTCACCAAAACCCTAACGTAAAATGCACTCTATGAAACACATAGTATTGATCAACTTCTACCTGCACCAAGTCATATACACAGAGAAGTAAATATGGCAAGCCCCAGCATGTTTGCAACAGCACCTGTTGTCCTGACGTAACAACTGCAACTCCCAGAGTCACCCCGACCACACTTTCATTCTCAAAAAAGGGTCCCAGTTGGAAGATAAATTAGTCACTCTCTATATAAAGAAATCTAATACACATTCATCAAGAAACCAAAAATATGGGGCACCTGGATGGCTCAGTCGGTTAAACGTCTGCCTTCAGCTCAGGTCATGATCCCAGGGTCATGGGATCGAGCCCCGCATCAGGCTCTCCACTCAGTGGCGAGTCTGTTTCTCCCCCCACCCCCACCCCACCTCCCTCTCCCTCTGTGATCTCTCTCTCTCTCTAGTAAATAAATAAAATCTTTAAAAAAAAAAAAATACTTCTTAGTGTTTGTAAGTTTGTAATAACTGCTTACAACATAAATTAGAAGTTTTTAATCAACATTAAAATCCAAAAAGGTCAGATATTTTTAAATATTTATGTGTATATTTCATATATACTAAGTATATTTAATTATATTTAATATTTAATACTTCATTTATAATGGTTTATATAATTACAATTAGATATTTGAGTATATTACAAATGCAATAGCTAACATATGTAATTATATTATAAAGCCTTAACATAATACTTTTTTTATCTTTGATAAACTCCAGAGATGGTTGCAATAAATAACACACTTACAGGACAACTAAGAATTTCCTAGCCACTTACTAGTAATTATATAACTCAAAGCTATTAAATCATGAGACTAATAACTTTATAAAGCAAAAACATAAATAAAATCCCACCAGTATTTCAATGCCAACAACCATCATTACTGACTTTAGTTTTAAATCATTAGTGAAAAGAAGGTAAACTTCAGAGTAAAATATTTATTCTTTTTGCACACTTAATATAAAGAAGACATACTAGTCATGAGGAAAATGAAAATTAAAACCACAATGAAATAACACTACATATCCACCAGAACAGCTAATGGCAAAAATACAGAGCAACCAACTCTCATACACTGGTAGTAGAAATATAAATTAGTACAACCACTTTGGAAAACCGACAGTTTCAACTAAAGCTCAATATACATATACCCTCTCACCAAGCAATTTCACTATTAGGTACATATCCAACAGCACTGCATATATCTGCTCACCAAAAGTAGGATCTAGAACTAGCCCATATGGCTATTAAACACCTGAAATCTGACTAGTGTGATCTGAGATGTGCTGTAAGCGGAAATTACACACCAAATTTCTAAGACTACTCTGAAAAAAAGTAAAATATGTCATACATAACTTTTATGATTATATGTTTAAATTATAATACTTTGGATCTACCAGCCTAAACAAAATATATTTTTGTTTTTGGGTTTTTTTTTTCTTCAGATTTTATTTATTTATTTGACAGAGAGAGAAACTGAGAGAGAGTGCACACAGCAGGGGAGCAGCAGGCAGAGGAAGAGGGAAAAGCAGGCTCCCCGCCGATCAGGGAACCCGATGTGGGACTCGATCCCAGGACCCCGGGATCATGACCTGAGCCCAAGGCAGATGTTTACCCAACTGAGCTACAGACGTGCCCCAACAAAATATATTTTTGAAAATTTAACTTTTAAAATGTGGCTACTAGATATTTTAAATTGCATATGTGGCTGCATAGTACTTTCACCATACGGACGAAGCTTTATTTCACCAGCCCTGGACATTTGGTTTGTTTCTATTCTTTTACTGCTACCAGCAAACTGCAGAATTATGTTTTAGAACATTCATGCTCACACTAGTCATAATATAGTGGCCAAAACTACACAATACTCAAATACTCAAGAACAGAAGAATACATACGTAACATATTCACACAATGAAATATACCCAAATATGAAAATTAAAGATCTACAACTACACACAACTGTATGGATGAGCCTCACAAATACAATGCTGACTGTAAACCAGTTACAAAAGAGTACATGTGATTCCACGGATATACAGTGCAAAACAGGAGAACCTAGTCCACACTCTCACAGTAAGGATAATGGTTGCCCTGGGGAAAGTGGTTAATGACTGAGTAGATGCATGGATGATCCTTCTGTGGTGCTGAGAATGTTCTGTGAACTGACCCAACTGTTCAATGTATGACTGTATTCAGTTTGTGAAAATTCAATAAGATGTACACTTGTGTATATTTTCTTAAAGATTTTATTTGAGAGAGAGAGGGAGCGAGAGAGAGCATAAGCAGGGGGAGCGGCAGAGGGAGAGAGAGAAGTAGATGACCCACTGAGCAGGGAGCTGACCTGGGGCTCGATCCCAAGACCCTGGAATCACAACCTGAGCGGAAGGCAGACGCTCAACCCACTGAGCCACCCAGGCGCCCCTTATGTATACATTTGTTTTGTTTTTATTTTATGGTCAGTAAACATGTTTTAAGGAATTTAGGCCCTTGGTATTAAGAGTGATTTTAACAAAGTAAACCCTCAGATTTTTAAAAGCTAATGTATGTCTATCTGGCCTACCTTTCCATCCTTCATGTACCTTTTAATCACCAAACTAAAACCACTTGACAAGTTGATGAATGTCTCAGAACTGATTTTGTTTATAGTATAAATATAGAAATACACATGCAAATAGTAATAAACCTAATTTTCAAGCTAGAGATTTGAAATATGAAATATCTGAAAACAAGAATATCCCCAAATTTCTTCCTAAGCCATGAGCCTGTATTATACTACACAATTCTAAAAATAGTTATGTTAACCTATTTTACACTAAAGATTTAAGTGGAAAAACAGTACATACAACTAGAAAGTAAATTATCACGGGCAACAAAATGATTTCAACTAGGGGTTGGCAAAATTTTTTGTGTAAAGAGCCAGATAGCAAATATTTTAGGCTTTGCAGGATATAAGGTCTCTGTCACAAACACTCAAGACTGCTGTTTTTAGTGCAAAGCCAGCCACAGATAATACGTACAACATGAAGAACATGGCTGTGTTCCGGTAAAACTTGACTTTACAAAATTAAGCAGCAGGCTCAACTTAACCTGGGCACTCAGTTCGCCAACCTCCAATTTAAACTTAGAAACCTTTTTTGGGGGGTGCCCGGGTGGCTCAGTTGGTTGGGCGGCTGCCTTCAGCTCGGGTCATGATTCCAGGGTCCTGGGATCGAGTGCCGCATTGGGCTCTCTGCTTGGCAGGGAGACTGTTTCTCCCTCTCCCTCTGCCTACCACTCCCCCTGCTTGTGCTCTCCCACTTGCTCTCTCCCTCTGTGTCAAATAAATAAAATTTAAAAGAAAAAAGAAAGAAAAGAAACCTTTTTTGGCTCTCACTTGGTCCTGAGCTACAGAATTTAAGGGTCCTGCACAGTCGTCTCAATGGCAGCTGCTTGCTTAGATGAAGAAAAGGGAGGAGGTGGAAAAGGTCCTGCTCCAAGCCCCTCCCCGCTTGCCTCTGAGCCAGATCCATCTTTGTTTTACAAACCAGGCTTCTCTGTAAGACTAAGCTTGAGCACAGGGTTCTGCAGCTCAAAAAAAAAAAAAAAAAAAGTGGGCAGTAGGGAATGAATCTGAAAAGCCAGCTGTACAGTCTGAAAAATAAAAATCAGACTATTGGGATGTGGCTATAAAAACATATGAAGTCCCATTAATTAATTTCACATAACTTTCTGAAAAGGTAATGTGTTCACTTGCTTCAAAAACTAAAAAGTGAGTGAAAGATCCCTATCTGCAAGTTCCCTCTCCACCACTCACACCCAGATATACACTATTCTTATGAACCTGTCCAGAATCTCCTGACACATAAACCAATTCAAATCTACATTTTATTTTCTCCCTTTTTACACAAAAAGCATACTTTACACTGTTCTGTACCTTTTTTCCTTACCATAACTATCTTCAAAATCTCTCCATATCAATAAATAGAAAACATCCTTTAATAGCTGCTCTTTAAAAAAAAAATTTAAAAAAAGCTGTACAGATGCAGCTTTATTTATTTCACCAGCCCTGGATATTTGATTTGTTTCTTTTACTGCTACAAGCAACTCAGAAATGAATTAGTTCATAAATATGTCATTTCTAGCATATGCTAACACATACTCTGAATGAAATCTCAAAACCACACTAGCTGGATTAAAAGATGTGTGGATTTGTAATCCAGACCTTTGGAGCAAAACTGCCCCACACAAGGATTGCACCAACACGCATTCATAGCCACAGAATGAGACCTGTTCCCCTACATGTGCCAACAAAGCATCTTTTCAAACTTCCAGATTTTTGCCAACCTGAGAAATGTTATTTCAGAGTAGTTTTAATTTGTATTTACATTTTATTGAATGAGGACAGGTTGTTGGTTTATTTATTTTTTTTTTTTAGGTAAGCTCTAGGCCAAGTGGGGCTTGAACTCACAACCCCAAGATCAAAAGTTGTGTGCTCTACCTACTGAGCCAGCCAGGTGTCTCCCAGACAGGTATTTTTTCATAAATGCTTAAGAACCACTTACATTTCTTCATCTGCAAAATTTCTGTTCACAGCCTTTGCCAACTTTTCCATTGAGTTTTTCTCTTCCTCAGTAATATCTAGGAGTTCCTCATAAACGAATAAATTTGCCTTTCACCTTTGTGAGTAGGCTTAAAATATTTTCCCCCAGTTTATTACATAAAGACTCAGCTTATGTTATGATGAACTTTTCCTTTTATAAATATGGCTTCTAGATTTTAAGTCAGAGTAAGAAAGACTCTTCCCATTTCAGCTTTATAAAAAGGAATTCTCTCATATTCTATTTTAAACATTACATTTTATCCTACACATTTCAAGTTTGATCCACCTGGAATTTATTCTGGTATAAAAACTTTGTTTTCTAAATGACGAGGCAGTTGTCTCTAACATCTTCTGATTGGCTTAGGATCTTTTTTACACTAAATTCATAATGTATTAGAGTCTATTTCTATTTTCTATTTGGTCTTTGGTCTATCTAATTATATACCAGTACCACTAATCATGTACCAGTACCACTGTGTTTTGATTAAACACAATATTACATATGTTAATATCTGACAGAATTAGTTTCCCTTACTGTTCTTTCTATTCTGTTTTCCTGGCTAATAATTTGACAGTTTTTCTAGCTGAGCTTTAGAATCAACCTGTCTAGTTTTAAAATTAAAATCTATTTATTTATTTGAAATCAAATTATGTTGAATGTGTAAGAAATGACATCTTTATGAAGTTGAGTCATCCTACCCAAAAACATGACACATATTTCAAATTCGAGTCCTCCTCTGTACCCTTGAACAGCGTTTCAAAGTTTTCTACATACAGGTCTCAGAGACGGCAAATTTATTCCTATGTATTTTATGGTTTTAGTTGCTACTGCAAGTGACGTCTTTTCCTCCATTATATCTCCCATATTTATTTATATGAAAGCTACCGATTTCTATAAATTATCTTTACAATCCATTGTCTTCAGTAATAATTCTACTATTTGTAGAGTTTTGGGGTTGATTCTCTTGGATTTTCAAGTTGTACAATCATAAAGTCTTATAAATAGTGAAAATTTTAACTTCTTTTCAATTTTTATATTTCTAATTTTATTCTTTTGTCTAATTGTGCTGGCTGGTACTGCCAATATGGTATTAGATAATAGTGTTGATAGTGGGCATTTTGTCCTTGCTTTTAGAAAGAATGTTTACATTGTTTCTCCATTAACCATGATGTTAAAGTTTTGTGCAGATATAAACAGATCGGTACACACACACACACAGTGTTATAGAAGTATCCACCTACTCCTATTTTACTGAATACCAAAAGACTTATTTTCTTTTTTTTATTTATTTAAATTCAATTAGCTAACAACATATTAGTTTTTGATATAATGTTCAATAATTCATTAGTGTGTAACACCCAGTGCTCATCACATCATATCACATCACATGCCCTCCTAAATGTCCATCACCCAGTTACCCCATCCCCCCACTCACCTCCCTATCCGCAATTTGTTTCCCAGAGTCAAGAGTCTCTCATGGTTTGTCTCCCTCTCTGATTTCTTCCCAGTCAGTTTTCCCTCCCTTCCCCTATGACCCTCTGCATTATTTCTTATATTCCACATAGACTGAAACCATATGATAATTGTCTTTATCTGACTGACTTATTTCACTTAGCATAATACCCTCCAGTTTCATCCATGTCGATGTAAACAGTAGCTTTTCTGATGGCTGAATAATATTCCATTGTGTATATGAACCACAATGGAAGACTTACTTTCTCAATTGCTTTTTCCTCACCTATGAAAAGAATCTTCTTCCCCTTACCAATCATTGCATTACTGGAATAACCACCCTGTCCTCCTTGTTCACAGTTCTTTTTCTAACATACTAGTATCAATGGTAAGTATTTTATTCAGGACTTTTGCATCCATATTCATAAATGAAACTGGTCTGAAGACTGGTTTGTCTTAATCTTTGTCAGATGTTCTTATCAGTAAAACTAATTTGGAGGGTTTTTTTTTTTAACCTCTAAAACCATTTTAAAAGTACTTTATTTGCTTTTTAAAGGTTTAGTAGAAAAACTGTAAAAACAACATTGCTCTTTCTTGGGAGGTGGAGGGAGGCAGCTCTTTGATAACTTCTCCAACAACTTCTATGAAAAACAGTTTAAATGTGAACAGGGGAGTGAAAAATGGTCGGTTTGGCTGAAGGGTTCAAGAAAGACTCATGAATATTAATAGTCTCTGAGTTCTTTATGTTCATTACTAATGAATATATGCTCCTGTACATACCTAAAGGACAGTTTGGATATAAAATCCTTGGCTCATATTTGCCTTCCTTGAGTTCTCTCTTCTAGCATGCAGTGCTATGAGCTAAACTTTTTCACCTTTTTATAAATGGACTGGATCTTTTTGCCCAATTGCCTAAAGGATTCTGCCATTATCTTTTAAAGCTAATAATTTATATGCCTTGGTGTTGACAGTTCTTGTTCATTTTTCCTGACCATAAGATATACCTTTTCAACAAGCTTTCACTTATTTTAGGAAAAATTTGTTCTGTTCATGGTTTTGGTTTCTCTTCTTTCAGGGGAATTCAATTTTGCATATTTGGATCTTCTTTGCCCATCTCTCTATCCTTTTTAATTCTTTTTTTACTTTGGTTTCATTTTCTTTGATTTCCTCTTTTCTACTCTGTGCTCCTGTGTCTTCTTCACTGTCTATTCTCCTTTTTACTCCTTCCCGTTTCATATGGTTTCTGTGATGGTTTTGTTCTCTCTTCTACTTGTTTCCTGGAATCCTAAAACCTCACATTTTATCATGTCCTGTCTTCTCACCATCTTCCTTGAGTTCTGGCATTTCTGTGTATGGTGTTCCTCAGGGTTATTGCTTCCTAACCCTTTTCTTTTTTTTTTTCTTAATTCATAATGAAGTGTTCATTCAGAATTTTCATCTGTTCTGTGACAATATTATTCTGGTGAATATTCTCCATCTAATAGGTTTTATTAAATTTTGTTCTTTTTTTCACCATTTTTAATAAACACTGTATCTTTGTACCAATGCTATGTCAACTCTACCGGTCACTCAGCATAGAATGAGTCCTATGCTACTGGTCCAGCTTTCTCAGCAGGCTCCTTCAGAAGGGCAATAGCTGATGTTTTCTAAGCTATTCACCCTATCTTCCCCATATTCTGTACCTCTAGTTTTACATGGAAGGAACCTATTTGTCATTTCAAGGTAAACTACTTATGTTTATTAGCATTTCTGAGATATGCCACCCTGAACTGTTGTGTTAGCATTTCAGTAACATCACTGTGCTTCTGACACCTGGAGTTTCTGCTCCTTTTCATCTTTTATTCTCAGATCATGCAGCTTGCTTGTTGCTTTGTAAATGTCCAAGAGGAAAGGAAGGAAAGTGCTATCTCATACTGCCAAGTTCACCCCAAAGTCTCCACATACAACTTTTCAAAAGAAAAATACAATTTGATACACAAAATAAACTTACTTTAAGAGTTCATCTCTTTCTGTCTTCCGTGCAAACACTATATCACTGCATTTGTTCTGGAACCTGACCAAGATTTCAGTCAGCTCATTGTAAAACTGTAAGCAAAGAAGAAATACAAGTAATAAACCAGAATGAAAAAAAATTTTTTTTTAAAGATTTTATTTATTTGACAGAGAGAGACACAGCGAGAGAGGGAACACAAGCAGGGGGAGTGGGAGAGGGAGAAGCAGGCTTCCTGCAGAGCACGGAGCCTGATGCGGGGCTCGATCCCAGGACCCTGAGATCATGACCTGAGCCGAAGGCAGACGCTTAACGACTGAGCCACCCAGGCACCCCCAGAATGAAATTTTTAATCTAAAGAGGAACACAATCTAAAGCTCATTTGTCAATCATCGTTAAAGCTAAAGAACTAAAATCCTCTGCCCGAGACAGTCATACCACTGAGGTTCAACAACTTAATTATACTAAATATGACCTAACTAGAGAAAATAAAAATAACAAAATCATTTTTATAGAACACTTGCCATCAAAAATTAAATGGAACAAGTCATAAGTTTCATGATCATGAGTATGTTCCCAATTCCTAGAGCAAAGTCAGTTACTTAATAAACGTATGAAACCTATTTAAATGGAAGGATTAGATTTGCACATTCACTTCAGAAATATAGGCATCACTTCAGAAACCCTTAGAAGTGTCTCCAAAGGCTCTCTGAGTTTTCTCAGCTTATCTATTTCAACAGAGCATTTTAAATCAAATTAAAATGGTGTCTTACTGGGCGCCTGGGTGGCTCAGTTGGTTAAGCGACTGCCTTTGGCTCAGGTCATGATCCTGGAGTCCCTGGATCGAGTCCCGCATCGGGCTCCCTGCTCGGCGGGGAGCCTGCTTCTCCCTCTGACCCTCCCCCATCTCATGTGCTCTCTCTCTCTCTCTCATTCTCTCTGTCTCAAATAAATAAATAAAATCTTTAAAAAAAAAAAAAAAAAAATGGTGTCTTACTCTTCTATTTCCAAGGCTTTGTAGTATTTCTACCCCCTCCTTCAGAGGGTTTTACATTATATCCACTGTATTTGTATCAAGATAACTTTATTCAATGATCATTATGGAGTTAAAACACCACAAGGTAACATGTACCTGAAAAACTTAAAAATCACTTGCTCCCTCAAAAGGAAAGTCATCGGTAAAAACAAATATAATCATTTCCCTAAGCTATTTAAAGGAAAAGCAAAAAAATAATATATTTAGTAAGCACCCTGAGACTCAGGCAGATCACAAATCTATCATTATCCATCAGCACCATCAGCACAGAATATAAAAGCCATACCCTCTCCTCCCTTTCCCACCACAGATCAGCTTCGACTAATCCTGTTCCCTCATAATTCACTCAAATTAGTCAACTTTCGGGGCACCTGGATGGTTCAGTCAGTTAAGCATCCAACTCTTGATTTCAGCTCCGGTCATGATCTCAGGGTCGTGAGACTGAGCCCCCCCCATGTTGGGCTCCATGCTCAGCACGGAGTCTGCTTGTCCCTCTCCCTCCCCTTCAACCCTTCCCCACTGCTCCACTTTGAGCAAGCTCTCTTTCCCTCTCTCTCAAATAAATAAATAAAATCTTTAAAAAAAAAATTTTTTTTTAGTCAACTTACTTTCTTTTCTTTCTCCCCAAAAAGCGTCACTAGCTTTTGACATCTCTGTGCTAATTTCTTTTACCTGAAAGTCCTACACCCTCTTTCTGCCTGGTGAAATATACAATTCATTCTTCAACAGTCCCATGAAGTATCACCACCTTTAAGCTTTCTCTCGCTTACAACAAGCCTCTCAGTAAAAAGTCACTAAAGCTAGGAAGTTCAAGAATAATTTGGTACAACTGGAAACACAATTAACTTCTCAAACTATAGTTTCACATCTGTACTGGTGAACTATTATTTCTTTTGTACATCATACCTTTGTGCCCTCCTTCAAATTAGCTACAAGTTCAACAAAGTTGTCATATGCAGTAGCTAAATTCTTCAAAACTTCTTCTCTTAAATTAGCTTCATTATTAGATTGCTTCATTTTTGAAAACTCCTGGTGTGAGACCTTGTTAAAAGAAAGATTTATGTATTTACACTTATTTATCAAATTAATATAGCTTGTAACATTTTTATTGCTACTTTGCCAACTACATATGAAAATCATATATGATTATATCCCGGAATTCCTAGAAATTTACCTAATATAATATTTCTTTCGTGATAACACAGTACTTTAAATCTTAAAGTAAAAATACCACAAATTCAGTGGGTTATCAAAACATAACCAATAATGATTACAGATTTCTATTAATATGTAGCACTTGCAAAAAACACAATCCTACTAAACAGATACAGATTTAGTCCAGGTTTATCCTTTCTGTGATTTTCTTTATACATAAATCTTACGAAAGCATATAAACTTTACCTGAATATTTCTAAGAAGTTCTTCCTGTTTCTTTAGAGAATCTTGGACTTTAGTCGTAAGACCTCCATAGATTCGATCCAGTTCAGTAACAGAAAGAGCTTCTTCATTTATGACACCATCTTGAGCCAAAGCAGTCAAAAATTTGCTTGTCATGTCAAAATTCACTGATTTCAGGTCATTCTCAAGCCCTTCTCTTTCCTTCTTTACTTCATCAAGATTTGACAATAAGGATTTTAAGACATTTACCACCTAAACAATTAAAACAAAACAAAACCCCTTCGTTTAATGCAAAAAAAACCCAGAAGCCAATTTCTAGAAGGGAATTATATACAAAGGTTCACTCAGAGTTGGTTGATTTCTCAGACAGCCAAGCATCAATTGTACATCAGGTTTACTTAGAGATACTGTACCTTTAGTGGACTCAGCTTATTAGAGGAGGCAGCAATAATGGTAACAGTAGTGAGCACAATGATTTACTGAACATTTACTATGTGCCAGGGACTGTCCTAAACACTTCACAAATATAATTTAATGTAATCCTTCCAAAATCCCATTGGGTATATATTTATTACTTTTATTCCACAGTTGCAGAAACTGAGTCTCAGAAAAATTAAGTAACCTAAAAAATTAAGTAACGTAAAATTTGAGACCTAAGTCTGCCTAACTCCAAAATCAATCTCTTAACTACTCTATACTATATACCCTGTCCCTGTCATGGCTCCAAGGTAGAGGAAGGTATGTTTTTGCCAAAGAGATACCCTATTTTGCTGACATAGAGAGATTGAGAGATAGAGAGAGAGATATAGACAGACATGTAGATAGAACAGAGACACAGATATATATATATGGAGAGAGCATCTTAGATAAAGAAAGAGAGCCAGAGATACAGATAAAAAGCTATAAACCATGTGTTTATTTTATATACTGGGAGAGAGAGAGAGAAGAGAGGGATCTTGTACATCTGTTCATATCATTAAGAGTTTTCCATCAGGGCGTGCCTGGGTGGCTCAGGCAGTTAAGCGTCTGCCTTCAGCTCAGGTCATGATCCCAGGGTCCTGGGATTGAGCCCCGCATCTGGCTCCCTGCATCTGCTTCTCCCTCTCCCTTTGCCCTTCCCCCTGCTTGTGCTCTAATAAATAAATAAAATCTTTAAAAAAAGGGATGCCTGGGTGGCTCAGCCGGTTAAGCGTCCGCTTTTGGCTCAGGTCATGATCCCAGGGTCCTGGGACCGAGTCCCACATGGGGTTCCCTGCTCAGCAGGGAGCCTGTTTCTCCCTCTACTTGCCACTCCCCTGCTTGTGCATGCTCTCTCTCTCCCTCTCTCTCTCTGACAAATAAATAAAATCCTTAAAAAAAAAAAAGTTTTGCATTGGATTCAGCCCAGGCATTCTCTAACACCCACATGATTCACAAACATCCCTACAGAGTAACAGTGTCACAGAGCCCAAGTGCCCTCTGATGCCACTTACAAGCTGCCCCCTTTCACTCACATCTCTTTGCACTCTTGCTAGGACCACCCAGGAGAGCACCAGCCCCAATCCCCCTACTGTGCTTGCCCCCATGATGCTCAGAGAAAGTAAGCTGGGGGAAAGACAAAGGAAGAAGGGGACACCCATAAACCCCATCTACATCCCTGTCTTTCATCTTACCATGGCATTTCCAAATCCAATGGATCTCCCCACCTACTGCCTGTTTCTAAGCATTTCTGTCCTACTTTTCATGCCACAGCCCTAGCTAACTCCTTGACAAGTGTCCAGAATTACCTTCCTTTGGGAAGACTAAAGACCCAAGGAAAAGTCTAAAATTTCTTCTATATTTGGCCTCTGTTTACCACCCATATCTGTTAAGTGTCCTATCTTAAATTCAACGTCTTTTAACATTCACAGTAGTGGAAAGAAATGTGACTCCTAGAGGTCCAAGAAGCCTCAAGCCCCAAACACTTCCAATGGAAGGAAGAAGAGAAAAAAAATCACACCTGGAGGGAGACGGCAAGTCTGTTTCAGGGATTCAGTGGAATCTGATTTCAACAATGTGCCTAAAAATCTTGTTTCCAAATGACTTCCAGGACATATTGTTAAGTGAAAATAAAAGGCGCAAAAGCATAGGTACAACATATTGCATTCCGAGTAAGAGAGAAGGGAAATCAGAAATAGACATACACACATAATATATTATGTATGTATGTGGGCATATGTATTTTTTTATAAAAACAAAAGCACTAAGGACAAACCAGAAACTAATAAATAAGGTTGCTTATAGAAAGTGCATAGGAACAATGTGGAAAGAACAGAGATGAGATTTCTCTGCATGCACCTTTTGAATCATGAATATTTTTTACATATTCAAAACACAAAATTAAATCAAAACTTGAATAAATAAATACAAGTACCTAGTTATCCATCAAAGTAAAACATAATTACGTACAAAAAAATATTTCATCCCTAACTATATTCCCTTAATGGACATATTAAGACTTAGTTACTGTGTAACCAAGGATACTTTACTACCTGGAAAACTCAATTTCATTATCTGCAAAACAAGAGTAATAGTACCTATCCCAGAACTGTTGTGAAGCCTAAAATAATTCATACCAAGTGCTCAATATAACTTCTAACACAGGGTAAGCACTCAATCAGTAATAGTCATTATTATTAATTGGTAGTTAGGTTTTATGGTTTAACTCTATACTTTGGGTACACTATACACTGAAGAGGCTTAGGCATCTAAGCATTAAGACAAAAAGAGAGGAACAATGAGGAGCAGATTGCTAAACTGTAATTATTTGTTCTGAATGATAACTATTTCTGTAATTATGTCACACATTTTGTAGGGTGGGTGCAACATGATATAATTTTAAAAGGTTGTGATAATATTATCTTTTGTCATATTTAAACTGATAATGGAACCTCAACCATGACTGTGACTCTATGTGAAGGTTGTTTAGCTATAAGAAAAATGCTACCTTTTATCTTTCTCTCAGTTATGTCCCAAAAAAGGCTAGAAAGAAAAACATAAAATAGTCAAGTAAAAGAAAACTGGGGGAGAAACAGGAATATGCAGAACTGGTTTAAAAAAAAAAAAAAACTAGTCTACTAAACAAAGCTGAAAGTCAGGGACACTATAACACTATTATCTAGAAACAGATTGGATGCTTCTTCCAGAGTATAGCAACTAAGATCCTCTCATCAAATGATGGGTCAAAATTGTGGTGACAGTACCCCAAATTAGCTAATAAGTAATATGAGAAGACAGACATGGTTCACAAGAATAAAACCTCCTCTTCAGTGAAGAACTAACCACACACAGGGCAGCAGAGTAACGTGGGAAGAGAACCCCAATAGAATTTGTAGAACCACAAGTTCTAATACCAGCTCCACCATGTAGAAAAGCTAACTTCCTAACTTTTATGATCAGTGATTAAATCACTGTAATTATTTTATAATCAGTGATTAAAAAAAAAAAGGACCAAATACGTATTTAATTTAAAGTCCTATTCTATTCCAAAATGCAATGATTCTAAGTCTCTGGAAAAATAATGCCATTTGAAACAACCAATTTATAAATGAACTTTTAGACCACCACACAAAGAGTCCTTGTATGACAAGCATCCTTTTTTTTTTTTTTTTCAAACTGTCATATATACTAGTTTAACCATATTTTAGATTGCATGATACTAGCCTTATTTTAACAGAGTGACTACAGCAGAAAATGAATTAAACTGCTTCCTCAAATGAATGACCAAAATAGTAAGAAAAGTAAGCCAATGCCTACAGTTTCTTATCCACTCAAGTTTGAGGCTTAATGTGTTATCAAGTTAAAGTATAGAAATAATTAGAATCCCTCTGCACCCCCATGTTCACTGCAGCATTATTTACAACAGCCAAGATATGGAAACCTAAATGTCCATCAATGGATAAATGAATAAAGAAGATGTGGTATACACACACACACACACACACACACACACACAGAGGAATATTCAGCTATAAAAAAAGAATGAAGTTTTGCCATTTGTGACATGAATGCACCTTGAGGGCGTTATGATAAATGAAATAAGTCAGACAGAGAAAGACAAATACTGTATGATCTCATTTATATGTGGAATCTAAAAGAAAACCAGGCGCACAGATACAGACAACAGACTGATGGCTGCCTGAGGTAGGGGATGTAGGTGGGCGAAATAGATGAAGGTAGTCCAAAGGTACAAACTTCGATTAATTAAATACATTAAGTCATGAGGATATAATGTACAGCATGGTAACTATACTTAATAATACTATACTGTGGGGCGCCTGGGCAGCTTAGGTTAAGTGTCTACCTCCAGCTCAGGTTATGATCCCAGGGCCCTGGGATCAAGCCCCACGTCAGGCTCCCTGCCCAACAGGGAGTCTGCTTCTCCCTCTCCCTCTCCCCCTGCCCCCGCTTGTGCTCCCTCTCTCTCTCTCAAATAAATGAAATCCTCTAAAAAATAATAATAATAATACATTGCATATTTGAAAGTCGCTAAGAGTAAAATCTTTTTTTTTTTTTTTTAATTATTTATTTATTTGACAGAAAGAGACACAGCCAGAGAGGGAACCAAGCAGGGGGAGTGGGAGAGGGAGAAGCAAGCTTCCCGCTGAGCAGGGAGCCCGATGCGGGGCTCGATCCCAGGACTCTGGGATCATGACCTGAGCTGAAGGCAGATGCTTAACGACTGAGCCACCCAGGCGCCCCACTAAGAGTAAAATCTTAAAAGTTCTCATCACAAGAAAACAAATTCTGTAACTACATGTGATAACTGATATTAATTAGATTTATTGTGATCATTTCACAATATATACAAATACTGAATCATTATGTTGCACACCTGAAACTAATAAAATGTTGTATGTCAATTATACCTCAATTAAAAAATTTTTAAAATAGGGGTGCCTGGGTGGCTCAGTCGTTAAGCGTCTGCCTTCAGCTCAGGTCACGATCCCAGGGTCCTGGGATCGAGCCCCGCATCGGGCTCCCTGCTCTGCGGGGAGCCTGCTTCTCCCTCTCCCCCTCCCCCCGCTTGTGTTCCCTCTCTCGCTGGTCTCTCTCTGTCAAATAAATAAATAAAATCTCAAAAAAAAAAATTTTTTTTAAATAATAATTAGAATCCTGTGGTGTTTGTTTCTATGTTTTAAAAAGACCTCCAAGGGGCTCCTGGGTGGCTCAGTCGTTAAGCGTCTGCCTTCGGCTCAGGTCATGATCCCAGGGTTCTGGGATCGAGCCCCACATCGGGCTCCCTGCTCAGTGGGAAGCCTGCTTCTCCCTCTCCCACTTCCCCTGCTTGTGTTCCTTCTCTCGCTGTGTCTCTCTCTGTCAAATAAATTAATAAAATCTTAAAAATAAATAAATAAAAATAAATAAAAACAGCTCCAATTAGCTTTCAACTGCAATTAACTGCATCCCTTTATTAAGTTAGGCTGCCAGTAGTTATCATTCCATCAACATTTTTTGAATCCTTACATGCTGGGTACCGCTCTAGCTCCAAAATACAACTATTAACAGAAGCAGAGTCCTTTATGTGGGGGACAGGGGAAGGGAGGGGAGAATTAAACACACACAAAAAACAGAGCAATACAGTAGCCAATGACAAAAAAAAGGGAAAGGGTGACATCTGGGGCTTTAATGAAAAAAGAAGCAGTAGCCTTGGAAGAAAGACCCCAACAGAAGGAAAGCAAATGTTAAAAGTCCTAAGGCAGGAACAAGCTTCCCATGTTCAAAGGGAAAAGGAAAAAAAAAAGGGGGGGCTAGTGTGGCAGAAACACAGTAAAAAAAGACAGAAGGGAGGGAGATGAGGTCAAACAGAAAGGCAGGAATGAGATCACCTCAGCTGTCTGTACTTCACCTTTAAGACCAAGAGCTACAAACTTTTCCTGTAAAGAACCAAACAGAAGGGGAAAGAAAAAACAACAGACAGAAAATATTTTTGGCTTTGTGAGCCAGTCTCTGTTGCAACTATTCAACTCTGCCTTTCTAGTGTGAAAGCAGCCATAGACGAAATGTAAAGGAGTGTAACTATGCTCCAACAGAAGTTTATTTATGGATACTAAAATCTGAATTTCATATAATGTTCACATGTCATAAAACATTATTACTTTGACTTTTTTCAACCATTTAAAAATGTAAAAGGCATTCTTGGCTCATAGGCCATACAAAAACAGGAGGCAGGCTGGATTTAGCCCACAGGCCATCATTTGCCAGCCCCATTTAGATGATAAAGCTCTCTGTAGCATCTAACAGCACCAAACACAATTAGGCACAGAACAAATACTCTCAATGAGATTTTCAGCTTTACTTTTCAGTCCCTGCTATTTTATTTTCAGAAAAGGCAGACATGAGAATATCTCAACAACAGAACAGTGGGAACCTGACCACACTTACCCTACACTAAAGCTAACCTAGAGTTTTCCACCTCTCTGTTAGGGACCATGGTGCCATAGTTCCTGGCATACAGTAGGCCTTCAACAAATGTTTGGTGAACAAATGAATGAAGAGATGCCAGTCAACCTTGACTCCTGTCCAGACGCTTCCTGTTATGAAAAACAAAGAGTAGAAGCCGCATTTGCAGATCACCCACTAGTCTAGAAGATGACTTTGTGTGAACCAGAAAAAAGCAAGGCCTAAAAAGGCACACAGCTTTGGACAGTACTATGTTATGCACTATCTCTGAGGAGATGGAGATTTTTTCCCAAAGGGACCCCCTCCCCCTTCATCTCCCCAGACAGATGCAATACTATGAGTATAAATGGATATCACTTTTGTACCAAAAAAAAAAAAAAAAAGATGCCCCTTCCTGTGGGCAGACTCAGCCCTACACTAGGGCCAAGGCTTGTCTGGCCAAGTGTAGACTAGATTCCATACCCCTGCTGATCAGAGGTGTACAATCACAAGCAATGGTCCTAAGTATTTAAAAAAGGATCTTTAAATACAAATTATCCATACTTGCAACATTTTTCAGAATATCTCAATATGTAAAAACAGATTCCCAAAGAGACCAAAGATAAATAGTAGGCCCCTTCACAATTCAAAAAAAAAGAGCCCTACCATTAAGATCGGACTTCTTAATAAAACATGTACTTTGTATTCACTTTAATAATCAGAATTCAAATGACTATGCTTTTATCATAAAAAAACTCTGGCTAAAATGTGTCATCAACAACTATGACAATTACCTGAAACAGCTTTAATAAATATATGATATTAATTAGTCTTTTGATAGACACATGATGAATGAATATATAGAGCACTGAAAATTTTTTGGTTGCTTCTATCTAGAAAATCTAGCTTCAGTAAAATAACTTCATATTGACTATAAATGTTTTCTTCCCCTATGTAATACCATTATGAATTAACAAAAGCAGCTGTGACTACAACTGTATAAAGTAACAAAGTAGTGAATGCTAATTCTGATTTTGCTCAGCAGAAACCATTTTTGCTTTTCTACTGAAAGCAGGCGAATCAAAGGACAAAAGCCATGTAAGTTCTGAGTCACGTACAAGACGCCAAAAAGAAAAAGGAGAGGGGGTGACTGGCTAGCTTAATCAGTAGAGCATGTGACTCTTGATCTAGGGGTTGTAAGTTCAAGCCCCATGTTGGGTATAGAGACTACTTTTTTTTTTTTGAGACTACTTTTTTATTTTTATTTTTTTATTTTTTTAAAGATTTATTTCACAGAGAGAGACAGCGAGAGAGGGAACACAAGCAGGGGGAGGTGGGAGAGGGAGAAGCAGGCTTCCCGCCAAGCAGGGAGCCCGATGTGGGGCTCGATCCCAGGACCCCGGGATCATGACCTGAGCCGAAGGCAGATGCTCAACGACTGAGCCATCCAGGCGCCCCAAGACTACTTTTTTTTTTTTTTTTTTTAAGATTTTATTTATTTATTTGATAGAGAGTGGCACAGCGCGGGAGGGAACACAGGCAGGGGGAGTGGGAGAGAGAGAAGCAGGCTTCCCACAGAGCAGGGAGCCCGATGCAGGGCTCGATCCCAGGACCCTGGGATCATGACCTGAGCCGAAGGCAGACGCTTAACGACTGAGCCACCCAGGCGCCCCAAGACTACTTTTTTAAAAATGAGAGAGAGAAGAGGATACTAAGCAGGGATTTTTTTAGGGCCAGACTGTTGCTGTTCTGTGGGTCTGCAGTCTCTGTTCCTCACAAATTAATCTAATCACCTTCCTTCTCCCTTCCCCCCATTTCTTTAAAGCATCTAACTGATATTCTTTGTTCCATCAGGTTCCCCTTACCTTTAGAGATCTGGATTCTGTGCCCATTCAGCTATGCAGTCTTCACTGCGGGGGCTCTTTTCCACTGAACCTCTGGTAGCTCACTTGATCCTACTCAGATTTTGTATGTGTTCACTTTGCCTGTCTACTCTGTTCTCATCCTGTGCCAATCTCTTAAGAAGTCTCTTAAGAGAGAAGCTCCAAAATACTGGAATTTAAGTGCTTCATCATCTAAATCCTCACAGCCTACTTCTATAGTCACAACACTTGTCTACCCTGTATTACAGGTCTCCTTGTATAGGTCTAATCTTCCCACACTGGACCATAAATTGAGGGTAAAGGCTGTGTATGGTTCATTTGTTGATTTTTCAAAGTACCTAGCATAATGCCTTACAGAGTAGGTATAGGTATCCAAAGTCTTGGTTGAATAAATATATGAAATGTTTCTGTAGAAAGACAAGACACAACACTGATAACTTTTGAGACCTACTATCCCAGGAAATTCACCTTTTTCAAGAAGTTTTCAGCAAACATAGCTTGCCCTTTGGCTTATTTTCCTATGCACTTCATTCAGGATCTCTTATTCGATTACATCTACTACAGTGATCAGCCACTAAAGCGTATTTGCACCTTTGGACTTTCTGACTCACATGCCCCACTATTGATTTTCCCCTTCCTATCACAAATAGAAATGCTATAATGACGTTACCCACTTATTAACATGCACAGCTGGTTGATTTTCCCTTTAGAGATAGTTCCAGTGGAATACAGTGGATGGTGGTAGAGAATGATGTAACAAACAACAAAGAATTTATGGTCAGAAGAGCATCTGGTCAAATCCAGTCCTTCCACTTCAGGGAAGTTTCTAAGCTTCCAAGCCTCTCCCTTTTATAAAGCCTGAATTAAATACTGAACTTATAAAGTATCTAGAATATAGTACCAAGCTCAGGAAACATTCAATAAATAGAAATTATTATTACAAGATAGTAATATTTTAACTAATGTAATTACCTATTACACAGTGTATATATCATGCTACTCCAAATGTAACAACCTCAATTTACGTCTGCATTTTTGAAAAGATGGCAGTAAGAAATTGGCAATTAATTGTGTTCATAATGGCTTGAACATAGTTTTCATAAGCAGATCAACCCACACCAAAATGCATCTGCTTACCTCACTACCCTGCATGGTCTTTGCTGGGTTAGCAGAAGGGATTGCAGCATTCAGCTCAGGCTCCGGCTTACAGAGAAGTGCAATGGTGTCACGGTGAGACTGATAACGCTCTTTCACTTGCCCATCTGCTTGCACAGCTTTATCCAAAACTGCTCTGAAGTTGGTTCCCTCTGTGGGGGAAAAAAATATTACCAGAGTACAGCAATGACTTTCACAGTAACATTTATAGGCTGGTTATACTTTTAGTTCTGCTCTCCAACTTTACTTTTTTCCCCTCTTCTATGGGCCCTGATTCATTATATAACAGAAATTGAGCTCCTGTCACTCTTGGCATTTTTGTTTCTGGCAAAGCACAGGTATACCTTAAAATACATTTGTGGTTACTATCCACCAAATAAAAGCTAATTGACATTAGTCTAATCATTTCCTACAATTCATTAATATAGAAAGAAATCATTCACTCCAAAAATTGTTACAACTTACTCAAAAAGTATTCCCTTCTCAAAGGATCACTGCTTCAATTTGACTTCAAAGAACAACAGATACATTTTTAGAAAAAATGTCAATAGTATTAATTATATAATAATAAATAAATAATAAATAGTCTAGCTACCATATACACACTTATCTTAGCAAACACAAATCTTAATAATTAAAGTCTTAAAAAATAATAATCTGACTTCAATTTAACTGGAACACTCACCTTTGACCATCCACTACTAAGTGAAATGAAATTACAAAACCATATATATATATATATATATATAATATGATCTCATTTAGGGGTGCCTGAGTGGCTCAGTCAGTTGAGTGTCCGTCCAACTCTTGGTTTCGGCTCAGGTTACAATCTCAAGGTCGTGAGATCGAGCCCTATATCACACACCACGTTCAGTGGGGAATCTTCTTGAGATTCTCTCTACCCTTCCCCAGCTTGCACATTCTCTCACTTCCTCTCTCTCTAATAAATAAAATCTTTAAAAAAACTGATCTCATTTATTTATGCATACAGCTTAATAGCAGTTCCTGGAACCCGTGATATCTAGTGGTTATATAGATGCTCTAAAAAAAAAGACTTGGACTAGGAAAAGAGAGTTACAGAATCATTTTCATTTTTACTTTATTATTTTTAAGAATTCTGGGGGCAACTTGGGTGGCTCAGCCAGTTGGATGTCCGACTCTTGATTTCGGATCGGGTCATGATCTCAGTCATGAGACTGAGCCCCAGGTCAGGCTCTGTGCTCATCAGGAGTCTGCTTGAGATTCTCTCCCTCTCCCTCTGCATACACACCCCTACCATGAGCTAAATCTTTTAAAAAAAAACAATTTTTTAGAGTTTTTAGGAGTTTGAACTTCTTATAATGAACATGAATTACCTCTGTTATTTTTTATCTTACACTGAACTGAGGAAAAACACCTATGTTTTCACAATAGCAGTTTCAGTAAAAACAAGTTTACAACTGACCCTAATTTAATCAAGCAAAATTGTGGATCCAAATTGGGAATTTATATGGGCACATGGATGACTCAGTCAGTGGAGCATGAAACATGATCTCAGGATTGTGAGTTCAGTATAAAGATTACTTAAAAATAAAATCTTAAAAAAAATTGGTAATTTATTCAAGTGAAAGCCATTTATACACATTTTTACCTGCTCTTAAAGGCTTATAGAGTTCATTAGATGGTGTCCTTTGCCAGCGTTCCTTGAATTTTGCTCTTAAATCATTGTCAGTTGCTTCTTCTTCATCCAACAATCTTAATGACTTTTAAAAAGGAAGCAAAGTAACAATGAAATATCATTTCTGGTATAAAAAAATTAAAACATTTTTTAAGTGATCAGACTCAATACAGGTGAGAATTAATGGATGGGAATACCTCTACTTTACTGGCTGGAATATAAAATGGTATAACAATTTTTCTTGCACAAATCCAAGTTATAACATATTTAACAAAGTCTTATAAAATTTAAGGCTAGGTTAGCCATTACCTTACTCAGTAAATTAAAAAGGAAGAAAAACTAAGAGATTATGTATATCCATACACCAAGACTACTGTAAAGAAAGATTCTTTTTAAGATTAAAATAAATAGAAAGCCTTTAGACCTTAGATGCCATAAACAAAACAAAGAGAAAGACATTAATTTATCCACATGAAAATCAAAGATTTAGACTTCTATCTCAGTACAACAAAATAGTAACACACACAAAATGACCTTGGAATGTATATCTGGGAAGACAGAACAATAGGGGGCCAGAAACACAAGAAAGTGCTAATAATCTACCAGTAGAAACAAGTGCTAGAGCACTGGTACCTGGCATCTTAGAGCAGAGGTCTGCAAACTTTTCTGTCAACACTAGAGTAAATATTTTAGGTTTTCTGGGCCTTTGTGGACCATCTCACATTTTTTTTTTACAACCCTCTAAAAAAAAGATAAAAATCATCTTCAACTAGCGAGTCATACAGAAATAGGTCACAAGCCAGAATTGGTCCACTGTCCATAGTTCACCAACTATACAGCTCAGTACTGGCTTAGAGTGTGGATGTGAGGGATCAGGAGCAGGACACAAGGAAACACAGGTGGGGCTGCTATGAGCAGAGGTCACATCAAAAGCACTACCCTCCTTAGACTGGGATACTTCCAAATGGGTGACACTCACTGGATGAATTTTTAAAAAGGAAGACTGCCTGACAAAGGAAACTTACTTGTGTTGGCTCTAAATTTGAAAAGAAAAGAAGTATCACCTAAGATTCCTAATCAAGGGGCGCCTGGGTGGCTCAGTCGTTAAGCAGCTGCCTTCAGCTCGGGTCATGATCCCAGGGTCCTGGGATCGAGCCCCGCATCAGGCTCTCTGCTCCGCGGGAGGCCTGCTTCTCCCTCTCCCACTACCCCCTGCTCGTGTTCCCTCTCTCGCTGTGTCTCTCTCTGTCAAATAAATAAAAAATCTTTAAAAAAAAAAAAGATTCCTAATCAAAAGCCTGTACTTAGGCCTGGAAATCATACTACCGGTGTGACACAAAGCCCTAAGATGTACTTCTGACAAAAAGGTTAACTACAAAAAAATAAATAAAATAAAAAATAAAAATTCACTAGAAGAATTCACTTTAAAGCCCAAACCTCAAAGAATTCCCAAATATAAAGTTCCAGGAAATGTGAATTCATAATAAAAAAAAAAAATCATGGAATCATTAAATGCAATGGAGGTATCTGGGACTGGATCTTGAAATAGAAGGACACTGAAATCTGAGTAATATAATACTGTACCAATGTTAATTTCTTAGTTTTAACAAAAGCACCATGGCTACATAAGATTTTAACTTTAAGGAAATCTTGGTAAAGAACTTTGCACCAAATCTGCAACGTTTTTGTTAAGTCTAAAATTATTCAAAATTAAAAGTTTTAAAATTTAAAAACAAGAACAAACACATACAAAAAAACCACCAAACTCAAGAGGAAACAAACCATTATGAGCAAGAGTCAGCAAAAGGAACAAATCACAGAACCAAACCATGAAGACCAGAGATACTGGAATTCTAAGATAAAGAATATAAAATATATTTAATATGTTTTTAGAATAAGAGAAAAATAAGAAATATGACACAGGAGAAAGAGAACAGGAACAACTGAAAAAAGGACTAAATGAGAATTTCTAAAATTAGAAAGCTAATGACTACTTAAAAGCTGCTAAGGAAAGGACCAGTGAACTGGAAAATAGATCGGAAGAAACTACACACAATAAAGCACAGAACAACAGAAAATAAGAAGGCTTAAGAGACATGTAAAATAAAGTTAGGGGCGCCTGGGTGGCTCAGTCGGTTAAGAATCCAGCTCTTGATTTCAGCTCAGGTCATGATCTCAGGGTCCTGGGATCCAGCCCCGTTTCGGACTCTGTGCTCAGAGGGGAGTGTGTTTCTCCCTCTGCCCCTCCCCACTCACTCTCTCTCTCTCAAATAAATAAAATCTTTTTAAAAAAAAGGAAAAAAGAAAAAGGAAAGAAAGTTAAGAAGAGTCAACTTAAATATAATCAGCAACCCAGAAGAGTTACTTAATGACAATAGGGAAAAAGAAATATTCCAGAAAATGAAAACTAAGAATTTTCCAGGATGGATGAAAGATTACAATTCCTCAAAATCACTGGCTCCAATAAAGTATCAGTATCAAGCAATTTAAATGAAAGAAAATCCATACCCAGACACAACATAATAAACATTAAAGAAGAAAATTAAGAGTAAACAACTTCCATGCGAGTTTAGAAAAAAGAAAGAAAGAAAGAGAGGAACTACTAAATAAAGCCAGGAAAAAGTGGAGATGGGGGTGGGGCAGAAAAAAGAGAAGGAAATATAAGGAAAGAAAAGGAGACAAGTGGAAATTACAAAATATAGTAGAAAATGAATAATATGAATAATCAGTTAATATAAATGGACTTAACCCTCCACAGACACAGATAAAGGATGTCAAACAAAATTAAGAAGAAAACTTTTGCTACATGCTATTTACAAAAGACACAGCCATAACGGTACACAAGTTGAAAGTCAAAAACATTACAAGAAAACTACAGACCAAATATATAAATACACGTGCAAAATGCTCAAGAAACTACTACCAAAACAAATCTAGCAACAAATGAAAAGGATTATAAACCAGGGCACCTGGGTTGCTCAGTCAGTGAAGCATCCAACTCTTGATTTCAGCTCAGGTCATGATCTCAGGGTCGTGAGATCGAGGCCCAGCATCAGGCTCTGCACTGGGCATGGAGCCTGCCTAAGATTCTCTCTCTCCCTTACCTCCTGCCCCTCCCCACCCCACTTGCACACGTAAGTGCTCTCTCTCTTAAAAAAAAAAAAAAAGGATTATATATCATGACCAAGTAGAATATCCTAAGAATGCAAGGATGGTTCACATCAAAAAACCAATTAATGTACTATTCTGTATTAGCAAAAGGAAGGAAAAAAATATAAGACCATGTCAAGATGCAGAAAAAATATTTGACAAAATCCAATGCCCTTTTATGATTTAAAAAAAAAAGAAACTCAACAAACTAGGAATAGAAAAGAACTTCCTCAACCTCATAAAGGACATCAATGAAAAACCCACAGCTACCATCACACAGCTAAAGTCAGGAAGCCTTCCCCTAAGATCAGGGATAAGACAAGAACATCTGTTCTCACCACTTCTATTCAACCCTGTACTGGCCAGGGCAATTAAGCTAGAAAAAGAAATAAAAAGGCGTCCAAAAAGGAAGAAGTAAAACTATCTCCACTTGCAGATTACATGACCTTATATAAAGAAAATCCTAAGGAATTCACAAAATAACCATTAGAGATAATAAACAAATTTAGTGAAGTTACAGAATACAAAATCAACATACAAAATCTATACTCTATACTCTAGCAACAAACACTGCAAAAAGGAAATTAAGACAATTCCATCTACAATAGCATCAAAAAGAATAAAATATTTAGTAATAAATTTAACAAAGGAGGTGCAAGACTTGTACATTAAAAGCTAAAAAACACTGGGAGGGGCACAACGGCAGAGGAGTAGGAGACCTAAATTTCGTCTGGTCCCAGGAATTCAGCTATAGGGATCAAACCATTCTGAACACCTACAAACTCAACAGGAAATCGAACGAAAGAAGAGCAGCAACTCTATGAACAGAAAAGCGACCACTTTCTGGAAGGTAGAACGAGCAGAGAAGTGAATCTGAGGTGATATTCAGGAAGACAGGCAGCTGGGGAGGGAGCCTCCGTCAGCCGCTACTGGCAAGTAATAGAGCAGCGGAGCACAAAATCGGAACTTTTAGAAGTCAGCTCCGCTGAGTGACGTCGCTCCAGTGGCCAAGCGAGGGGTGGAACCCTCACTAGGACAGTGTGGTCTCAGGACCCTCGGGGTCACAGAAAGACCGGGGGTGCCTGAGTGCGGCAGAGCTCCCAGGGATCGGAGCGGGGAAGCCGGCTGCAGAGACAGAACCGAGGAGTGAGCTCTCAGATCGGGGTTGCCATAAACCATGATCTGAGGCACAGTCGGGCCACTGCTCCTCCAGCAGGGACCCAACAAGCGGCAGATCCGGGGAGAGTACCCTTCCTCCCCCAGGAGAAGCGGCGCGGGAGCGCACCGCAGGACTCTACTGGGTTGGAGACTCCACACAGGGTCATGTGCCAGAGACGAAACGCTCAGTCACAGGCCGGGTGAGCACAGAGTGCAGCCGGAGACTGGGGAGACGGGAGTGATTGACTGCTCTTCTCTGGGGGCTCACTGAGGAGTGGGGCCCGAGTTCTCGGCTCCTCCGGGGCGGAGATTGGGAGGCCGCTATTTCACTCTCATCCTCCAAAGCTGTACGGAAAGCTTGCAGGGAACAAAAGCTCCTGGGAGCAAACCTGAGCAGATTACTTAGCCCGGACCCAGCAAGGGCAGGGCAATTCCACCTCCAGCAAAGACATTTGGGAACCACTGTGACAGGCCTCTCCCCCAGATCAGCTAGAACAGCCAGCCAAGACCAAGTTTACCGATCAGTGAGAATGGGAGAACGCCAGCACTAGGGGAATACAGCACATAGAATTCATAGCTTTTTTCCCCATGATTCTTTAGTCTTTCAAAGTTAATTTTTTAAATTTTCTTAATTTTTTTTCTATTTTTTTTTATTTTTCTTTTTCCCATTTTTAACCAACATCTTATCAATTCCTTTCTTTTTAATTTTTTTATATTTTCATTTTTAGAGTCAGTCTATCCCTTCACTGTAGTTAACCTTATTTTTTGTATATATATAAGTTGTTCTCTCTTTAAAATTTTGGGATACAGTTTCTCCTAACAGACCAAAATATACCTTAAATCTCTAGTGTATGGCTATGTTCTAGTCTCCTGCCTGATCACATTCTCTCCCCTTTTTTATTTTTGTTTTTTTTTTAATTTTTCTTCTTTCTTTATTCAACCAACTTATCAATTCCTTTTATAAAATCTTTTATAATTTCCATCTCTACAGTCATATTCCATCCCTTCATCGTATTTACCCTTATTTTTGTACATATATAAGTTTTTCTTTCCTGAAATTTTGGGAGGCAGTTTCTTCTAAAAGACCAAAATACACCCAATATCTAGTGTGTGGTGGCTCTGATCTATTCACCAGCCTGATCATATTCTTTTTTTTTTTTTCCTTTCTTTCTTTCCCTTTCTTCCCCCCCACCCCCCGGTTTTGGGTCTCTTCTGATTTGTTTAGTGCATATGTTTCTGGGGTCGTTGTTACACTCTTAGCATTTTGTTCTCATTCATCTATTCTCCTCTCGGGACAAAATGACAAGATGGAAAAACTCACCTCAAAAAAAAAAGAACAAGAGGCAGTACCAACTGTCAGGGACCCTATCAATACGGACATTAGTAAGATGCTGGAACTAGAGTTCAGAATGATGATTATAAAGATACTAGCTGGACTTGAAAAAAGCATGGAAGATACTAGGGAAACCCTTTCTGGAGAAATAAAAGAACTAAAATCTAACCAAGTTGAAATCAAAAAGGCTACTGAGCTGCAATCAAAAATGGAAGCTCTAACTACTAGAATAATGAGGCAGAAGAGAGAATCAGTGATATAGAAGACCAAATGATGGAGAATAAAGAAGCTAAGAAAAGAGAGATAAACAAATACTGGATCACGAAGGCAGAATTCGAGAGGTAAATGATACCATAAGATGAAACAATATTAGAATAACTGGGATCCCAGAAGAAGAAGAAAGAGAGAGCGGTGCACAAGGTATAGTGGAGCAAATTATAGAGGAGAACTTCCCTAATCTGGGGAAGGAAACAGGCATCAAAATCCAGGAGGCACAGAGAACACCCCCCTCACAATCAATAAAAATAGGTCAACACCCTGACTTCTAATAGTAAAACTTACAAGTCTCAGAGACAAAGAGAAAATCCTGAAAGCAGCTCGGGACAAGAGGTCTATAACCTACAACAGTAGAAACATGAGATTGGCAGCAGACCTATCCAGAGAGACCTGGCAGGCCAGAAAGGACTGGCAAGATATATTCAGAGCACTAAATGAGAAAAATATGCAGCCAAGAATACTATATCCAGCTAGGCTGTCATTGAAAATAGAAGGAGAGTTAAAAAGCTTCTAGGACAAACAGAAACTAAAGGAATTTGCAAACACGAAACCAGCCCTACAAGAAATATTGAAAGGGGTCCTCTAAGCATAGAGAGGGAGCCTAAAAGTAACATAGACCAGAAAGGAACACAGACAATATACAGTAACAGTCACCTTACAGGCAATACAATGGCACTAAATTCCTATCTTTCAATAGTTACCCTGAATGTAATGGGCTAAATGCCCCAATCAAAAGACACGGGGTATCCGATTGGATAAAAAAACAAGATCCATGATATGCTGTCTGCAAGAGACTCATTTTAGACCCAAAGACACCCCCAGATTGAAAGTGAGGGGGTGGAAGACCATTTACCATGCTAATGGACACCAAAAGAAAGCTGGGGTGGCAATCCTTATGTCAGACAAATTAGACTTTAAACCAAAGACTGTAATAAGAAAAGAGGAAGGGCACTATATCCTACTTAAAGGGTCTATCCAACAAGAAGGTCTAACAATTGTAAATATCTATGCCCCTAACATGGGAGCAGCCAGTCATATAAGCCAATTAATAACAAAATCAAAGAAACACATCGACAACAACACAATAATAGTAGGGGACTTTAACACCCCCTTCATGGAAACGGACAGATCATCTAAGCAAAAGATCAACAAGGAAATAAAGGCTTTAAATGACACACTGGACCAGATGGGACTTCACAGACATATTCAGAACATTCCATCCCAAAGCAACAGAATACACATTCTTCTCTAGTGCCCATGGAACATTGTCCAGAATAGATCACATTCTAGGTCACAAATCAGGTCTCAACCGGCACCAAAAGACTGGGATCATTCCCTGCATATTTTCAGACCACAATGCTTTGAAACTAGAACTCAATCACAAGAGGAAAGTTGGAAAGAATTACGTGGAGGCTGAAGAGCATCCTACTAAAGAATGAATGGGTCAACCAGGAAATTAAAGAAGAATTAAAAAAATTCATGGAAACCAATGAAAATGAAAACACAACTGTTCAAAATCTTTGGGATGCAGCAAAGGCGGTCCTAAGAGGAAAGTATATAGCAATACAAGCCTTTCTCAAGACAAAAGAAAGGTCTCAAATACACAACCTAACTCTACACCTAAAGGAGCTGGAGAAAGAACAGCAAATAAAGCCTAAGCCCAGCAGGAGAAGAGAAATAATAAAGAGCAGAGCACAAATCAATGAAATAGATACCAAAAGAACAGTAGAACAGATCAACGAAACTAGAAGCTGGTTCTTTGAAAGAATTTATAAGATTGATAAACCCCTGGCCAGACTTAGCAAAAAGAAAAGAGAAACCACCCAAATAAATAAAATCATGCATGAAAGAGGAGAGATCACAACCAACACCAAAGAAATATAAACAACTATAAGAACATATCATGAGCAACTATATGCCAACAAATTAGACAATCTGGAAGAAATGGATGCATTCCTAGAGACCTATAAACTACCAAAACTGAACCAGGAAGAAATAGAAAACCTGAACAGACCCATAACCAGTAAGGAAATGGAAGCAGTCATCAAAAATCTCCCAACAAACAAGAGCCCGGGCCCAGATGGCTTCCCAGGGGAATTCTACCAAACATTTAAAGAAGAATTAATACCTATGCTTTTGAAACTGTTCCAAAAAATAGAAATGGAAGGAAAACTTCCAAACTCATTTTATGAGGCCAGCATTACCTTGATCCCAAAACCAAAGACCCCATCAAAAAGGAGAACTACAGACCAATATCTCTGATGAACATGGGTGCAAAAATTCTCACCAAAATACTAGCCAATAGGATTCAACAGTACATTAAAAGTATTATTCATCACGACCAAGTGCACGATTTATTCCTGGGCTGCAAGGCTGGTTCAACATCCGCAAATCAATCAATGTGATACAATACATTAATAAAAGAAAGAACAAGAACCATATGATCCTCTCAATAGACGCAGAAAAAGCATTTGACAAAGTACAGCATCCTTTCTTGATTAAAACTCTTCATAGTGTAGGGATAGAGGGTACATACCTCAATATCATAAGAGCCATCTATGAAAAACCCACAGCGAGTATCATTCTCAATGGGTAAAAACTGAGAGCTTTTCCCCTAAGGTCAGGAACATGGCAGGGATGTCCACTATCACTACTGCTATTCCACACAGTACTAGAAGTCCTAGCCACAGCAATCAGACAAGAAGAAGAAATAAAAGACATCCGAATCAGCAGAGAAGAAGTCAAACTCTCACTCTTTGCAGATGATACGATACTTTATGTGGAAAACCCAAAAGACTCCACCCCAAAACTGCTAGAACTCATACAGGAATTCAGTCAAGTGGCAGGATATAAAATCAATACACAGAAATCAGTGGCATTTCTATACACCAACAACAAAACAGAAGAAAGAGCAATTAAGGAGTCGATCCCATTTACAATTGCACCCAAAACCATAAGATACCTAGGAATAAATCTAACCAAAGAGGCAAAGGATCTGTACTCAGAAAACTATAGAATACTCATGAAAGAAACTGAGGAAGACACAAAGAAATGGAAAAACGTTCCGTGCTCAGGGATTGGAAGAACAAATATTGTGAAGATGTCAATGCTACCTAGAGCAATCTACACATTCAATGCAATCCCTATCAAAATACCATCCACTTTTTTCAAAGAGATGGAACAAATCATCCTAAAATTTGTATGGAACCAGAAAAGACCCCGAATAGCCAGAGGAATGTTGAAAAAGAAAAGCAAAGCTGATGGCATCACAGTTCCGGACTTCCAGCTCTATTACAAAGCTGTCATCATCAAGACAGTATGGTACTGGCACAACAACAGACACACAGATCAATGGAATAGAACAGAGAGCCCAGAAATGGACCCTCAACTCTATGGTCAACTAACCTTCAACAAAGCAAGAAAGAATGTCCAATGGAAAAAAGGCAGTCTCTTCAACAAATGGTGTTGGGAGAATTGGACAGCCACATGCAGAAGAATGAAACTGGACCATTTCATTACACCACACACAAAAATAGACTCAAAATGGATGGAAGACCTAAATGTGAGACAGGAATCCATCAAAATCCTAGAGAACACAGGCAGCAACTTCTTCCTAGACACATTGCCAAAGGCAAGCGAAGCAAGGGCAAAAATGAACTATTGGGACTTCATCAAGATAAAAAGCTTTTGCACAGCAAAGGAAACAGTCAACAAAACCAAAAGACAACCGACAGAATGGGAGAAGATATTTGCAAATGACATGTCAGATAAAGGGCTAGTATCCAAAATCTAAAAAGAACTTATAAAACTCAACACCCAAAGAACAAATAATCCAGTCAAGAAACGGGCAGAAGACATGAACAGACATTTCTGCAAAGACATCCAAATGGCCAACAGACACATGAAAAAGTGCTCTACATCGCTCAGCATCAGGGAAATCCAAATCAAAACCTCAGTGAGATACCACCTCACACCAGTCGGAATGGCTAAAATTAGTAAGTCAGGAAACGACAGATGTTGGTGAGGATGCAGAGAAAGGGGAACCTTTCTACACTGTTGGTGGGAATGCAAGCTGGTGCAGCCACTCTGGAAAACAGTATGGAGGTTCCTCAAAAAGTTGAAAATAGAGCTCCCCTACGACCCAGCAATTGCACTACTGGGTATTTACCACAAAGATACAAATTTAGTGATCCGAAGGGGTACATGCACCCCAATGTTTATAGCAGCAATGTCCACAATAACCAAACTATGGAAAGAGCCAAGAAGTCCATCAACAGATGAATGGATAAAGAAGATGTATATATATACAAGGGAATATTAAGCAGCCATAAAAAAAAAAAAAGAAATCTTGCCATTTGCAACAACATGGATGGAACCAGAGGGTATTATGCTAAGCAAAATAAGTCAATCAGAGAAAAACAATTATCATATGATCTCACTGATATGAGGAATTTGAGAAACAAGACAGAGGATCATAGGGGAAGGGAGGAAAAAATGAAACAAGATGAAACCAGAGAGGGAGACAAACCATAAGACACTCTTAATCTCAGGAAACAATCTGAGGGTTGCTGGAGTGGTGGGGGGTGGGAGGGATGGGGTGGCTGGGTGATGGACACTGGGGAGAGTATGTGCTATGGTGAGCACTGTGAATTGTGTTAAGACTGATGAATCACAGACCTGTACCTCTGAAACAAATAATACATTATATGTTTAAAAAAAAAAGTAGGAAGGGAAAAATGAAGGGGGGGAAATCGGAGGGAGAGACGAACCATGAGAGACTATGGATTCTGAGAAACAAACTGTGGGTTTTAGAGGGGAGAGGGGGTGGGAGGATGGGTTAGCCCGGTGATGGGTATTAAGGAGGGCACGTATTGTATGGAGCACTGGGTGTTATATGCAAACAATGAATCATGGAACACTACATCAAAAACTAATGAGGTAATGGTGACTTAAAATAAAATTAAAAAAAAAAAAAGCTACAAAACACTGATGAAAGGAATTAAAGAAGACCTAACTAAATGGAAAGACATTCTGTCCATATTCATGGATTGGAAGATTTAATATTGTAAAGATTGGCAATACTCCCCAGGTTGGTCTAAACTTTCAGTCCAATCACTATCAAACTATTAAATTTAGGAATTTCCATATATAAAGGTTACATCAAAAGCACAATGAGATACCACTTCATACCCACAAGGATGGCTATAATTAAAAAACAGAACCATTAGGGGCGCCTGGGTGGCTCAGTCGGTTAAGTGTCTGCCTTCAGCTCAGGTCATGATCCCAGGGTCCTGGGAGGGAGCCCCACATCAGGCTCCCTGCTCAGTGGGGAGCCTGTTTCTCCCTCTCCCTCTGCCTGCTGCTTGTGTGCCCTCTTTCTCTGACAAATAAATAAAATTAAAAAAAAAAAAAGAACAATTTAAGGGTCAGAAAGGATATAGAAACTGGAACCTTTACACACTGCTGCTAAGAATGTAAAATGGTGCCACTGCTCTGGAAAACAGTTTGGTAGTTCCTCAAATAGTTGAACATTAAATTCCTGTATGACTCAAAAACTCCACTCATCTGTATATACGCAAGAGAATTTAAAACAGGTGCTTAATAAAAAAAAACTTGTTCACAAATAGCATTATTAATAACCAAAAAAAGCAAAACATCCCAATATCTATTACTGATGAATATATAAACAAAATGTGATACCTCCACACAATGAAGTGTTAGCCGCAAGAAGAAATGAAGTGCTGGTGCTACAACATGGAGGAACCTGGAGACATTATTCTAAGTGACAGAAGGTGAGAGTGCACATACTGTTTATGATTCCATTTATATGAAATGTCCAAAATAAGCAAATCCACAGAGACAGAATCAGAGTAGTGGCTGAGCAGGGTCAAGGGGGAATGAAGACTGACTGCTAATGAGAATGGAGTTTCCTTGGGGGTGATGGAAAGACTCTGAAATTAGACAGTGTTGGTGATTGCACAACACCGCAAACATACTAAGAGCCACTGTCGTGTATACTGTAAAGAGGTTAAAATGATGAATTTTATGTTATGCAAATTTTACCTCAAAAACAAACAAATAGACATGCAGTTGTAAAATAAAAATACAGGGGATTTTTTAAAACAATTAGGTATGTTGAAAACAAGAGGTATCAATAAAATAAAAAACAAAACAACTCTATAGGGTGGCTGAAAAGCACGAAAAGCACACTAACTAACCAATTACTGAGCTGGAAGGCCGGCCTGAGGCAGTCTCCCCGAAAGAATGAGAGCACAAAGAGAAAAGGCAGAAGAAATGTTGAATGATATGACAATTGATCATCATCAAAAGAACCACCAACCATCTGACAGAAATTCATTAGGAGAGGGCAGAGAAAAAGAAGTAACTAAAGAAACAGAATCCACGGGCAGGGATCAAAGGTTAAAGGGCCTGACAGGTCCCTAGCAAAGATAAATTTATTATTTAAAAAATAAATTAGTGGATACTTCAAAATTTCTGAAAATCAAGCCTAATTTCTAAAAGCTACCAGAGAGAAATGAACACTCAAAAAGAGGACCAGCTTCACAACCTTACTTCTCTCAACTCACAACTTACTTAAAATGAGACTCTCCAAGTACAGTTGACAGAGTAATAGTGACTACTTCAAAAGGCTGTTAGAAACATCAAAGAAGATAAGCAAAAGTACCTCATATTAAGATAGGCAGACAACAGACATATACCATACACACTAATAATGCCAATTTTTAATTATTAGATAAGCTTTTTACACATTAATATTTCTA
Source organism: Phoca vitulina (assembly GCF_004348235.1). Lineage (NCBI taxonomy): Eukaryota > Metazoa > Chordata > Mammalia > Carnivora > Phocidae > Phoca > Phoca vitulina. Next base: position 49,930,270 of record NW_022589713.1, read on the forward strand.
ATGAAGATGCTCCTCACAACTGATATATAGTATTTCAGTAGGCAATGTTCTTTTTCCATAAAACTTGTTTCAAAATCAAATATGCATCTTCTAATCAATTACATCTTAAAATCAAGGAAATATAGTAATATTTAAATAACTACTACTAGCAGGCACATGCCTGATCTCGCTTCACAGCTATCTTATATGATAAAGACTATTATCCCGTTTTTTTCGATAAGTAAACTGAAACATGAAGATGTTACGTAATCTGCCCAGGGCCACAGCTAAGAAAACTGGGGATCAAGTTCAAATATAACTCCAATATTCAATAATGGTTCATTATTGTAACTTCTAAATGCCCCAGACTGCTATCTGACTTGCTATACATACTGCATTTTCCAGGGTTTGTCTTCTCCCTATCAAGACAATTACTTCTTGCTGCTTTCATGTACATGTGATCTTAAACAACACTCTCCACTTTTTTCTCCCTTTGTCTATCTACTATTCTAACATCCTTTCAAGTGCAACACCAGATAACAAGCTTGCTTGACCCAATAATCAACAAATTTTAAAGGACTATAAAGCATTCTCTTGAATAAAGTCTATGACCTTAAGAGCAGTGTCGGTCAAATATTAATGGGCACACAAATCACCCTGGGATCTTGTTAAATGCAACTCCTGATTCAGAAGGTCTGAGATGGGGTCTGAGATTCTGCTTGTCTAGCAAGCTCAGCACAGCAAGGCTTTGGTACTGATATATAACAGCAATTCTATTTGCTTTCAATTTTCTGATTATTGACGACATCTACATAGATGAGGTTGGTAACACTGATGGTGTACTTAATGTAGAACCCCTCATGAATCAGATTCCCCAGGCCAATACTGCAGTAAGTTTTCATTTAAGTTTCCTGACCTTTTTCAATAGCCAATATGCCACCACCACCATCACCGTATCATTTAGTATAATCGCAATGATCCTTTTAAAGGGTGATCCTTTTTAAAAAAAAAAACCCAGGAAGTAAATATTCTCATCCCCACGGTTCACACTGTCTTAAATACAGATGACCCTTGAATAATACAGGTCTGAACTTTGTAGGTCCACCTACAAGTGGATTTTTTTATAGTACAGTATTATAAATCTATGATTTTTATGATTTTCTTTGATTTTAGTAACATTTCCTTCTCCTAGCTTACTTTACTCTAAGAATACAGTATATAATATATATAACATACAAAATATGTGTTAATCAACTGTTTATGTTACCAGTGAGGCTTCCAAAGTCAACAGTAGGCTATGAGTAGTTATGTTTGGGGGAATCAAAAGTTATACTCAGCTTTCTGACTGCATAGAGTACTTAAGTACTCTACCCCTGTCCCAAAGTACTTGGAAATGATGTAAATATAATATCCCCTGAAAATTAACTGAAAAATTAAAATATCATAGATTAAAGCACTGACAACAGAAGTTACCTAAAAGACATGACTCCTAAACTGGCAAAAGTCAATATAACCATTTTGAATATATTTATCATTACAGGAAGAAATGAATTAATGAGGGGAAAGAGGTGAAGGCACAATAAAAAATAACACTGTCAAACAGTTGACTTTAGCCAGAAAACTTTAGTGTTCCATTCCTATTGATAAAATGCCCTCTCTACTAGAAAATGGAAGCAGTGGACTTACAAAATATTTGATGGCCTAACTTCCTTAGTCTGATTCCACGTTTACCAAGAAATCTAATCTTTCATAGAAAAGAAATCATTAGTTATGAAGGCTCTGAACAGTTTGTATGATAGTAATTTCTCATGGTATATCAATAGTACATCATGGTCACATGAGTTTCATTAATGTGCATTTATATACCCTTAAGACATGTATGAACCTATTCTCATTCAATCAGAATTCCTCTTGAAGCTGAAAGGCAGCTCTGGGCCACATTAAGTTCATCAGGATGGTGAGTATTACCCTACAAAACCCAACAGAAGAAAGCATCCAGTCCTAATCTCTGCTGGACACCAAGGGGTAAAACAGTTTTTACTTGAAAAAACAAATCTCTTAAAACATACCTCATCTAGGATTTCTCTATTTCTCTGTAGCAGTTCAGGTAGCTCTTTGATCAACTGATCAACAGTCTGGATGCCTCCCTGTTCAATCACAGACGTGGACTTAGTCAATATAGACTGAGGTACAGTATCTCCAGATATATCTTCAATTGCTGCTGGAAGATTAAGGGAAGCTAACACCCTGAAAAAATGAGATACTGTGTCATCTAGAGGTCTAAGTCATCTTTAAAACATTAATCTCCTATATATCCTAATCAATAGCAATGGAGTTAGCACTCCAAAAAAGTGATTACCCTCATCAATGGAAAAACAGAACAAAGATAAAGGGGGAAAAAAAAGAAACAAAACAAAACAACAAAAAAAAACCCAGAAAATCGGTGATTGATAAAATTAAAACAAAACTATTAAAAAATTAAGTTCACAGTTCAGAATTAAAAACCAAAAAAGTGAGGCGCCTGGGTGGCTCAATCGTTATGCGTCTGTCTTCCGCTCAGGTCATGATCCCAGGGTCCTGGGATTGAGCCCCATGTCGGGCTCCCTGCTCGCCGGGAAGCCTGCTTCTCCCTCTCCCACTCCCCCTGCTTGTGTTCCCTTTCTCACTGTGTCTCTCTCTGTCAAATGAATAAATAAAATCTTTAAAAAAAAAAAAAAAGTAAGAAATATACATTAAAAAATACTAGCTACCTTGCGCTCACAGCTCAAACTTAACTTCTCTCAGTCTAAGTAATTAAAAGTCAAAATTCAGGGGTGAATTGTGGGTGGCTCAGTCAGTTAAGTGTCTGTCTTGCATCAGGCTCCTTGCTCAGCAGGGAGCCTGCTTCTCCCTCTGCCCTTCTCCCTCTGCAGCCCCTCCCCCCCCCACTCTTGCTTGCTCTCTTTCTCTCTCCCTGCTGAGCAATAAATAAATAAAATCTTAAAAAAAAAAAAAAAAGAAAGAAAAATCTCAATGACATATATCTAACAAAGGACTTGCTCTAAAATACATAAAGAACATGAAAAACTCAATTTAAAAAAATGAGCAAAAAATTTCAACGGACACTTCACATAGGATATATAAATGGCTAATAAGCACATGAAGAGTTACTCAACACCAGTAGTAATCACAGGAATGTAAATTAAGCCACAATGTGATATTGCTACACACACACTAAAATGAATAAAAGCGAAAAGACTGACAATACTAAGTGCTGCTGAGGGTACAGAGTCCCCAAAAAGCATGGGTGGGAATATGAACTGGAATAACCACTTTGGAAAACAATCTGGCTATTCCGCATGAAGTTAAGCATACACCAAACACACAACTCAGCAATGCTAAGCCTAGGTATTTACCCAAGAGAAATAAAACATGTCCACACAAGGATTTGTGCATCATGCTCAGAGCAACTGAAATGTCCACCAACAGTGGGCTAACAAACTGCTATTTAACCATAAAATGAAATACTGCTCAGTAATAAAAAGGATCAAACTGATACAACATAGATGAATCTCAAAAACATGCTAAGTGAAAGAAGTCCAACACATTCTGACTATATACTGTGCTGTATGTACTGTGCTGCGTACTATATATACTGTAGCAATACTACAATGTACTATATACAGTAATGTACATATAATGTAATACACATGCTATAATAATTACATTTATATTGAACTGTATAAAAAGTAAAACCAACCTAGAGTGGCAGGGAGCAGACAACAGTGGCTAAGGGCCAGGGGAAGAAGGACTAAAGTGAAAGAGGAATCAATTTTTTAGGGTGATGGAAATGTTCTCTATCTTGATCATGGTGGTGGTGGTTACATGGGTATGAACATTTATCAGAAAGAACTGAACTATACACTTAAAATAGGTGTATTCTGTTGCATTTTATTGAAAATTATACTTAAGATATTTTAAAAACCAACGAATTATTTTTTTAGCCTTAATCCACCAGAAACAAAAATTGGTTCAGAATACTGAATATACCATGTATCTTACCTTACAAGTTCATTTCTACTTCTCGTTTCCCTCAAATAAATATCCCCAAAAATGCAAATTAGTAGTCAAAAATTCGCACTTTGTTTCAGTAATCAAACTTATCCCAAATACATTTGCTAGGGCTTAATAAATATAATATCCACAAGAAGTACATATGTGTGTGTATTTGCTATTTCACATATTCTTGACATTCAGCTCCGACTCAGAAAACTAAAGTGTTCATAAACTATTTAGTTATAGAACAATCAAACAGAAAACATTAGAACTTTAAAGATACATTTATGAAAGTTAAGCTCTACCTACCCATTTGCCAAAGTGGTGGCTTCTCTCATTTGAGCAATTGATCTGTTAACCAAGTCGGCTTTCCTCTGATTATAGGCGGCCAATGACTGCTGCACTGACACAGGAACCATGTTCTCAAACAAATCTAAAATGAAGAATGAAAATTGACAAAATTTCAAGACAAAACTCCATCTGTAGAGTGAATGCTCATATTCCCTTTCCAATATTCACATAAAAAGTCTACAAATATTTAAAAATCAAAACCAAATCACTATTAAAAGTACAATAATGAAGAGAATTTTTACATCACTATATTCAAGGACAATGACAATGAAAGCTTTTTCTTTGAACTTAATTTTCTTAACTTTTTAAGATGTGTTTGTCATTAACATAAAAAGATCTTTGGTAAAGAAGACTTAGGCATAAGAAAATACACTGTTCATTTGTTCATTAAACTGATTAAGCCTAGAGTGCCATGGTTTGATTTCTAGTTCCTTCCACCACTTTCTAGCTCTGCAACATTGGGCAAATTACTTAAGCACTCTGTGCATCAATAACCTCATCAGTCAAATGGGGATAACAATAGTACCTATCTCATGGGACTATTGTAAGAATATGGATTCTGAGCTACTGCCTGTACTTAAAAGAGTCCCTGGCACATGGTAAATACATCTTGTTTGCTAAATAGAAATATGTAAGATAATCACCCTTTCCCAATAAATCAGAGTATTATTCTTGGGATCTCAGCTAGAGACTACTATACATTGAATATATCTACAATATCCAAGGATAACGTTTATCTCATACCGTAACTTCGTAAGTTTATAGGTTTAAAGTCATATTTATGAATGTTCATTTTTAATGGCAGAATCTTAAATAATATAACAAATGTGAACAAAATGACAAATGCTTAAAGTCTATCATTACTCATAGTTTCAAATTCTCTGACTCTGCTGTATGCATATACTTCATTACCATTTACTTTCCATCTTGAAATTTCACTATAGATAAAACACTTCATATTTATTCTCATATTCATTAACATGAATGCAAATCATATTCAAAGCATACAACAGCAGTTATATGATTTTAGCTACAAAAAAAAAAAACAGATTAAACTGGGGAAAAGATGAGTAAGATTAAAGTGTATCTGAATACTTGACATACCAGTGAATTTCTGGCTGATGGGTACACTGACTGGGGTAGATTTCACAAGTGTGGCTTTGCCAATAGGGTCTAGATCTTTAAGGTCTGGAACTCGATCATGATAAATGAAGTCATTATCCTTCCTTGCTGCAGTAAGGGCACGGCCGATTTTGTCAGAAAAATCTTTCACATTGACATATTCATCATAGCGAGATGCCACTGTTTTAATCAATTCTGCTGCATGCTAAAGAGAAAATGTTAAAAAAAATTTTTTTTTCTTTTTCTCAACCAAGGACCTAAGCATTGGTTTTTCAAAACAATCTTTGAGGACTTGCATTTCCAGGATTGTGGTCAACAGAATAACCTAGAAATTATCCCATCACAAAATACCAAAATATCAAAAATAAAGAATAAACCTAGCAGGCATCCCTCTAAACACGTAAGTGAATTACCAAGAAAGTTAAAGAAATCCATGGGCCAGTAAGTATAAACTGACACTGAGGGAGGCTGGCTGTCAAATATTTCTGTAACTCAAAGGACTAGCAATTAAAACACATTAAAAGTGGAGTGCCTGGGGGCACCTGGCTGGCTCAGTCATTAAGCGTCTGCCTTTGGTTCAGGTCATGATCCCAGGGTCCTGGGATCGAGCCCCACATCGGGCTCCCTGCTCCATGGGAAGCCTGCTTCTCCCACTCCCCCTGCCTGTGCTCCCTCTCTTGGTGTGTCTGTCTCTCTCTGTCAAATAAATAAATAAAATCTTTAAAAAAAATAAAAAAATTTAAATAAAAGTGGGGTGCCTGGGTGGCCCAGTAAGTTAAGCATCCGAATCCTGTTTTCAGCTCAGGTGGTGATCTCACAGTGGTGGGATTGAGCCCCGCATCAGGCTCCACGCGCAGCAGGGAAAACTGCTTCTCACCCTCTCTTCCTCTCCCTCCCCTTCTGCCCCTCTCCCAGCTTGTGCATGCACTATTTCTCTCTCTCTCTCTCAAATAAATAAATCACACACACACACACAACGAAGCATGTTATCTCAGCATCGATAGGAATTTTTTTTTAAAAAGGTCTACCCTCATAATTCATAGATGAGCATATGCCTCACATAAATTTAGGGCTCAAATTGCATTACTTAGGTGGTTTCATCATTAGTAACATCAGATAAAATAGGCGATAAAGCCAAAAGCATCATTAGGGATAAATTCAGTACTCAATGCTTACCATCTGCCAATTTGCCAGAAAGACATAAAACTTCTTATATTTTACATTTAATAAGTCTCTATGTATATAAACAATTATAATGAGAAACTGATAAATCTACCCCTCATTAGAGTGGAAGATTTTAACACTCCTGTCTCAACATGACAGACCAAGTAAACAAAAAAAATTATAAGATTATAGAAGATTTGAAAAACACAATTAATGAGTTTGATTTACCAGACACTGAGAACCTTGGACTCCACAATTAGAGAATATATAATATCCTCAGACATACAGAGAACATGTATATATAGTAGCCACAGGAGATAAAGCAAGTATGAAACACCAAAATTATAGAAATACAAGAATGGTTCAAGAATACCTACTTATATAATTCTCCAAATAATAAATTTAAATTTTAAAAAATCAGATTATCTCCATAGATGCTGAAAAAGCATTTGATAATATTCAATATGCACCACTGATATTTTTGAAAATCTTAGTAAAATCAATATAGATATCCAATTCCTTAACATGATAAAGTTTTAACCCCCAAAGCTAACATACTTAGCAGAAAAATATAAGAAACATTCCTAGAGTCAAAATAAAACAGTATCAACAATCGTAGAATATGTCAAAACAACTAGACAAAAAAATGAAATCAGACATATAAAATTTAGAAAACAGAAAAAATGATCATTTACAGGTGATGTATTTGTATACCAGGAAAACCTAAAAAAAGTCAACTAAACTATTGTAAATAATGACAGAGGAAGCTTAGATGCAAAATCAATAGAGCAAAACAAAAGCTACATCTTCAATGTAAACTAGGAGACAGAAATGTACAAATTTAAATCACTTTTCACATTTTATTTGTAAATACGTGGCCAAATAGCAAAGTTAGTACTAGAGCCATAAGACAGAATGAACACACTGGAATAAAAAGGGACTGCTAAGGCCCCCCCGCCAATGAGTGGAACCGACTTTAAGCAAATCTGAAAACGATGAAAATGGAATGAGGTAACAAGTGCCAACAGGTGATAAAGGTAAAGCCAAATGGCCCATGTCAGCCACCAGGGGGTCACAGGAAAAACCCGAAGCGCTGAGGGGCCTCATCCCAAGAGGGAACTGCTGAGAGCAAGAGGCAGATTAATCAAAGGCAGAGAGGCTGGAGGAAGCAGACAAGAGGAGTGAAAAGCGGGGAGAAAGAAGAAAGGGGGTGAGCACTCAGAAAAGGCCAACAAAATAAACTCTCAAAGCAGACGCCACCACCCTGCAAAGCAAAGGCTGTGAGGAATTCAGCGAAACACAGATCCCGAGGTAAGAGTCCTTCCTCAACCAGACTAGGCTTTGAGAGCCAAAGAAGCGAAGCTAAGGAGGGCGCGCTTACACAAAGAGGCTTGGAACACTATCAGGCACCATTCCCCCACTCAGGAGCCTCTTGCTATTCTTCTATTAAAATCAATCTCATTCAAATACAAGTATCTGATACGGCATCCCATCTGCCTCAACACAAAGAAACCAAGAGGAAAAGGATGAAAATGAGCATATAACTAACTTTTCAAAAGGTAATGAACATTCACCAAAGAAATGTTGTCACAAAACAGATGAAAACAGCATGCTGAAAAAACTAAAATAAACTAAAAAAACTTAACGGTATAATCAGAGTATCAAAAGAACACAAAATATGGGGCACCTGGGTGGCTCAGATGGCTAAGCATCTGCCTTCGGCTCAGGTCATGATCCCAGGGTCCTGGGATCGAGCCCCACATCGGGCTCCTGGCTCAGCGGGGAGCCTGCTTCTCCTTCTCCCTCTGCCTCTCCCCCTGCTCATGCTCTCTCTCTATCTCTGTGTCTCAAATGAATAAATAAAAATCTTTAATAAAAAAAAAAGAACACAAAATATGAACAGAGGACCAGATGGCTGAGACAACAGTGGGTGAATAGCAGATAGCAAGAGAATGTGGAACAGGAACAGAACAGAACTCAGGCAAGAAAATGAAGAAAAACTCAAAATCATTTTTGAAAAAACTGAAATATTTACACAAGTAACAAAAAAGGGATAACAGACATCACAGACATCGTTTAAGAAACATACAAAACAAGAAAGTGAGGGAAATTCAATATGGCAGTCAGAGAGAGGGAAGCCATTTACAAATTAAAGATTTGTAAGACACATCAACCAAATGCAATGTGAAGACCTTCTATGAGATTTGCACAGACCAACTGTGAAAAAACAGTATAGAAAAAATCCGGGAAAACTATACTAGGTTTGGATAATATCACATTACTAGTGGGGCGCCTGGGTGGCTCAGGCGTTAAGAGTCTGCCTTCGGCTCAGGTCATGATCCAGGGGTCCTGGGATCCAGCCCCGCATCTGGCTCCCTGCTCAGCGGGAAGCCTGAGTCTCCCTCTCCCACTCCCCCTGCTTGTGTTCCCTCTCTCGTTGTGTCTCTCTCTGTCAAATACATAAATAAAATCTTTAAAAAAAAATATTACATTACTAGTATTAATTATTAATCAGTATTAATTTTGCTGGGTGGGATGACATTGTAGCTTTAGGGTTTCGTTTTGATTTTTAAGACTTATCTATTAGAGATACATAGTAAAGTACTTAAGGATGAAATATGTGAAATACTCCAAAAAAATAAGAGGGTAAGGGAAATAAATGAAACACAAATAGCAAAATACTGATAATCACTGGAGCTGGGCAATGGATATTTAATGACTCATTACTTTATATATTTTTTTCAAATTTTCCATAATAAATATTTAAATAAAAGAAAATTCAAATAGAAGCATAAACAAAAAGAACAATCAGGAAAATTTAAAAATGAGAGATGATGATACCTATCAGGCATTAAAACACTCTAAAGAGTCCATGACTAAAATGGTATGGAACTGGAACATGAACAGATAAGCCAGTGAAACAGAATAAAAAGTTTAGAAACAGACCCAAATATATATGACACATTTAGTGTGTGATAAAGCCAGAATCTCAAATCAGTGGAATAAGAAAGTCACTGTAATAAATGGTTTGGGGATAAGTCATTTGGAAAAAGAAAAACTAGATCTATACTTCACATATCAGGATAAATTCGAAGTGGATCAAAGATCCAAGTATAATATATAACAAATTATAGATGTATTATCCTTTTATATCAGCAATCCTTTTATTTCTAGAAATTTAAGGTATACCTGTTGCTATGGACTAAACTCTTCACCCTGCCCTCAAAATTCATATGTTGACGCTCTAACCCTCAAAGTAATGGTACTTGGAGATGGGACTTTTGGAAGATTATGTTTAGATGAGGCCATGCGGGCAAAGCCCTCATGATGGGATTAGTGCCCTTTCAGAGGATGAACCAGAGAACGTGCTCTGCCCCCCCCCCCACATTCGATGGAAGGACACAGAGAGAAGATGGCCAACAGTCTGCAAGCCAAGAAGAGAGCTCTCACCAGAACCTAACCACACTGACACCCTGGTCTCAGACTTCCAGCCTCCACAACTATGAGAAAATAAATTTCTGTTGTTCAAACCCTCAGTCTATGATTATGGAAGCCAGAGCCAAGACACCTGCTGAAATAACAAAATGCCATGTGTACATAATTATTCACTGCAGTATTACTTGCAGCAAATCTTGGAAATACACAAGTATCCAGCAATAGGGGACAGCAATAAACTGCTGTTTATACAATGAAGTACACCTCAGCTCTAAAGAAAAATAAGGAAGGTGTCTCTATTGCTGTATTATTATCATGCATGCTGCCGAAGCGAGCACTCTATTGCTATATTAAAATAGGGAGAGGGCGCCTGGGTGGCTCCGTTGGTTAAGCGACTGCCTTCGGCTCAGGTCATGATCCTGGAGTCCCAGGATCAAGTCCCGCATCAGGCTCCCTGCTCAGCAGGGAGTCTGCTTCTCCCTCTCCCGCTCCCCCCTCTTGTGCTCTCTCTTTCTCTCACTCTCTCTCTCAAATAAATAAGTAAAATCTTTAAAAACAAATAAAATAAAATAAAATGGGGAGATCTTTAGGATACGCTGTTACATGATTAAAGCAAGACACATAGTACCTCATATGTAAGAATGGGGAGAGTTAAGAACATGCATTGTGCGTATTGTGTATGCATGTGTATGTATTTGCTTGTATTTCAAAGACAAAAAATACTGAAAGGATTAAATGAGAATCTAATGGAAATTAACCACTGGGGCAGTGGGAGAAAAGGACAGAGGGAACAGGACAGTTGGGAAACAGAGAAAGGGTGAAGTGTACACCTTTATATGTACCTAATTTTCCCAATTTTTATTTCAAAAAATTTCAAGCCCACAGAAAAACTGAAAAAACAGAACAAGGAGTAACAATAGACCCATACTTAGGTTCAACAAGAGTTCTCAATTTGCCATATTTGCTCTTATCACTCTTTCCCATATATACACTTACATGTACTTTTTTTTTTTTTGCAGGATCATTTGAAACTAAGTACATCCATAAATACATAAGCATACATCTGGTAAGAACAATCTCCTTAATATCTACAAACTACTATCACAACTAATAACAAACAATACTTTCACAGAATCAGTTTTACTAGCTCCCTCATTAATGAAGTATATCTAATACACATTCATTCTACAGAGTCACATTTTTGTAACTATTTTTATGTCTTTTTGAAAACTATACTTTCTCTGCACTAGAGATTCCACCAAGATAATCAAGTGTACAGCCTTCTGGAGCCAAATAAAGGGCACCATCCAGGAAGGACAGCTCATAAGCCCTATGAGCCCAGGTACAATTTCTCTTGCCCCAAAAGTAAATCCCAAGCAACAGTCTTACCTTCACTGCTATTTTATCTATTGTTTTGATTTTCCTGACTCTGTGGATTTTGATTTTGTTTCTTGTTTGCTCATGACCAATGTTTCTTTTCCCCATTGCTGACAGCAATGACTGAAAAGCTAGTTTCATGGGGTGACCATCTAATGATCTCTATCAGGTTCATGGGGTACTCTGAGCCATAGACTTCAGAGAATATGACTCATTGGTCATCTTTTTCTATTTGTTCTGTTTACCTATTTCTGAGCTCAAATCAAGTAAAAAAAAAAATCTCACACACGGCAAGAGGAACAGCCCTTTGAGATATGAATTAGTGTTCATACTCCATGTTAACTTTTGACCTATGACTAAAGCTAAAACTGAAGTCACAAACTCTTATGTGTCTGTAACTGAAAAAAGTCTTTACCTCTCACTGTTCAAGTTTGAAACAGTTTCCTTTTTCCAGAGGGGATTTTAAATATTAAAATTTCAAAAAGAACTCTTATGTGACTGGTTTATAGACATTAAATAAGACCTTACTTGAAACTAATAGTCCTGGAATTCCCAGAAAATAATGTAACTAAACTTCTAATACTTTAAATATGTTAGCCTGAAAAAAATCCTTCCCATAGAAACCACTTTTTCAAGAAGCATTTTTATGTGGGGCGCCTGGGTGGCTCAGTCGTTAAGCGTCTGCCTTCGGCTCAGGACATGATCCCGGGGTCCTGGGATCGAGCCCCGCATCGGGCTCCCTGCTCCGCGGGAGGCCTGCTTCTCCCTCTCCCACTCCCCCTGCTTGTGTTCCCTCTCTTGCTGTCTCTCTCTCTGTCAAATAAATAAATATTTTTTTTAAAAAAAAGCATTTTTATGTAAAAATATAAGTTACTGTAATCAAAGTAAACTCTGGACAAATGAGATTATGTTTGAATATCTGTATTTTATTAGGAAGTACACCTCTCTCTGACTTTGTCCGTGTGAAGAATAAGCATACATTTTCTTTTTTATTACTTCGGTTTCAGGGCACCTGGGTGGCTCTGTCAGTTAAGCGTCTGCCTTTGGCTCAGGCCATAATCTCAGGGTCCTGGGATTGAGCCCTGCTCAGCAAGGAGCCTGCTTCTCCCTCTCCCTCTGACCCACACTCATGCTTGCTCTCTCACTCTAGTGCACTCTCTCTCTCTCAAATAAATAAATAAAATCTTTAAAAAAGAAAAAAAAGACTTGGGTTTCTTGCCCCATGAAAAGACTAATCTGAACTTCCCAAATGATATGTGCAGAATATCTTCTAATATCCAGTCCATATTTAAAGTTCCCTAACAGTCCTCTTCCTACCCTCTGTTCACCAATACTCAAAATACAAACAACTCATATAAACAGCCCTTGCCTGTTTATATGAGTTGTTTGTATTTTGCCTCTGCTGTGAAATTGACCCAGATGTCACAAGTTTCTAACAGCCCCAATGCTGACAGTATGGACAACTGCACAGAAGATACTCTGCTGTATACAAAATCTATTTATATATACAGTTGACCCTGTACATCACAGGGGTCAGTGGCAAATACCCTGCAACACAGTCAAAAATCCGCTATAACTTTTGACTCCCCAAGAGCTTAACTACTAATAGCCTACGGTTGACCAGAAGCCTTACCCATAAAATAAATAACACATATTTTGTATGTCACATGTATTTTATATTGTACTCTTACAATAAAGTAAGCTAGAGAAAAGAAAACGTTACTAACAAAATCACAGAGGGGCCCCTGAGTGTCCCAGTCAGTTAAGCCTCTGACTCTTGACTTTGGCTAAGGTCATGATCTCAGGGTTGGAGATGGAGCCCCACATCTGGGCTCCACACTCAGCGGGAAGTCTGCTGGAGATTCTGTCTCTGTCTCTCCCTCTGCCCCCCAAAATAAATAAATAAATCTTAAAAAAAAAAAAATCACAGAGAAGAGACAATACACTTACAGTACTATAAAATATCTGTGTTTAAATGGACCCACACAGTTTAAACCTGTGTTGTTGAAGGGTCAACTGTATTACCACTGTCCTTCTCAAGCTGTGGAACTGTATGTCCCAATTCAAAGGTCAGGCCACAAGTTAAGCACTGCACAACCATTCTGAAGGATGGTAATTTAGATTATTTTATATTAAAACAAACATGAATGGGGCGCCTGGGTGGCTCAGTCAGTTGAGTGTCCAACTCTTGGTCTCGGCTCAAGTCATGATCTTGGGGTCGTGGGATCGAGTCCTGCATTGGGCTCCACAATCAGTGAGGAGTCTGCTTGAGATTCTCTCCCTCCCCCTCCCTCCCCCTCACACTCTCCCCCTCTCTAAAATAAATAAATAAATAAATAAAGTCTAAAAAAGAAAAAAGAAAAAAAAACATGGTGGGGCACCCGGGTGGCTCAATCCATTAAGTGTCTGCCTTCAGCTCAGGTCATGATCTCTGGATCCCTGCTCAGTGGGGAGTCTGCTTCTCCCCCTCCCTCTGCCCCTCTCCCCCACTCATGCTCTCTCTCAAATGAATAAGTAAAATCTTCAAAAAGCACCCAGCAGGTAAACCCTAAAGATAAAAAGAATCACTTTTCTCTTGATAGGGGCAATGAGTGGGAAAGGTTTTTATGAGCAAACTTGGGAATCTCACTAAGGAAAAAAACAGAGAGCCAAGTTACTTAAATATTTATTTCCAAGAGACTCACCTGTAACCTTGCAATCTCTTCTCCAAATTTCTTCTGCTGTTTTGCCAGGATAGACTGGTGGTACTCAGCATTGGCCTGCATGATACAGTGCTTTGCAGCCAAGACAGGGAACACCTCCTGGAAATAAAAATACTGACCAGGGGAGAGTCCAACCACACAAACCACCACAAACAACATGGGATGCAGGAAGAAAAAGGAAAAGGAGACGGAAATTAGAATCACCCCATTAATGGTTTAGAGATAGGTTAGTCATTAGGTGTAAACAGAGAAGACCACATGATTTTGCAGGAACTGAATTCGATGAATTCAATTTTTTCTTCCACTTAAAATTAAGGGGTTTTTTTTGAACTGTTAAGTGAAGCCAATTTAAATTTGTCTTCAATTGAGCCATGAAGTCAACATTTTGTTTACAAAGAAGAAAGGAAAGCATGTATTAGAAAGGGAAGGAAAACAGACATTCACAGAGGAATACCAGGCACAGGGCTTTAGAAGCTTTCTTATGAGTCCTTACCCAGCCCTTAAGAGTTAACTAAACCACCATTACTCACATATACTAATGAAAATGCTCTATAGCTGACTGTTTCCTCATGTTTAAAAGACAAAAGACAGTAAATTAAGTTCCCACTTACATTTAAATCCTAAGAGACTTTTTAATAAAGATGATTTCTAGCCATATAAAAATTTAGTATAAACACTAACATTCAGATCATATACTCAAAAACACATAGCAAACAGACAAATGCACTAAGTTAATATTTAACATGATAAAGTGTTATTTTTGCCCTAATTTGTTTTGAAGAAAATTCCATCAAAATTAGTTTTAAAAGATCCAAACACATGAACCAGAGAAGCACTTATATCAGTAGATGGTCTTCCAAAATGTCAAATCCTAGCCTGCAACCTCGCTATTTTTAGGAAGTACATGACATATGAAATCCAAGAAATTTACTAGGCAATCACGGTCTAGACAAAAAAAATAAGACAATCAAAAACTCAAGTACTACCTGATATGCCTTCCTGTCTCCCAGTGAATAATTTCCTAGCTTCCTGGATCACTACTTGCAGATATTCCAGTTTTATAACTAGAATATGAAAATACCTTATGAGCTTTATTAATTAAAAGGCAAAAAAGACATCTAAATCTCAAACTGTACTCATGCCAGTTCAGTTCTCAAGGTAAGGCTGGAGCAACTTGGTATTTAAACAGGAGATTTTCAAGGAATACCAGAAATGCTGCAGAGGTAGTTTCCAAGTCTTTGAAGGTGACATTCTTCTCTCCGTGACACGACTGAACTAATGGCCCAACAGGATGTAACGGTACACTGTGCAGCTGAACATGAGGTCTTTTAGATGAAAAAAAGGTGAGAGACGATCCCAAGGCTCTTTTCAGGAGTAACAGCATTAACATCCAAGAGTCCTGGGCAAATTTCTACTGATCTCTTGGTGTATTTTAAATCTCCAGGAATTCCTTCACATGAATTCCTAATTCTCCGACTAATTTGTGCTGTTGACATATTTACATGCTTTTTTACTTCACTACAAAATTGTCTGCAATTTCATAATTTACAAAGATTCCGGAATGACTTATAAGTCAATAAATTCTCCTACAAAAAGATCATGTAAAAAAAACCATATGCTATTATACAGATAAAACTAATTACCTGAACATTTCTGAAAGAGTAGTTGAAACATACAACATTTCACTCAATCTGTAAACTCCCTTTTTTTACCATTCTGAGTTTACTTGTTAGCCTAATCATCTGCTTTGTCATTTACAAATGATCATCACTGACTAGTCTTTTCAAATGCCACTTCGGAGAAGTTTACATTAAAATAATACTTCCTGTGATGTGTGGTTTAAGATGGCTGTTTTCCTTAGCTGTACAATAGCAGCCCAATTTTCTATCCCTGTTGGCAAAACTTAATTCTAATCAAAATATTAGATGAATGTTTTCTTTTCCTTTTGTCTTTATGTGTTTTTGTGCTTTAAGACTCATCTTTAAGAAAACAGGACAATAATTAAAAGTGTGACTAATCAACATGCTCAACTATTCATGCTTGTACCAATCACCAATGAATTAGAACTACACAATGCCTTCATGTGGTAAAACTACTGGAAACAGAGGTTCAAAAATTTCCAGAAAGAGTTTTAGCTTGGGAAAACAAATTTAGTAAAGAGTAGAGACAAAGGCATCCCCTAAATATAAAAGAATTTTTCATGCATCTTAAATAAAAAAATTATTTCTACATATTCTCCAAATGCCTCTCCTAAAATTTCAAGTTTTTTTATGAAACATAATTTTCAACGCACCTTCTTAATACACAAAAACATCCAAGTATTTCCACATGCAAAATAACCAAGTGTTTACAAAAACAATAACTGACCTTGGGAAGAGTATCTTTGTACTGACACTGTTTAAAAGCATCACCAAAGTAATCTGCAGCCTGATTAGCCAATTTAGCTATGATGGCATCTTTCATTTTATCTGGAATAAAATATTAAACGACCACTATAATTAAAATAAATATAAAATAATCTAATATATCATGATAACTTAGTATAAACACTGACATCACAAGTTTGTACATTTGTCTAAAAAAAATCCTTATTGATGAATTCAATTCTTCCACATAAAATTTAACCAATTCATAGGCAAATCCAGAGTCAGAAAATAGATTAGTGGTTGCCAGGGGCTGGGAAAAAAGGGGAATGGTGAGGGGGTTTGGAGTTTGTTTTTGGGGTGACGATAATGTTCTAAAATAAGGGATAGTGCGGGGGCGCCTGGGTGGCTCAGTCGTTAAGCGTCTGCCTTCAGCTCAGGTCATGATCCCAGGGTCCTGGGATCGAGCCCCACATCGGGCTCCCTGCTCAGCAGGAAGCCTGCTTCTCCCTCTCCCACTCCCCCTGCTTGTGTTCCCTCTCTCGCGTGTCTCTCTCTGTCAAATAAATCTTTAAAAAAATAAATAAGTAAATAAAATAAAATAAGGGATAGTGCTGATGGTTTCAAAACTCTGAATATACTAAAAAACAAAGAATTGTAAATTTCAAAAGGGTAAATTTTATTACATATGAATTCTATCTTATTATAAGCTGTTATTTTAAAAGAAAAAAAAAAACTATTCCAGTTCATTTTGCTTCCACAAGATGAATGCTCTCTTATTTTCAATTTCTCTGCACTTTCATATTCAGACCATATCCCAATCTCTCATACCAACTTACATGCCTTCTAAGAATTGTTTTTATTGCCTCATTCACAGGGCCAGAGACTCTGCCTAGATTCTCCTTCTTATTAATTACACCTAGTTTAGAGGAGATCTCTTCAAAGAAAACTCTTCTTGACTAATGAATCTAAAATTAGCATGACTCCCCCTATATCCTTACCCAGAGCCAGGCCACCAGGCATTATCACATAATCTCTCTTATTCTCTTTATACCAATTACCTCTCTTTAAAATCACCTTGGCGGGGCGCCTGAGTGGCTCAGTCGGTTAAGTGTCTGCCTTCGGCTCAGGTCATGATCCCAGGGTCCTGGGATCGAGCCCCGCATTGGGCTCCCTGCTCAGCGGAGAACCTGCTTCTCCCTCTCCCTCTGCCTGTCACTCTGCCTAATTGTGCTATCAAATAAATAAAATCGTTAAAAAAATAAATAAAAATAAAAAAATAAAATCACCTTGGCTACTTAATTTCTTGCTTATCATCTTCCCCACCCTAAAAATGTAAGCTTGCTGAAAGTAAGAATCTTGCTTGTCTGCAACCTCTATCTAGAGCCCAGAGCAGTGACTGGCACACAGTAGGTACCCAATAAACATATGGTGAATGAATGAATTTTTGACCCATTACAAACCTACATAAATACTATTCCAGAGTTTAGTGTTTTAAGACAATAGCTATTTCATAAAATGCTTCAAACACAGTCTACGTTCATAAATGTTTATTTGTACCACCTTAATTTCAGAAAAGGAAAGCAGAAAATTTTCAGTAACCCATGTGTCAAGTTCAAAGAGGAAAGCTCTACATTGAATATATTATATTCTAATCACCTTCCTATTTAAAAGCTTATTACTTCTTTTTACATGCAACAAAATGGAGGAAAAATTAGAATTACCTCTTGTGGCTTTTAAAAAAAATACTTCTTGGGCCTGTGCCAACATAATAAGACTGAGGGTCCCAACAGTATCTGGAGATATGTCCACAGTAGGCTCTCGATTTAAGGCAGATAAAACTGTCTCTTTAATATGTAAAAAGGCACCACTAGCAAACTAGAGGGAGGAAAAAAAGAACTTCTTTAAAATCTACAGAACTCAGCCAAGACTTAATTTTCTACTGTTACACACAAATCATTTCAAATGTTAATTTAGTTGAACAGTTACTATTTTTAAATTTTTGTACTGTTACAGTTCTAAAACCATCTGACCTACAGACAATAAGGGTATTTTTCTAAAATGCTATACAGTTAACAGAAGATTTAATAAAGATTAAAAGTACACTACAGCAGGGGCGCCTGGGTGGCTCAGTCATTGAGCGTCTGCCTTCAGCTCAGGTCATGATCCCAGGGTCCTGGGATGGAGCCCCGCATCGGGCTCCCTGCTCCGCGGGAAGCCTGCTTCTCCCTCTCCCACTCCCCCTGCTTGTGTTCTCTCTCTCGCTGTGTCTCTGTCAAATAAATAAAATCTTAAAAAAAAAAAAAAAGTACACTACAGCAAAAATACAGTAACTTTAGAGAACAAATTGGTTAAACTATTTTTAGATATACTTCCTCAAGACTAACATAAGAATAGAGGCAGGGATAAAATATTATTAAAATGCATTTAGTACTAAAATGATTTTACTTTGGTCCCAAACAAATTCATCTGTCAAATAATTAAACATGCTGTACTTAGGGAAAACCTCAAATAGTACAGGTACCTAGTCCTCTGAAGAACAGCATTACTATCCACTGCTAATGATTTCTATTTGGCTTTCAAAAGTCCCTGGTGAAATGTTCCCCACCAAATTTTTTACTCCCAATTATATTTTGCTGAAGTTAACACAAAAATAACTGCTTTTAATAAAGAAGATGTGGTGTATATATATATATACAATGGAATATTATGCAGCCATAAAAAAACGAAATCTTGCCATTTGCAGTGACATAGATGGAACTAGAGGGTATTATGCTAAGCAAAATAAGTCAATCAGAGAAGTCAGACATGTATCATATGATCTCACTGATATGAGGAATTTGAGAAACAAGACAGAGGATCATAGGGGAAGGGAGGGAAAAATGAAACAAGATGAAACCAGACAGGGAGACAAACCATAAGAGACTCTTAATCTCAGGAAACAAACTGAAGGTTGCTGGAGTGGTGGGGGGTGGGAGGGATGTGGTGGCTGGGTGATGGACATTGGGGAGGGTATGTGCTATGGAGAGCGCTGTGAATTGTGTAAGACTGATGAATCACAGACCTGTACCCCTCAAACAAATAATACATTATATGTTAATTTAAAAAAATAACTGCTTTTATGAAACAAATGATCCTGGGAAAAAGAAAGACATCAGTCTGGGATTAAAAGGTGTGGGTTATAGAGAGATGCTCTGCAGAGATAACTCAAGGTTAACTGTATTGAAAGTGAAAATCACTAAATAAATAAAATCTTCTAAAAAAGTGGGGGGGGGGCGCCTGGGTGGCTCAGTCGTTAAGCGTCTGCCTTCGGCTCAGGTCATGATCCCAGGGTCCTGGGATCAAGCCCCGCATCAGGCTCCCTGCTCCGCAGGAAGCCTGCTTCTCCCTCTCTCACTCGCCCTGCTTGTGTTCCCTCTCTCGCTGTGTCTCTGTCAAATAAATAAAATCTTAAAAAAAAAGAAAAGAAAATCATGTTTTCTGCAATCAGGAAGTATCGTAAAATTAGAGCATCTGCAAGAGGTGATGACCTGACCTTGCTCAACATACTAAGAGAATCACAGATTAGGAGAGCAAAGGATCCAGTCTCTCTCACAAATCTTGGAACTGGAGGCCCACAGAGGCTATTAAAGAACATAGCCAAGGGCACACAACCTCTTGGTGGCAAACAGCCTATCACCCCTCGCTTTCCATCACACTAGGTGACCTGCTGTGAATCGCAGAAGGGACTCACAAAATGGAATGTTCTCAGTAACTAAGAATGCCCTCTAAGATATCACATGCCAATTGAATGAGTTACAGTTAATATAAAAGTAAATAAATTTACTTCATTTTCACATTTTAAAATATTGGCCCTCTATAGCCTCAAAAAGAAAAGGGATGTACATCACGTTTGTCATCCATGCCCATTCAAAACTGCATGGCAAGCCACAATTTGGAGCACCTTGTTCGCTTAATATGTATTTTCCCCTCACTTTCTTAGAAGAGCATTCTTCACCTCACTCATAAACTTAAACAATGGGAAAAAAATCAGACTCCACCTCTAGGACAAGCAAATTCCAGAACCAAGGAAGACACTGGAAGCACCATTTGGAATTCCATTAAAATTTGGAATCAGAACACCTGAAACCCCAATGGACCAGTTATTAACACTCTGACCTTTTAGTCTCCTTGTGTATAAAATGAGAATGACATTATGTAACATGCATTACAGGCTTATATGAGAGTAAAATCATGTACATGAGCACACTTTGTAAATTACAACATAATATAAAACATGAAAATATATATATATCACCTTAGCAGCAATCGTTTATTCTTTAAGTTAAAACAAAAAGTAAATAATATACTGCCACAAATATGCCATATTAATAAATGATAATATCTAAAATCCAAATGTAGCCAACTTAAGAACATTACATATCTGACCACATTTAAATATGACCTCTCCAAGATTCAGAGTTAAAATTTTCTTAGGTCTTAATTTTTGTGACAATGGTGAAATTTTAGATGTGTCTCACTCTAAGAAAAAAATATATTAAAATAATGTACATTTGACCCTTGAACAACAGAGGTTGGAAGTACGCAGATCCACTTACACGGGATTTTTTTTCAATAAATACAATACGGTACTGTAAATGTATTTTCTCTTACGTACTTCTTAATACCATTTCTTTTCTCTAGCTTACTTTAAGAGTCCAATATAAAATACATGTAACATACAAAATATGTGTTATTTATTTTATGGGTAAGGCTTCTGGTCAACAGTAGGCTATAAGTAGCTAAGTTCTGGGGGACTCAAAAGTTACAGTATATTTTCAACTGCGCAGGGGGTTAACATCCCTAACCCCCACACTGTTCAAGGGTCAACTGTACAAAATTTTTAAATGAGGTCAATTATTTAAAAGTGATTTACGAAGAACTTCACCTCAAACATTCAATCATTTGTTCTCCCAACATTTATTGAGACTTTATTATGTGCCAGGCACTGTGCTAGGTGCTGGGTATACAATGTGAGGAAAAACAGTGCTGGTCTACAGGTACGAAGTTTATCAAAATTCAAAAGTATTAATTCATTAAAAAGTACTTTTCAAGAAAACATCTGTGTATAAAGAAACATCTATAAACCTAAATACAAATTATTTTCAATTTAATCCAACTGAGCGTTGATCATTATGTGGTTACCTGGTAATGCTTAGCAGCGATTTTCAATCCTTCATCATTATCCAGGTTCTGTTCTGCTGCAATCTGGCTAGCTAAGGCTGCACAATTGAACAACACACAGCTCTTTTCATATCCTAAGCTTGCAAGAGCTGTAAAAAATTAAGAAGGAAAAATTTTATCAGTTTATTTTTCTAAAGAAAATGAACGTTTCAGAGATTGGCTCTCACAAAAACAAGTTTCCAAACCTATTTTCTCACCCAAAATAGTGCCCATTATTTCTAATGCTGCCCTGCCAGGCATTTATTTCCACAGCAATATTCCCATCATCTAAAATTCAAAAGATCATTATTCTTTCCTTCCCTTTATGTCCACAATGCTGTTAGTCAGGTTCCAAATGAAAAGTCATTCTCGTGTCAATTCTCACTTAAATTCAAATAAATTATTTCCGTTTTCTCATCACCTCTCTCAAAATTGTATCTTCTCACCACATTCAAGCCAGTTCTTCGCTACTACAAACCTAACCCAATGCAAGCACCTCCAAGTCTCACTTCCTTATGCTAATACATCTCTCAGAAGACTAGCAGATAAAGTGGTTAAAATACAACTCTGGTCAAAAAACTACACACTTCACATCCACTCGGATAGCTACCATCAAGAACAGCAACAACACAAAATAACAATTGTTGGCAGACATGTGGAAAAACTGGAACTGTTGGTGGGACTGTAAAACATTGCAGCTGCTGTGAAAAACAGTATGGCAGTTCCTCAAAAAATTAGAAATAAAATTCCCATATGATCCAAAAATTCCACTTCTGGGTATATACCCAAAGAACTGAGAACAGTCACAAAAAGATATTTATACACCCATGATCATAGCCAAAAGGTAGAAGAAACCTAAGTGTCCACTGATGGATGAAAAGATAAACAAAATGTGGTATATACATATAATGGAGTATCATTCAGCCTTAAAAATGAAGGAAATCCCGTCACGTGCTACACAATGGATGAACCTTGAGGACATTATGCTAAGTGAAGTATGCTGATCACAAAAAGCAAACTTACAGGCATACCTCATTTTATCGTGCTTCACTTTATTGGGCTTTGCAGATAATTGCATTTCTTTTACAAATTCAGAATTAGTGGCATCAAGCAAGTACATCAGTGCCATTTTTCCAACAGCATTTGCTCATTTAGTAGCTCTGTGTCACATTTTGGTAATTCTCACAATATTTCAAATTTTTTCATCATGATTATTATTATATTTACTAGGGTGATCTGTGATCAGTGATTACAAGTCACTGAAAGCTCAAATGATGGTTAACATTTTTTAGCAACAAAGTTTTAAATTAAGTTATATACAGTGTTTTTTTAGACATAATGCTATTGCACACTTAATAGTATAAACAAAACTTTTACATGCACTGAGAAACAGAACAAAGCATTACATGTGAACAAAAATATATTTGCACTCTCATTCTTAGAATCCTAAAATTACACAATATTCTAATGAGTAGGTAGCCCATGCTTTATTTAAATAAGACGTTACTGAAGGACACTTAATTCCCAGTATTTGCTACTAGAAGTGCCTTGGTGAACCAGCTCCTCCTTTATTTATGCTAAGTTTTTTGCTTCCCACTTCTTCCAGGAACTTGGTTTGTCACTTAATCTATCTCACTTAATATCTCCTAGTTCTGCCATCTGCTCCTTAATTCTCAACCTATCAATGGCATTAAAAATCCTTTTTCTTGACCTGGTCTCCCTCTCTGCATAATGCTCCCTTGTCCTTAAATCTTTACTGCAAATTTTCTGAAATGAGCAACCCATATTTGCTGTTTCCATTTCCTCACTTCTGGTCCACCCCTCAACCCAATGCAATTTGGCTTCTTCAGCATGCCCCTAATGAAACTTCTTTCATTGCTGAATCCAGTGACTTCTCCAACTTTACATGACTTGACCTCTGCCACAGTAACTCTGTCAATGATGTTCCAACCTGAATGAATATGAGAGTCATCTGGAGGTATTTTCAAAGATACTAATTCC
Source organism: Phoca vitulina (assembly GCF_004348235.1). Classification (NCBI taxonomy): domain Eukaryota; kingdom Metazoa; phylum Chordata; class Mammalia; order Carnivora; family Phocidae; genus Phoca; species Phoca vitulina. The sequence goes on from NW_022589713.1 coordinate 49,954,001, forward strand.
AGTGGCCCACCCTGAAAATTCGTCCTATCACATCTGACATCTGTATCTTTACACCTGTACCTTTCACATTTTCCCCAGGTAATTCTAATGTGCAGCCAGGTTCAGGAACCACTGGACTATGTGATCTCTGAAACCCTCCTGGCACTCAATTCCGTGTCTTTTTTCCCCTGGTTCCTCTGAGATCTGAAAGCTTTGTCTCATTCTCATTCCCAGGAACCTTTTCCCCTGTTTCCCTGGAATGTTATATTCCCTACCTCTGGCTTTCACACTTTTCCCAATCTACAGACTACCAGAGGAGATAGATTTATCATCATTTAATGATAATTGTTCCCAAATCTATGTCTCTACCACTTTTGAGTTTTAAATCCAGTTTCCAAATGCAAAAAAAAAATGTCTCCCCAGACATAACACAGGAAAGTCAAACTCAACTTGTCTATTGGAAGGAATAAATATCCAACAAGTCAAACCAAGTTATAAATCTGAGAGTCAACCCTCAACTACTACTCTTTTCTGAGAGTCAGCAGATCCAGTTAGTTTCCACTCTGAAATGTCACTCACACCCACTCCTTCTCCTCTGACCCACATATACCACCCCTTGTCTAATCTCATCACCCTCACCAGTCTCTTCACTGGTCTGTCTCCTTTAATCTCTAGAGTTAGGCTTTCAGGGATCACATCCCACTTCATTAAATCCTTGCTTTATGACCTTAGAAAGTCACTTAATCTTTCTAAACCAGTGTGTTCAACTGGTAATAATAGTGCCTTTCTTCACTGGGCTTTTGGGGAATTCAGTAAGATAATATGTGTGAAGCCCCTTCCACAGTGCCTAGGTGTAATAAATACTCAATAAACCTGAGTTATTAACATATAAGAGAGAAGAATACAGAGTATATTTCCAACTCTTCATAATCTACTTTCCAATGTCTTCACCCTCCATAATCCTCCATTCAACCTATGCTTTCGAGACTTAACAATAATTGTATTAATATGCATTACATATAATTTATACTGTATGTTATTATATATAATATACACTCTATAATGCATACATTCTATAAATAATACATTACATGTAATTATTTATAATAAAACATGTTACTATTATTCATCTCAGCTAATACTTATTGCATACTCTTCTAAGGACTTCACATGTATTCACTCATTTAATCCACAAAAGAACCCAATGAGATAAACAGTATTTCGCAGTACTATTTATTCCCCACTTCAAAGATGAGAAAATTAATGCACAGAGAGGTTAACCTGCCAAGCTGGTAGATCAAAAAAACCTTCATTCTTCTGACCTTTGGTTATAATGTTCTACCTGTAACGTGATTTTCTAGGTGGGAAAACCAAATTCATCCTTCAGAGCCTAACGTGAACATTGCTTTCTTTCAACAAGCAGAATTTATGTCTTCTTCATCTATGCTCCCACAACTTTGTTCATATACCCATATACTACCCACTATATTTTAGAACGATCAGCTGTCTTCCTAGCCAGACTGAATATAACTGTCTTATCCATTTTTATAACTAGGACAGTGCCTGGCAAGGCGTAGGTAGGCTCTCTACAAATATTTGGAAATGACATTAAAATCTGAAGTTAAAAAGAAAATGAAATGTAAAAATTTTTATTATTTATGAAGAGTTGTTAGGAGAGCAATTTTAAGAACCTAAAATAATACAAAGTGTTTAGACTAAGTTTCTTACCATTTTTATAAAAATAATTACATACCCAGTTTTACAGATCCTCCAAAAAGTGAACCTTTATCAAAAGCATCCTTCCAGGTAAATGTCAAACAGATCTTCATAGAAAGAGAGAAAACAGAAAATTATCTTACCTTCTTGGATCTTATTAAATATTGTCTCTTTTGAAGAAAAATCCATAATGAGGAAAAGGACCAAAGCTTGTCAAAACATTATCCTATCTACCCAACTAACTCCTTTCCCTTTTCCTGGACCATAAAATTTTATTTCTTAAAATACTGGCACTAAGATATTTCCAATGGTCATTCTGCCTCAGTAATTATACATATACTATCCTCTCCAGAAAACACTATCTTACTCATCTTTACAACATACAATGACTTGAACAGAACAGGCACTTAAATGATTGTCAAATAAGCCAAGAGAGGCAAAGGCAATAAAGTACTACAGGTTTCCCAGAAGATAAGATCAAAAACGAGTCCATGATGACAAAGTAGGAGAAGGGTTACTTTTGGGGGAATAAGATGAAATAATGTTATTTCTTGATTTGGGTTGTGCTCATACATGTATATTCACTTTGTAAAGATTCAAGATATATTCACTTTTGTATGTATGCTATACATAAATAAAAAGTTCACTTAATTAAAAAAACTGCATCTCACTCTGCTTCTAAAATATTCCACACATAGGGGCACCTGGGTGGCTCAGTCGGTTAAGCAGCTGCCTTCGGCTCAGGTCATGATCCCAGCGTCCTGGGATCGAGCCCCTCATCAGGCTCTCCCTCTACCTCTGTCTGCCGCTCTGCCTACTTGTGCTCTCTATCTCTGTTAAATAAATAAATAAAAATCTTTAAAAAAAATAAAATAAAATATTCCACACATAAAGGTTAAAAAAAACTTACCATCTTTTATATTATGTATTGGAATCCCATACAAAAATTTTGCAACTCAGGATTAGAGAAATTTTCTATAGACACAAAACTAGAGAGAATAACTTAATGAACCCCATATAGCCATCACCAGCTTTAGCCTTTTGTCCTTCTTGGTTCACCTACCCCCACTTTCCCTGCCCCCACCCTTAACCCCCAAACATATACTTTTTTTTCCTCGAGTATTTTAAAGCAAATTTCAACATATTACATCACCTGTAAAACTTTAGTACAAGAATGTTTAAAGTATTTTTCATAAACGACATATTTTAAAACTCAGAAATGTCACACAAACTAAAATCTTAACAAGTCTCTCAAACAAAACTGTAAGAAATCGTCAGCATTTCCAATATCTAGCCTTTAAGAGAAAGCAGACATTCTTATAGTGTAATACCTAATCATATCAGCACTTGCAACTTCATATGCAAATATAATTTGTGTCAAATTTTAAAACACATAAACTGAGACTAATACTTCAATTATAGTTTCCTTCTTAATTCTGTAAAACCCAAAGAGAAGGACATCATAGATTATGTTAATCAGTCAATAGATCATACTGACATAAAATGCAGGGGAAAAAAAGTGCAGCCCAATGCTCTACATAAACCCAGAAGTGACTAACAATGACAGCAATAGAATTCCAAGACGCTTTTCAAAAAGACAATCTGATTTTTATCAGATGGGCTTACAAGCTTCTAATTTGTATCAAAAGGTCTCATAAAAATATAAAAATAGTAAAGTGATACCATGTATGGGAGGAAAGTTTACCATTATTATACAACTTTAAAACAAATTAAAATTAATGACTTACTTGATTTTCAGAGAATGGGAATTTGGGTTCAATGGAACAAATCTGATCATAATATCTAAAAAACAGAAGAAAATTTATAATTACCAGAGCTAAATATTATACACATTTATATATATACAACTGGTTTAAGAGTACACAAAAATTATTCACACTTACTTTGAGTGGCCCACAAATCAAATTCATTTTAAAGTTAATAAACATAACCTTTCAATGCATAAATCAGAATCTAAAATGCATGCAATAAAAAAACTGTGAACAAAAGACTCATACTCACCACCAAAGAAAAATACTTATCGAGTATTATTGTTTAAAAACAAACTAACATCTGCCAGGACCAATGTATTTCTTAAAATACTATTTCTTATTAAGGTAACTGTTTATACCCATTGGGCAAATTAACATCTGGTAAAAAGATATTTTTTTAAAGATTTATTTATTCCAGAGAGTGCATGTGAGCTGGGGGGGAGGAGGGGGAGGCAGACTCCTCACTGAGCCCAGAGCCCAAAGCAGGGCCTGATCCTGTGACCTTGAAATCATGACCCGAGCCAAAATCAACAGTTGGATGCCCAACTGAGCCACCCACGTGCCCCTAAACTGTTTAAAAACAGGTTTACTAACTTTCAGATATGCTTTGATTATGTATCAGGCTCCCTGCTTCTCCCGCTCCCCCTCCCCCTACTTGTGCTCGCTCTCTCTCTTGTTATCTCAAATAAATAAAATCTTAAAAAAAAAAAAAAAAAAGAATTTCTTCAACAAATGGTGTCAGGAAAACTGGATAGTTTTGCAAACTATGCAAAAAGAATAAAACTGGATCACCTTCTTGGGGGAGGATGGGGGGGACAGGTGACAAAGGTGATGGGGATTAAGGAGTGCACTTGTCGTGATGAGCACAGGGTGATGTATGGAATTGCTGAATCACTGTATTGTACACCTGAAACTAACACTGTATGTTAATTGGAATTAAAAACTTTAAAGAAAAAGGTAAGTATACTCTATCCCCTTCACCTACTTCACGCATTTCTCCACCTACCTACCCTCTGGTAACCATCAGTTTGTTCTCTACAGTTAAAAGTCTGCTTTTTGGTTTGTCTCTTTTTCTTCGTTCGTTTATTCTCAAATTCCACATACGAGTGAAATCATATGGTATTTGTGTTTATCTGACTTATTTTGCTTACCATTATACCCTCTAGATCCATCCATGTTGTTGCAAATGGCAAGATTTCATTCTTTTTTATGGCTGAACAATATTCCATTGTGTGTGTGTGTGTGTATATATATATCTTCTTTATCCATTCACCTATCGATGAACAGTTGGGCTGCTTCCATAATTTGGCTACTGTAAATAACGTTTTAGTGTTTTCATATTCTTTGGGTAAATAACCAGTAGTGGAATTACTGCATCATTAAGACAGGTCTTTTTTTTTTTTCTTTTCAGTGAGGGGGTTAGAAGCAGAGGGAGAGAGAATCTTTTTTTTTTTTAAGATTTTATTTATTTATTTGACAGAGAGAGACAAAGCGAAGAGAGGGAACACAAGCAGGAGGAGTGGGAGAGGGAGAGGCAGGCTTCCCACGGAGCAGGGAGCCAGATGCAGGGCTCGATCCGAGGACCCCAGGATCATGACCTGAGCCGAAGGCAGACGCTTAAAGACTGAGCCACCCAGGCGCCCCAGGAGAGAGAATCTTAAGCAGGCTTCATGCCCAGTGCAGGGCCAACAAGGGGCTTGATCTCATGACCTGAGCCAAAATCAAGAGTGGGACGCTTAACCAAGTCACCCAAGCACCCCTATTTTTAATTTTTTGAGGAACCTCCATACTGTCTTCCACAGTGGTTGCACCAGTTTGCACCAACAGTAAACAAGGGTTCCTTTTTCTTCACATCCTCACCAACACTTGTTGTTTCTTGTTTTTTATCTTAGCCATCCTAACAGGTGTGAGGTGGTATCTCATCATAGTTTTTCTTTCTAAAGATTATTTGAGAGAGAGTGTGCGTACACGTGCCAAGCACAAGCAGGGGAGGGGCAGAGGGAGGAGAAAAGCAAACTTCCCACTGAGCAGGGAGCCAGTCACAGGGCTCGATCCCAGGACGCCAAGATCATGACCCGAGCCAAAATCAAGAGTGGGACGCTCAACCAACAGAGCCACCCAGGCCCCACTCATAGTTTTGATTTGCATTTCCTTGATGTGTGATGTTGAGTATCTTTTCATGTGTCTGTTGACCACCATATCTTCTGCCCATTTTTTAACTGGATTGTTTTTGGGGTGTTAAGAATTCTTTATACATTTTGCATACTAACCCTTCATTGGATATGTCATTTGCAAGTATCTTCTCCCAATCCATCGATTATCGTTTAGCTTTGTTGACGGTTTCCTTCACTGGGCAGAACCTTTTTAGTTTGATTAATCCCAATCATTTATTTTTGCTTTTGCTTCCCTTGCCCCAGGAGACATCTAGAAAAGTTGCTATGGCTAATGTCAGAAAAGTTACTGCCTGAGCTCTCTTCTAGGATCTTTTGGTTTCACATCCACATTTAGGTCCTTAATCCATTTTTTTAAAGATTTATTTACCCATTTTAGAGCGTGCAAGAGAGAGAGAGAGAGAACATGGAGGGGAGGGGCAGGGGAAGAGACAATCCCAAGCAGACTCCAAGCTGAGCGCAGAGCCCCCACGATCACCACCAAGCTGAAACCAAGAGTCGGATGCTTAATCGACTGCACCACCCAGGCACCCCCCCCTTAAATCCATTTTGAATTTATTTTTGTGTATGGTGTAAGAAAGTGGTCCAGTTTTCCCAACATCATCTGTTGAAGAGACTTTTTCCCATTTGATATTCTTTCCTGCCTTGTCGAAGATTGACTATATAATTGTGGGTTCATTTCTGAATTTTCTATTCTGTTCTATTGATCTATGTATCTACTTTGTGCCAGTACCATACTGCTTCATTACCGCTTTGTAATATAACTTTAAGTCCAGAATTGTGATGCCTCCAGCTTTGCTTTGTTTTTTCAAAATCGCCTTGGCTATTTGCGGTCTTTTGTGGTTCCATACAAATTTTAGGATTGTTTGTTCCAGTTCTGTGAAAACTGCTGTTGGTATTTTGGTAGGAATTACAATAAATGTGTAGATTGCTTTGGGTAGTATAGACATTTTAACAATATTTGTTCTTCCAATCCATGAACATGGAATTTTTTCCCATTTCTTTGTGTCGTCTTCAATTTCTTTCATCAGTTTTCAGAGTACAGGTCTTGCACCTTTTTGGTTAGGTTTATTCCTGGGTATCTTATTATTTTTGGTGCAAATGTAAATAGGATTGTTTTCTTAATTTCTCTTTCTTCTGCTTCATTATTGGCATACAGAAATGCAAGAGATTTCTGTACATTGATTTTGTATCCTGTGATTTTACTGAATTTGTTTATCAGTTATAAGCAGGTTTTTGGTGGAGTCTTCCAGGTTTTCTATATATGGTATCACGTCACCTGCAAATAGTTAAAAGTTTTACTTCCTCCTTACTGATTTGGATGCCTTTTATATCTTTTTGTTGTAGGCTACTGTGGCTAGGACTTCCGGTACTATGTTAAATAAAAGTGGTGAGAGTGGCCATCCTTGCCATGTTCCTGACCTTGGGGGAGAAGCTCTCAGTTTTTCCCCATTAAGAGTACACTTATCTTGATGAGCACTGAGTAATGTACAGAAATGTCGAATCACTATATTGTATACTTGAAACTAACACAACACTGTATGTTAACTATACTGGAATTAATTAACGGGGTGCCTGGGTGGCTCAGTCGGTTAAGTGTCTGCCTTCAGCTCAGGTCATGATCTCAGGGTCCTGGGGGAGCCCCACAGTGAGTTCCCTGCTGAGCAGGGACTCTGCTTCTCCCTCTCCCTCTGCCCCTCCCCTGCTCACACTCACTCTGTCCCTCTCTCTCAAATAAATAAAATCTTTAAGCCAAAAAAAAAACCTAAAAACCAAAAAAAAACCTTCTACCCTCCCTTTAAAGTAGACTAATCAGAAAGTCTGCTAGCCAACCTCCCTGTCTCCTTGAGTCCTTCCTCTTTTTTTTTTTTAATTTTATTTATTTGAGAGAGAAAGCATATGGGGGGGCTGGGTGTGGGGCAGAGGGAGAGAGAGAAGCACACTCCCCTCTGAGCAAGGAGCCCAATGCAGGGCTTGATCCCTGGACCCCAGGATCATGACCTGAGCCCAAGGCAGACACTTAACCAACTGAGCCACCCAGGTGCCCTTTCTCATTCTTTTCAATCTATTCTCCACACAGCAGCCAGAACAATCATCAAACATGAAGCAGTCTTCTCCCTCATCAGGCTGACCTTTGAGCTAGCAAGGAGGGTTGGGAGTATCCAAGGCCAAGCCTTCTAACTGGCCTGTAATCTTCCCTCCTTCCCCTATTATCTCCTCCCTCCACCCCAACCCTCCTCAGGGCTATCATTCCAGTAACTGTTTCTAAGGCAAATTTTTCAGGGGGAAGGGCAACACATCTGAGACAAAGTTTTTGGCTGAGGTGGCCATGAGTTTGGTTATAAACAGAAAGAATTAAACAATTAAGTTAAATACACTGAAGAGAATGTAGGCTAAGTTTCTAACTATCAGAGAAAGGAGTTACAAATACGGGAAGAAAGATGGCTAGAATAAATTCTGTGGCTTCTGCCTGGAATTGGAGGTATCAGTGTGAACTTATTTTTTAATATAGTGGAGAAACACAAAAACAGATATAAATGTGTGTGAGTGTATTTCCTAACTGTATATACTGAGAGGGCCTAGAAGCAATAATACCTCGGTAGCAATAAGCACACCTAGAGCCCAGATGAATAACGCTCTGGCTGAGACCAAGAAAATTCAAAATTTAAGCCTAAAACATCTTGCTATGTCAGATAGTTAAGGAAGTACTCAAAATATGAGAACTTGTCAAAGACACAAGAACTAGCTTTAAGGGGCTCCTGCTAGCCAAGTCCAAAAAAATTTAAATAAAATAATAAATTATAACCCATTGAGGAAAATAAGAACCCCAATCTGAAGCACATAAAATAAATGGGTGGGGGCGCCTGGGTGGCTCAGTTGGTTGGGCGGCTGCCTTTGGCTAAGGTCATGATCCTGGAGTCCCGGGATCGAGTCCCGCATCGGGTTCCCTGCTCAGCAGGGAGTCTGCTTCTCCCTCTGACCCTCCTCCCTCTCATGCTCTCTATCATTCTCTTTCAATAAATAAATAAAAATCTTTAAAAAAATAATAAATAACTAAATAAATAAATAAATGGGTGAACAGGGAAAGACTACCCTACTGTACAATGCCAACTAATAACACTAGAATATAAAACAGAGTTAGAAAAATCAGCATTTGACACCTTTCTGAATATAGTATCTATTTCAGGCAAGATGCATCAATGTATGCTAAAGCAAAGAAGTTTGATGGAAACAGAGTATTACAAAGACTCAAAGTATCTCCCTACAAAGTACTTCCTAATTATTTAGTTCAATGTACTTATTAACTGTAAGGTCAAGAAAACTGGCAGACATCACCTTGACCACGTGATAAAGGTTACACGTTAACAGCATAGGACAAATCAACTTCAAGTTCTTCCTGACATGCGCTCACGCTCACGCTCACGCTCACACACACACACACACACACACACAAAACAGCTGTACTTCGGTGGTAGTACTGCCCAAAAATGCATAAATCACAAGAAAATATAAGACAAACCCTAACTGAGGGACAGTCTACAAAGAAACTAGCCTGTACCCTTTAAAAACGTCAAGGTTGTGAAAAACAAGGAGAAATGGAAGAACTGTTCCAGACTGAAGGACACTAAAGAGCCAACTGAATGCAACGCAGGATCCTGGACTAGATCCCAAATCTGTACATTACTCAGTGCCTAACAACATTATTGGGAGAATCGGCAAAATTTGAATGTGTTTTATGGATTAAATGATAATATTCAATGTTAATGTCCTGATTTTGAAAGTTGTACTGTGGTTATGTAGGAGAGTATTCTTGTACTTAAAAAATGAACTCTGAGGGGGCGCCTGGGTGGCTCAGTCATTAAGCATCTGCCTTCGGCTCAGGTCATGATCCCAGGGTCCTGGGATAGAGCCCCACATCGGGATCCCTGCTCTGCGGGAAACCTGCTTCTCCCTCTCCCACTCCCCCTGCTTGTGTTCCCTCTCTAGCTGTGTCTCTCCCTCTGTCAGATAAATAAATAAAATCTTTAAAAAAAAAAAAAAGAACTCTGAAGTATTAAACGCTTAAACCCTTTAATGGATTCCTATTATACTTAAAATTACATACAAAATTTTTGACAAGTTCTGGCATTATCTAGCCATCATTTAACTCTCCAGCCTCATCTGAGAATATTCACTACACATTTTAGTCATTAGTCTATGCTCTCCCCTGGCTTAGGGACTTCACGTATTTTTCCCCCTGGAAATTTTTTTTCTCTGGAAACTTTTCCCATCACAATTCTCCACTTTCCTTATCCAGGCTGATACGTCATCAAAAAAGTCTTCCCTCGGAGCGACTCGGTGGCTCAGTTGCTTAAGCGTCCAACTCTTGATTTCAGCTCAGGTCATGATCTCAGGGTCATGAGATCAAGGTACACTTAGGGCTCCCCACTGAGCAGGGAGTCCGCTTGAGATTCTTTCCCTCTGCCCCTCCCCCACTCAGCTCAGGCACCCTCTCTCTCAAATGAATGAATAAATCTTTGAAAAAGTCTTCCCTCATTCATTCATTCACTCATCCATTCAACAAATATATACTAAGAATTTACTATGCACCAAACACAGTTCTAAGACATAGAAATTCAGCAGTAAATAAACATTTAAAATTCTGAGCCCTTGTAAAGCTTACTTTTAGAGGGGGAGACAAGATAGCTAAGAAAAATATAGCATAAGGGTGGTGCCTGGGTGGCTCAGTCCGTTAAGCATCTGCCTACAGCTCAGGTCATGATTCCAGGGTCCTGAGACCAAGCCCCATGTCGTCGGGTTCCCTGCTCAGTGGGGAGTCTGCTTCTCCCTCTCCTTCTGCCCCTTCCCCTGCTCGTGCTCTCTAACAAATAAAATCTAAAAAAAAAAAAGGAAAAATATAGTATAATAGATAGTAAGTGCTATGGAGAAAAAGAAGAAAGACAAGGTGTTATACAGGGTGATGTGAGAAGACTGTAGTCTTAAATCACTACATGTGGCCACTTGACTATATATAGAAGTAAAAAATTTAATAATTTAAAACATCATGAATAATAGAGAAGGCATGAAGGAGGTGATGTGCTGAGGCAAGCAGATAAGTGAGATAAAAGCATTACCAGTCAAGGGAAGATCAAGTGCCAAGAAGCTGGGACAAGAGTATGCCTAAAATATCCTGCCATGGCAAGGAGGCCAATAAGGTCACAGAACAAGCACAGGACAAAACAGAAGGAGGTGAAATCAAAGTAGTAATGATGCCCTGAGTACAACTGTAAGACTTTTGGCTTCTACTATATAGAGTAGGAAGGGGACCCATCAGAGAGTTTGGACAAAGGAGTAACATGAGCTAACCTATTTTCACAGAGTCACCATCCATGGCTGCTGAGTGGAAAACGGACTTGCATTTGTGCAAAAGCAGAAGAGGAACCAGTCAGGAAGCTATTACTGTAATCCAGTCAAGAGATGACGGTAGCATGGACCACGTCGTTCCACATGGGTGGCAGAAGTGGAGCAGGGGTGCTTGGGTGGCTCAGTCAGTTAAGCCTCCAACTCTTGGTTTCAGTCAGGTCATGATCTCATGGGTCATGATCTCATGGGTCATGGGACCAAGCCCTGCATTGGGCTTCCTGCTCATCATGGAGCCTGCTTAAAAGATTCTCTCCCACTGCCCCTCCCCCCACTCATGTGCACACACACCCTCTCACTCTCAAACAAATCTTAAAAAATAAATAAGATAAAATCTTTAAAAATATATAGAAAAAAAAAAAGAAGTGATACAGGCAGTCTAACTCTTGTTTTAAATTAGTTCCCCTCTCCCTTTACAATCTCTTAGATCTCTGAACTCTTCCTTCATAGAACTTAGCACAGTGTGGAATTATGTTTAACGTCTTTTCTCTGAAAGGATTCTAAGCTCCCTGAGAGCAGAGACTCGGTCTGTTTGCTATTTTACTGCTACCTCAAACAAATCAATCAGTAAAATGCAAAGGTTTTTTTTTTTTTTAAAAGATTTTATTTCTTTATTTGACAGAGAGAGACACAGCAAGAGAGGGAACACAAGCAGGGGGAGTAGGACAGAGAGAAGCAGGCCCCCCGCGGAGCAGGGAGCCTGATGCGGGGCTCGATCCCAGGACCCTGGGACCACGACCCGAGCCCAAGGCAGACGCCCAACGACTGAGCCACCCAGGTGCCCCAAATAAAGTTTTTTAAAAGTAACTTTTTTTCGGGGCGCCTGGGTGGCTCAGTCATTAAGCGTCTGCCTTCAGCTCAGGTCATGATCCAGGGAGCCCCGCATTGGGCTCCCTGCTCAGCAGGAAGCCTGCTCCTCCCTCTCCCACTCCCCCTGCGTGTGTTCCCTCTCTCACTCTCTCTGTCAAATAATCTTTTTTAAAAAAAGTAACTTTTTTTCTTATCTCTGAAAAGTAAAACCCAAGATTCTCTGTTTTGATAATGAACAGGAGCTACTAAAGAACATGCCCATAAGGACAGAATAGCAAGTACCAAGGGCCTGAGGCAACAGAAGGCAACTGTGCCTGAGGGTGTTCATGGCCAGCAAGAAGGCTCATATGGCTATGGAGTGGGGATTTACAAACTTTTTCTGAGAAGGGCTATTGTAGGCTTTGCCAAGCAAAAGGCAAAATCAAGGATAAAATGTAGGTCCTTATATAACAAGAAAGAAAAGTCCTGCCTAACCTATATCCTTTTTACCTAAGTCAGGCCCTCTCAGATGGTGAGCACACTAGGTACAAGGTCATTAGCTGGAGCCATTTCCAAAGGAAGAGTATCCAGTATCCAGTCTGGTGGAGAGGGCGCCATGGGGGGAGGGAGGGTAGATTGTACTCAACACAATCAGCTTCACTCTCTGCCCCAGTGACACCCAAATTCCAGCACGCCCTTCTCTTCTCCCAGAGAGCCCAGCCATCTCAACTTGGGCAGCTGGCTCAGCTGCTAGAGACGAGGCAATTTGCTGAGTCACCAATCCCCAGTCTGAGATTCTACATTCACTGCAAAGTGTAGGTGGCACCAGAGCAAACCCTGGGCAGCAGCGAGGTGCAGCCAATGGCCAGGGAGGCAGGCGCTGGGAATAAAGGGGATGATGGGGCAGAGGGGAACACTCCAGCGAGGTCTCCAAGGCTCACAGCCCTAATCCACTAGACGGTGGCTATGGACAACACAAAAATAGGCAGCTGGGCAGGCCTTAGTCTGCTGACTTCTGCTCTAAAGCAAGCAGGAAAGGAAGTAGTAGGAGATAAAGCTACTTCCTCTGCAAACGGATCAGGAAAAAAAAAAAGGCTAAACAGAATGTCCTAAATTTTTTATACCTATTCTATTCAAAGTTTTTGGGGTCAACTCTCAAAACTTAAATTGTGTGGGGAAACAGTGCATTTATAGCCTATATTTAAATGACTAGAAGCTATATGATGGAATCCCCAAAAATAGCTGTCTCAGGACAGGTTATGTAATTTAAAATAAGTACTATGGGAGGGCAGTCATTGGAAATCAACAACATCTGATTCACATGGAGTAAACTCAAGAGAGACCAACTAATGCTTTTCAAGGAAAGCAGCCATTGCTAACTGCAGTTAAAATGCTGTTCCTACAGAACCAAGTACAATGAATTACTCCTTCGATATATTTCCATCATACCATCCCTTGTAATTCAGCCTAAATCTCAGGTCTCAAAATTCCTAGAGAGGAAACAAGAGCAGAAACAAGAGAATCTACCCACCTATCATTTAAATATGATTTACTAGATGAGCAGATTCTAGCTTAGGCTATACCTCTAACAAAGTAGACCTACACTGCAAGTTTTCCACAAGTAGGAAGAAAGAAAGCCAGTGTCCTATACCAGAGTTGGCCAAAAAAAAAAAAAAAAAAAAAAATGCATTATGATTATGGGAAATACTACTACAAAGAATCTGTATGTACCTTTAATATTTTAGAAATAAGTAATTTTTTAGTCAATTATAAAACCCTAATCATGCTTAAGAGGTACAATGTCACAGTGGGCAATAGCTCAGGCTTGCAAGTCAGAAAACCCTTAGTTTGAATCCCAACTCCACCAACTCAAAGCTGTGTGACTGAGTGCAAGTTATAAATAACCTCTCCAAACCCTTCCTAATGTGAGGTGATGTCTCATTTAAGCATGAGGAAAAAGATGATACAATACATACTAAATACTTAAAATAGTGTCAATATATAGTACACGTAACATAAATGGTAGCTAGATTATTATTTGCAACTATTCAGAAGTGCCTTTATATGTTCTCCAGTAATTTTATAAAACTCAGTCACCTTAGAGCAAATATCCAACAGCTCAATTCTTAAAAGTTCACGGTGGGGGAGGGGGGGGAAGGAACCCTAGGAAATGAATTCATTTCTTTGAATATACAAAAGACAGGTATAGGATAAACTCCCATCAGAAATTCTAGTTTTAGGGACACCTGAGTAGCTCAGTCGGTTAAGCATCTGCCTTCGGCTCAGGTCATGATCCTGAGGCCCTGGGATCGTGTTCTGAATCAGGCTCCTTGCTCGGCGGCGAGTCTGCTTCTCCCTCTGCCTGCCGCTCCCCCTGCTTGTGCGCTTGCTCTCTCTCTGACAAATAAATAAATGGAATCTTGAAAAAAAAGATAAAGCTTTTTTCAAAAGTTTAAAGGAAAAAAAAGAAGTTCTAGTTTCAGGGGCACCTAGATGGCTCAGTTAGCTGAGCATTCAACTCTTGGTTTAGGCTCAGGTTGTGATCTCATGGGTGATGGGATCAAGCCCCATATTAGGTTCCCTGCAGAGAGACTGCTTGAAGTCTCTCCCTCTGCCCCTTTCTTGACTAATGTGCATGCACCTGTTCTTTCTCTCTCTCTCTCCCCTTCTCCCTAAAATAAATAAAGAAATCTTTTAAAAAGAGAGAGAGAAAGAAATTCTAGTTTTAAAGTTTAGGGGGAATATGTGGAGATTGAGAACCACCAATCCACACTAGCCAAAGCGACACTGTAATGCAAATTCACATAACCTATATAGCTGCAGTCACTACTTAGGGCTGTGCAACTCCTGACCACTAACCAGAGAGAAACAAGAGAATCGAAAGAGCTGGACCATTTATTGGTCAGAGTTAATAGAGCCTTCTGCAACCTTATTTTCACACTTCTTTCTTCACCCAATTTATCACATGAAGAATCATTAATGAAGCATTCTGCAGCAGAGTATAGTAAAAAGTAACTAGTCAGGGAGTCAAGAGGTCAAGATCTTAGTCTAATTCTGCCACAAAGTCTACTGTATGGCCTTAAACCTCCTGTGGGCAGAAGATTCTCCTTTAAGGTTACACAGAATGAAAACAGTCCTAACAAGCTTTTTTATTAGAAATAGAACACAGAAAAATCAGATTTGAAATCTTCCTTTAAATTATGTCTATTCAAGGGAGCCTGGCTGGCTCAGTTGGTTAAGCTTCAGACTCTTGGTTTCAGCTCAGGTCATGATCTCAGGGTCATTGGACGGAGCCCCAAGTGGGGCTCCACACTCAGCGCAGAGTCTGTTTTGAGATTCTCTCCCTTCCCTTCATCTGTGCACAAGTACACACGTGTGCATGCTCTCTCTCAAAAAATAAAATCTTAAAAAGAAAGAAATTATGTTTATTTATCTATGCAGAATAAAATTACTGAGCCAAGTACAGATACTTTTTGAGACCAAGGGCCAACTATTACATATCTTTATTTCCTCCACACGGTTTGAGTAACAAATTTGTAATAATGTCATTAGCTAAAATTATCTTAATATCTTCACCTCCAAATTAACAATCAGAACGTAAACAGTTGTGAAGTAAAATGGAACAGCAGTATTTTCTTTCCTGATCTATAAAACACTGGTGTTTGAAAAAAGAATTCAGAAATTACAAGACTAGTTCCATCAACTATACATTTTACAAATGAAAACGATACTACCATAACACAACAAACTAAACATTAACTCACAAGAGAATAACAAATTTAGAATTTTTACAAGACCTATATAAATGACTCAAGTTAATACAAAACTAAAATTACAAACTATTAAAAAAATAAATGTCAATGAAAATACTAATATCAAAACCAATGGATGTAGCCAAAAGCAGACTGAGAAAAAGCATACAGTCCTAAAATAAATGTATTAGAAAAACAAAAGAGGGGGAAAGCTAATCATTCAATACAAAAAGAGGAAAAGGAAAAGTGAATGGCAAAGGCAGAAAACAAGCCAAAAAACATACACTTAAGATTTTTATTTATTTATTTGAGAGAGAGAGAGAGCGCACGCACGCATGGCGGGGGTGGTGGCAAGAGGGATAAGTAGACTCCAGGCTGAGCAGGGAGCCCAACTCTGGGCTCCATCGCAGGACCCTGAGATCATAACCTGAGCCGAAGTCAGACACTTAACCGACTGAGCCACCCAGGCGCCCCTTGACTTGCTTTAAAAAAAAAGGTAGCTCCAAAACCTTAGCAGATCTGATCGAGGGAGAAAATCACATGTAACAGATGCACATTAGGAATAAGAAAAAATTGGGGAGCCTGGGTGGCTCAGTCGTGAAGCGTCTGCCTTCGGCTCAGGTCACGATCCCAGGGTCCTGGGATCGAGCCCCACATCGGGCTCCCTGCTCCGTGGGAAGCCTGCTTCCCCCTCTCCCACTCTCCCTGCTTGTGTTCCCTCTTTCACTGTGTCTCTCTCTGTCAAATAAATAAATAAAATCTTTAAAAAAAAAAAAAAAGGAATAAGAAAAAATTACAATTACCAATTATGAAAATAAAATATTTTGGAAGGACTTCTGTATGACAAATGGTATCATAAACACAATTAAGAAACAATACACAGGTGTGAATATTTCCAATATACATAATGGGAAAAAGGATAAATAACCAGAAAATATTTTAAAAAACTGCTAAAAATCAGTAAGAAAAAAAAAAAAACAAGCAACCCAGAAAATGGGCAAAGAAAAAGAACAGGCCATTCACAGAAAAAGAAACTAAGTGACCAGTAAATAAATATAAGATGCTCTACCTCAGAGAAATCCGGACAATGCAGCTGAAAACAAGATACCATCGCTCATCCATCATTTCGCAAAAAGCAGTAATTTAAATTAACTAGCAAGTATCCGCAAGGATGTGGAGGAATAAAAAACTCACATATACCTGTTGATGGGAATATAAATTGATAAAACCACTATGAAGAGCCAAAAATACAAGTAACTCTCTTCCACTTAACCAGAGATCTAAACAAACATCCTTCTGTTTTCTCCCAAAATTCCACTAAAAAAAAGGAATACAAATTTAAAAGATGAAAATGCACAAGGAGAAAAACAATGGGAAACAACACAATAGCATACAAGAGGTTTCAGAAATTTTCTAAAAGATGAGAAGTGGATGAATGAAGCAGAGAGAGAAAGCTGAAAATCTGACGGCCTAAAGGGGAGGAACTAACAAAATGTAAGCCAAATCATCCCAGAGAAGCCAGAAAGGATCTGAATTAAGAAACATAAGGTACCACTCAAGAAAGGAATTTAGTGTGTGTCCGGGAAGAGAAGGTATGGTTGAAAATCTTTGGAAGAAACCTTCAGGCTCCCACCTCCTCTACTCTGAGAAAAATGTTAGGGATATCAAGCACAGCTAAGGTGGGGATCAAGCACAACTAAGTGGGGAGGAAGATGCGGACTGAGAGGCTATGGCTGGGAGTGCTAATTGCCTGCATCATTCTCTCTCCTTCTTCCTTACTAATGGAACCCCAGATTTCAGGTGGGTATATGGCTGCCCTTAATAAAAATTCCCTTTTCTATCCCACCCTTCTAGGAGATGTGGATATATGTTAAGAGCCAATAACACATGAGCAGGGTGTTGTGGGGCAGTTTCCAGGAAATATTCTGGAAACTGAGCCCTCTGCCTCCTTTCTCCCTTCTTCTTTCCTATTATCTGAAACCTAGGTATGACTACTATCTGGGCCTTGAGAATGACGACTCTAGGTTTCACAGAGCAGATAGCTGGAAGACACCCGAGCCTGATGAACTTCACAGACCCACTATACCAGCCCCAGACAACCAGAACTACCTATCCACCAACTTTTTACATAGGAATACAATCATAATATAACTCACTGATAATTTAAGATCTCGTACATGCAGCTAAATCCAACCCTAATACAGGTGTCACACTAAACCAGATAATATAAAAGACTGCATGTATGATGGCTGAAATCCCCAACCTCTATTCCCCTTGATCAAATTTCAAAAAGCTGACAACCAGGCTTTTTCATGGAAGGAGACTGGAAGCTTCCTCTCTAAAAAAACCTAATTGCCACAAAAGACACAGACACTGATATCTGAAGTTTCCTTCCCAAAAAGCATGGTTCCTCTCTGATCACCCTAAAGTTTACCAAAGCTCTTCTCATCAATTTTTAGTTAAAGCCACTTTGTAATGGATGATGTTCATTCTCAATGATACTCATAAATGTATATTTTAGGAAATTTTAATAGAGCTCTATGAGTTAGTAATGATACAAAAGCAAGTCCATCGCTGGACCTCTACATGGTGCTGTGTACTAGTACTTACCAAGCTTCCATTCTTTAGAAGTTAGCTCCAACCTTCTGATTCAAAATTTTTATTTAAAAGTTCATTAAGTGGGGCACCTGGGTGGCTCAGTCAGGTGGGCATCCACCTTCGGCTCAGGTCATGATCCCGGAGTCCTGGGATCAAGCCCCGAGTAGGGCTCTCTGCTCAGCGGGGAGCCTGCTTCTCCCTCTCCCTGCCGCTCCCCCCTGCTTGTGCTCTCTCTCTCCCTTTCTCTTTTTCAAATAAATGGGCAAAATCTTTAAAAAAAAAAAAAAAAGTTCATTAAGTTAGGAGCACCTGGGTGGTTCAGTCAGCTAAGTGTCTAACTCTTGATTTCAGATCACGATCTCAGGGTCATGGGATGAGCCCTGCATCTGCCTCCGAGCTCAGCTGGCTCAGCGGGAGAGTCTGCTAGACATTCTCTCCCACTCCCTCTCCCCTTCCCCCAGCTCACACTTGCGTGTGCTCTAATAAATAAATAAACCCTTTTTAAAAAAACAAAAGTTCCCTACAGTAAAAACATGTAAATTAATGTTCAGTTTACACAATTACCCAAACATGATTATTAAAGCAGATATTCCAGGGACACCTGGCTGGCTCAGCTGGTAAAGCATGCAACTCTGATCTCAGGGTCATGAGTTCGAGCCCCACATTGGGTGTGGAGCCTACTTTTAAAAAATAATAAAATTTTTAAAAAATTAAGGAAGATATTCTGCTTGCTTGATTGAATGAACGTCTCACAACTGTTTGATTTTTACATACCCAAGGAACTTTTATATACACCTCCATGTTAAAATTTAATAGACTATAGTATACCTGTTAGCTTATCCTAACACACTAGAAGGGCAAGAAGTGAAAAAAATATATATAGCTGTTCAATGAATGGACTAAAAGACGATAATATAGAAGTGACTGATGAAACATGGTTACTTTCAAAGAGACTATGTCCGGGACAGCCCTAGTACCTAGGAATAGTTCTCACATTGATGCCTGAGAAAAGAATAAAGGATTGAACAAATGAATGAAGTTTTAAAAGTTCACAGCAGAACCCTATCACAACCACCATCCACTATTCCCTCTTTTCTGTTAGTCTTAAAACTATGCACCAATTGTCTCTGAACACTCCAAGCTCCTTAAGGGTTGGGACCAAATTTAACCTACTTAACAAGACTGTTACCATAGTGTTCGTTACACCACATCCATGCTTTCCTAATATTACTAATGGAAAATCCTCACTGAATACTATTCCTGTCTACATAAAAATCACTTTGGAGTTTTTTTTAAAGTATGTTAGTTCTAAAAAATGACTAAGAATTCCTAGGTTACCTTAACAAAATGCTCATACTAAGTTATCAAACTAATGATCTTTGCAACCCAATAGTCATATCTTTAAAAATGACACCAAAGGGTCATAATCTCTCTGAGCAATCTATTCAGTATACTCCTTTTGGGGAACCAGCCCTTCCCCAATCCATGTGGGATGGAAAAGTTAAACCAGAATGACTCAGACAAGGACAATTAAATTAGCCTATTTCCCCTATTTCCCACTATCATAAATGGGCACAAGCCAACCCAATCAGAGACCTCCCAAGGACTTTCACCAGAGATAAGGAGAAAAGCACTCTCTCATTTAAGATCCTGAGTATTACGGACCACTGTAATCACAGTAGAGCTGCGGGGGACCATGTCTCCCAATACAGGAACAAAGCTCACCTAAATTAAGGGAATCATCACCAACACAAGATGATCTCCAGTGATGTTTAAAGCTAAAGAAGCAATATTCCTAGACTTTTCGGACACCAGAACAAACTAGTTTAATCTAGGCTTCTCTGAAACAAGGAGAGTTACGTTCCTCATAGGTACCAAGTAGGCAAAAGAAAATTTTTAACGATAAAGTACTATAAAAATGTTGTCATCCTATCCGAAAAGTACCACAAACGGAACCCTCATTAAATACAGCATGAGCTCATTAAGCATTTGCAAGATAACAAATTCACTCCCTTATGTGCATACCTGCTTGTGAACAAACTGATTTTAAGTAACCTATCTTGAACGTTCTGTCACTGAAGCTTAATTTCAAATAATCTCCGAACCTTTGGAATTCTCCGTCATTTGATTATGATGAACTTAAGAAGATAGCTCATTTCAAGTGACAATTTCAAGTGACGTTTGTTCCAGTGGCCCAATTCTCTCACTTCCCTCAAGCAACTACCATTATGAAATCTAAACCTGGCCAAGAAAGTTTTGCGGTGATGCAAAAATGGGGGAAGGGTGGAGTCTCAGAGACCCCAAAAAAGTGAAGAAAATTACTTCTGGGAAAATGTGGCAAGACCGCTCCTCGCAGGTATACGAGGGACTGAGTCCCAGCGGACCAAGGGCTGGGGCGGGCCGGCAGGACGAGTGGGCAGGGTGAGTGGTGGCCTGCGGGGCCGCTCCTGCTCACCAGGAAGGAATGCAGACCACACCTACGCGCCCGGCCAAGCCAGGGCGGGGTGGCCCGGCTCCGGCCGTGGGTGCGAGGGAGGGACGCAGGAAAGGCGGAGGAAGAAGCGGGGGCGGCAGGCCGCAGACCACCTCCCCATCGGTCGCCCCCGGGCCCACCTCAGGAGCGTCTCGAGAGCGCCCTCGTGCTTGTCCAGCGGGCGGCCGAGGGCGGCGCGGCGCAGCTTGCTGAGCTCCTCCGCCGCGCGGCAGTACTGGGCCTGCTCCTCCCCGCCGCTCGGGTACGTCTGCTGGATGAACTTCACCAGCGGCTTGGCCAGGTCCACCTCCGAGGTCTTTTTCAGCTGTACCGAGATAAACGTCGCCATGGCGAGGACCTCGGCCGCCGTTCGGGCCAAACAGACCGCGGGACGGCGACGAGAGTCGAAGCGCGCGGATTACCCGGCTGGCGGACCGGCGGACCGACGAGCCGTCCGCCGGTGCTTTGGGTCCGGCCACTTCCGGGAGCTCCCGCGCAGGCGCACTCGGCGCGCCGCCTGAAGTCACGTGAGGCAGTCGGCGGGGGTGGGGGGTGGGGGGCGGCGGCGCCAGTGCAGCTCGCCTGGGCCCAGATCCGCTTGGGCTGCGTGGTAAGGAGTTGGCTTTTTTCGCAAGTGGAATTCTCCCTTTCCTGCTCACTGCCGTAGTGGGTGGACCGAGCGCTCTCACTAAAAGTAACTATTCCTCCGTCCGAACAACTGGTGAAGTACTGTTACTGCCATCTAGGAGAGTTTTCCGCGACCTGTCCCAAGACCTTGCAGCCTCAGGGTTATTGTGACCTATGGTAGTTCATTCAACGGATTGCTATATACGAGGACTGAGTCTACAGTGAGTCTTGTAGGCAAAGTCCCTGCCATTGTGCAGCTTACAGTCAGGTAAGGACACAGATGTTAAGGTGGACAAAGCATGCAAACAACAGGGTGCTTGGAATGTAGGATATTAGGGTCCCATGGAAGAACCTGATTTAAACAAGGTAAATAGAGAAGGCGTCTCTGAGAAGGTTAACTTAAAATGACCTGCAGTTTGAGAAGTACTTGACGTTAGAAGAAGAGTGGCAAGGGAGAGCTTCCCAGACCGAGGGAGTGCAAGTGCAAAGGCCCTAGGAGGCAAGCACTTCCCTTGTTCTGGGAGTTGAAGCAAACCATGGCAAGAACTTAAAAACCACACGGGGAATGAAATGAAATAAAGTTGGAGGAGTAAGCAGGCATTAATCATTAAGAACCTTATAGACCAAGTTAGAGAATTTGTATTATAGAATAAATGCAAAGGAAGCGATAAATGGGATTTAAGCAATATTGACATGATAGAATTTACATTTTTAAAAGGCCACCCTGCGCATCAATCTGATATTGTATCTCTTGATGGGATGTAGTATGAAGTATACAATATCATCTATTATGTATCCCAAGCAAAAATGTTTAACTTGAGTCTATCAAACCTTTGCATCCAACACAATTTATTAGAATACAGGTGGCTTAGTCACTTAAGCATCTGCCTTCGGCTCTGGTCATGATCCCAGGGTCCTGGAATGAAGCCCCAACTCGGGCTCCCTGCTCCACAGGGAACCTGCTTCTCCCTCTCCCTGCTGCTCTACCTGCTTGTACTCTCCCTCTCTCTCACTCTCTCGCTCGCTCTCCCACTCTCTGTCAAATAAATAAATAAAATGTTTTAAAAAAAAGAAGAAGAAATACAGGGGATAAAGGAGCCAATTAAATGATCCATAGGAAGCAACCAAACATCCAGGAGGTAGAACATTCTGCAGAATAACTGGCCCCATCTCTTCAACAATGCATTGTTATGAAAAAAGCCACTGCTAGTATGAAAAGAACTTTAAGGTATACCAAGAGTGGATTGAATCCTGGTATGAACAGACCACCTTATAAAATGCATTTTCAGGACAGTTAAAGAAATTTCAGTATAGATTGAGTGTAAGATAAAAATGTATTGCCATTGAAAAATGGAGATTATTAACTGAAAAGAGCAAGTCACAGCACAGTATATATGTTACAGTATCTCACTTTGGTTACAGATGCAAAATATGTGTATTTGTGTACTACAAAAAAAAAAATCTAGGATTATACCATAAGGGTGTTAGCAGTTGTAATCTTTGGAAGTGGAAATATATTTTTTTTCTTTATTTTTGCCTACCTTTTTTTTAATAATCGTTGAATTTTGCTTAGTTTTTTTAATTAATTTTTTATTGAAGTATAGCTTAAACACAATATTACATTAGGTGCAGGTGTACAATATAATGATTTGACAAGTCTGCAAATTATGCTATGCTTGGGGCGCCTGGGTGGCTCAGTCGTTAAGCGTCTGCCTTCGGCTCAGGTCATGATCCCAAGGTCCTGGGATCGAGTCCCGCATTGGGCTCCCTGCTCTGCGGGAAGCCTGCTTCTCCCTCTCCCACTCCCCCTGCTTGTGTTCCCTCTCTCGCTGTGTCTCTCTCTGTCAAATAAATAAAATCTTTAAAAAAAAAAATTATGCTATGCTCACCACAAGTGTAGCTACCATCTGTCACCACACAGTGCTGTTACAATACCATTGACACTATCCCCTAGGTTGTACCTTTTATCCCCGTGACTTATTCATTCCATAACTGGAAGCCTGTCTCCCACTCCCCTTCCCCGATTTTGCCCATCCCCCACACCCCTCCCCTGACAACCATCAGTTCTCTGTATTTATGGGTTTTGCCTATCTTTTCTGTGTAATTTTTTTACAGCGCATATACTACTTTTGTTATAAAAGTTTATTTTACCAAATTTTAATTTTTTAATAAAAGATTCTAGGTTAAAATAAAATAGCCACTTAGCTGCTATGTAGAGAATGCATTAAAGAAAGGCAAGGTGGAAGTAAGGAGTCAAGTCATGAGATCATGTCAGAAATCCAGGCAAGAAATCATGAAAGCTAACATTAGCAGGAGTGAGCTAAGTTGATGTGTTTTTGAGTTACAAATTGAAGAATTTACTGATAATCAGGATAGGAAGGTGAAGAGAAGGGAGTGATCAAGGAGGCTACTGGTTTGGGTGCCTGAACTTCTGAATGGCCAGTAGAATCACTTACTGATACGAAGAAAACTGATGTATCATCCACTGATGCGGGCAGGGGGTGGGGAGTGTTTGTATCCAGCTATTCAAGTGAAGTCAATAAATTGACAATTGGGTTTATGGGATTAGAGCTTCAGAGAGAGGTCTTGTTTGGGAATCAGCAGTGAGCGTGCAAATTATTTTTAAACCTGAGACTATAAAGGAACACAAAGAAATAGATCAGAAGCTATCAATTAGATAAGATAGGATCAGATTAGGGGCTCCTGGGTGGCTCAGTTGGTTAAGCAACTGCCTTCGGCTCAGGTCATGATTCTGGAGTCCCGGAATCGAGTCCCACATCGGGCTCCCTGCTCAGCGGGGGGTCTGCTTCTCCCTCTGACCCTTCCCCTCTCATGCTCTCTGTCTCCCATTCTCTCTCTCAGATAAGTAAATAAAATCTTTAAAAAAAAAAAAAAGATAGGATCAGATTAGGTGTATTTTTAAGGCAGAAGATGATGGAGTATCTTCTAGGTTGGTTGACAGAACTGGTGTACTGGAGAGAGAATGAAGATACAGAAGATCCTGAGGAGCAAAGCACATAAAAAGAGGAGAGGAAAGGGTAACCATAACTGGGACGGTAGAAGGGAGGAATTAACTGTCAAAAAGATGTAGAATAAATCATTTGTTGAAGCAGATGGGGAATGAACATAGATGTGGCTAACTGTATGGCATTGGTCAAGGGAAGATTAAGGTGATCCTGTCTGATGGAACTTAAAATAAAATCCAAACCCCTTACCATAGCATGATCTGTTTCTGCATATCTCTTCGACTTCATATTCTGCCACTTGTTCTCTAAGTCACATTGGTCTTATTTCAGTTTCTCGAATTCACTAAGATCTTTCTTTCCACATGTGACTTAGAATACTTCCCCCCTCACTTTCTTCATATATAAGTTGAAATGTTTCCTCCCCATCATACCATTTAGATTCCCCCCTTGTTAATGTCTAACTCAGCCATTGTTTATTGCCTTCCAAACACTTATCCTAACTAGCAAGGATTTTTGTGGTTGTTGATTGAATTTTTGTCTGACTTCCGCACTAGAATATAAGCTCTATAAGGGCAAAATTGTGTTTTTTTAAATACTGTTATATCCAGCATGATAGGCACTCAGTAAATATTTTTAAATGAGTAAATGGGTTTCATTGCTTGTAAAAAAAAAATTTTAGATTTCTACTGTCAAAGTAACACACCTTTCTCAATAACAGATACCCTCATTAATTTGGCAATAAGCCAGTATAGTTAATTAGGCACTAATCATTAATTAGGCAGTACTGGCGGCGCCTGGGTGGCTCAGTCGTTAGGCGTCACCTTCAGCTCAGGTCATGATCCCAGGGTCCTGGGGTCGAGCCCCGCATCGGGCTCCCTGCTCAGCGGGAAGCCTGCTTCTCCCTCTCTCATTCCCCCTGCTTGTGTTCCCTCTCTCACTGTGTCTCTCTTCTGTCAAATAAATAAATAAATAAAATCTTTTAAAAAATAGTAATAATAACTAGGCAATAGGTCAGTGGCCAAAGAAGGATGGCATATTAGGATAAGCTAGCTTTGTGTTCTGATAATAAACAATTTCAAAATCTCAGTATCTTAACATAGTAAACATTTGTCCCTTATGCACACAAAGTCTTATATAAGACAGGCAGCTAATTATCTCAACATGAGATGCCACTTTCAAAGGGGAACAGGAAATCTATGGCATCATGCAGCAGCTATTCACTGCCTCAGCCTTCACTTCCACTTGCATTCCACTGGCTAGAACCTCTCACTTGGCCCCTACAGTAGGACTGGGAAGGGTGATCTTCGTGCCCAGGAAGAAGGGGTGGGCTGGATAATAAGGCGCACCAGTGATGCATTCCAAGGATGAGTTTCACTGCTTCCAGACTGACTTAGTGGTAACATTGATTTTCTATCTGTGTAATCAAACTCCATAAAATACATTCTTAGAGTATAGTAATCTCAGTGTAATGTTTGGGGAGATATTAAATCAGTAGATTTTCCTCCCTGATAATCCGTAGTTACGGTAGGCCCATCATTACCCCCACTGATTGAATCAATGGAAATAAATGCCTCTTTGGACGGATAGAACCCCGCTGAAAATGGGTAAGTTTCAAAACAGAGTTTTTGAAGTCCATATTGAGACAACAGCCTGAAAGTAAGCACTTGTGATTTTTGGAGGAGTCAAGCTTTGTTGTTGTTGTTGTTGCTGCTGTTGTTCTTGTTTTTTAAGATTTATTTATTTATTTGAGAGACAAAGAGAGTGAGCAGGGGGAGAGGCAGAGGGAGAGGGAGAGGAGACTCCCTGATGGGCTCAATCCCAGGAACCTGACCTGAGCTGAAATCAAGAGTGGGACACTTAACCGACTGAGCCACCCAGGCGCCCCTGGAGTCAAGCTTTGTTGAGGAAAGAGGCTTATAAAATCCAAGCCCAGAAGACCACAATACAGAGTTTTTTAAATGAATGAGAGAGTAAATAGGACAAGGGTTTGATGGAAGGAAAGTTCCTGCAATATAAGAAATAGAAAGGCCTTTGGGTGCTGAGAAGGAAGGGTCTGAGAGAGAGTGAAGGGCAGAAGGTAAATGAGGTGTCCTCACTTCCTTACTCCACACTCTATAGTGTTGGGTAGATAGATAGGGTACAGGGGAGGGCCTCAAGCGAAGGAGATGAGTAGAAACAAAGAGACAATATAATCAAGAACAGCAAGAATGGTACCCCCATGTCTCCTGGGGAGACACATCCTGTGTAAGGAATGGAAAGCGGGGAATGGTGTGGGGCAGGGACACTGGGTTTTTTGCAACATGCAATAGAGAACTATTTGTCTCTTTAATCTTTTTACATATTTAATTTCCAAAAAAGTAAAAAATGTATGCAAAAAAAGAAGTCATTTTTCACATATGGGTGTGTAAATTTTGTCCACATGGCACCAAAATTTTTTTATTTAAATTCAATGAACATACAGTATATTATTAGTTTTAAAGATAGAGTTCAGTGATTCATCAGTCTTATATAATACCCAGTGCTCATTACATCACTTGCCCTCCTTAATGTCCAGTACCCAGTTACTCCATCCTCCTTTCCTTTCCCTCCAGCAACCCTCAGTTTGTTTCCTATGATTAAGAGTCTTTTATGGGGGCACCTGGGTGGCTCAGTCATTAAGCGTCTGCGTTCGGCTCAGGTCATGATCCCAGGGTCCTGGGATCGAGCCCCACATCGGGCTTCCTGCTCAGTGGGAAGCCTGCTTCTCCCTCTCCCACTCCCCGTGCTTGTGTTCCCTCTCTTGCTGTGTCTCTCTCTGTCAAAAAAATAAAATCTTTAAAAAAAAAAAAAGAGTCTCTTATGGTTTGTATCCCTCTCTGGTTTTGTGTTGTTTTATTTTTCCCTCCCTTGCCCTATGATTTCTGTTTTGTTTCTTAAATTCCACATATGAGTGAGATCATATGATAATTGCCTTTCTCTGATTGACTTATTTCCCTTAGCATAATACCCTCTAGTTCCATCCACGTCATTGCAAATGCCAAGATCTCTTTTTTTTTTTGATGGCTAATATTCCATTATATATATATATACACCACATCTTCTTTATCCATTCATCTGTTGATGGACAGCTTGGCTCCTTCCATAGTTTGGCTATTGTGGACATTGCTGCTATAAACATTGGGGTGCAATTGCCCCCTTCGGATCACTACATTTGTATCTTTGGGGTAAATACCCAGTGGTGCAATTTTTGGGTCATAGAGTGCTCTATTTTCAACTTTTTGAGGAAACTCCATACTGTTTTCTGGAGTGGCTATACCAGCTCGCATTTCTACCAACAGTGTAAGAGGGTTCCCCATTCTCCACATCCTCGCCAACATCTGTCGTTTCCTGACTTGTTAATTTTAGCCATTTTGACAGGTGTGAGGTGGTATCTCTTTGTGGTTTTCATTTGTATTTCCCTGATGCCCAGTGATGTGGAGCATTTTTTCATGTCTGTTGGCCATTTGTATGTCTTCCTTGCAGAAATGTCTGTTCGTGTCTTCTGCCCATTTCTTGATTGGATTATACTTTGGGTGCTGAATTTGATAAGTTCTTTATAGATTTTGGATATTAACCCTTTATCTGATCAGACATTTGCAAATACCTTATCCCATTCAGTTGGTTGTCTTTTGGTTTTGTCGACTGTTTCCTTTGCTGTGCAAAAGCTTTTTATCTTGATGAAGTTCCAAAGGTTCATTTTTGCCTTTGTTTCCCTTGCCTCTAGAGACGTGTCTAGGAAGAAGTTGCTGTGGCCAAGGTCACAGGAGTTGCTGCCTGTGTTCTCCTCTAGGATTTTGATGGACTCCTGTCTCACATTTAGGTCTTTTATCCATTTTGAGTCTGTATTTGTGTATGGTGTAAGAGAATGGTCCAGTTTCATTCTTCTGCATGTGGCTGTCCAATTTTCCCAACACCATTTGTTGAAGAGACTGTCTTTTTTCCATTGGATATCCGTTCCTGCTCTGCAAAGATTAGTTAACCATAGAGTTTAGGGTCCATTTCTGTAGTCTCTATTCTGTTCCACTGGCCTATGTTTCTGTTTTTGTGCCAGTACCATACTATCTTGGTGATTACAGCTTTGTAATACAGCTTGAAGTCCGGAATTGTGATGCCACCAGTTTTGGTTTTCTTTTTCTTTCTTTTTTTTTTTTTTAAAGATTTTATTTATTTATTTGACAGAGACAGAGACAGCAAGAGCAGGAACACAAGTAGGGGGAGTGGGAGAGGGAGAAGCAGGCTTCCCACTGAGCAGGGAGCCCGATGTGGGACTCGATCCCAGGACTCTGGGATCATGACCTGAGCCGAAGGCAGCCGCTTAACCACTGAGCCACCCAGGTGCCCGGTTTTCTTTTTCAACATTCCTTTGGCTATTCGGGGTCTTTTCTGGTTCCATACAAATTTTAGGATTATTTGTTCCAGCTCTTTGAAAAGTTGATGGTATTTTGAAAGGGATTGCATTGAATGTGTAGATTGCTGTAGGTAGCATGGACATTTTAACAATATTTATTCTTCCAGTCCATGAGCATGGAATCTTTTTCCATTTATTTGTGTCTTCTGCAATTTCTTTCATGAGTATTCTATAGTTTTATGACTACAGATACTTTGCCTCTTTCGTTAGGTTTATTCCTAGGTATCTTATGGGTTTTGGTGCAATTGTAAATGGGATCGACTCCCTAATTTCTCTTTCTTCTGTCTCGTTATTATAGCACCAAAATTTTTAAAGAGAAATGGGGAGGGGCGCCTGAGTGGCTCAGTCGTTAAGCATCTGCCTTCGGCTCAGGTCATGATCCCAGGGTCCTGGGATTGAGCCCCGCATTGGCTCCCTGCTCCGCGGGAAGCCTGCTTCTCCCACTCCCACTCCCTCTGCTTGTGTTCCCTCTTTCGCTGTGTCTCTCTCTGTCAAATAAATAAATAAAATCTTAAAAAAAAAAAGAGAGAAATAGGGAAACCATTAAGCCTTTTATCTAGAATTACTCCCTAGGTAAGCCCACTCTCATCCTATATACTACTGCTCATATTTCCATCAGTTGCCAGTTCTCTAATACCATTCACAGCTATTGAAATAACTACTGCCCCTTGCCACCAGAGTCTCTCCTAAATGAGTCACTTCTAAGAATAAAGTATCAGAATTATTTTTTAAATGCTTTATAGAATATGTAATGTATGGGGATTAACATAACAATAAAAAAATTAAAAAAAATGCTTTATAGAATAGAAATAAATATTTCTGGAGAGCTGAAAATTATCTGGTGAGCATCTCAACATTGAGGGCATGTTTCAAGACTTATTTTCAGTAAAATCCAATATTTGTTTAAGTATTTCAAGTTGAAAGAGGAGCACCCTCACCCTCTCACCGTGACTTTTGTTATTAATTTGCTTTTACAGCTATATAAGAATGTGTCTTTAGTCTGTTCCCTGAGGCTCTGTTGGCTCTGTTTCAGATTCAGGGAGCAGTCAGTAAGTGTTATTAGTGTCTGTTCATATTAAACACACTTGAGTTTCTCTGTAAGAAAATTATGCATATACACAGAGTACGTGTAATTTCATTTATCTTTGCTTATTTAATATTTATGACCTTGTGCTAAAAAACAAACCCTATAAGCTTCATGGTACAAAGCATCAGTAACATTTGGATGACCATACTAAGTTATTCAGCAAATATCTCTGAGTTCCCACTGTATGCCAACCAAAATTTAAATCAAGAGAATTCTGTAAGTAACCTACCAATCTATTGTGTATACTTACAGAGGTCCTGATTCTACCCTCACAGAGGATAGTTTGGGAGATAGTTCATAGGAAGAGGTCTAGGAGAACAGTTAAGGGAAATCCTAAAACAGCAGCTGTGCAACAGACCTAAAAAGTAGCCAGCCCAGATTAAAGCAAAAGGATGAAGGGCTCCAGAAGGAAGGTCCCAAAGAGAAAAAAAAAAAAGAAAGATTGGTGGGATTAGATACACTTCCTGATATGATGGAGGTTTCAGGAAAAAAATATTCTCAGGAAGAAGGAAAGAATGACAGTGATACTCTAAGAAAAAAGACTGAGCAAGTAAAGAAATAAATCTTAGTATATAGCCTCGTATGCTATTAACAAAATATACAGTCATATAAACACTATTTTTTTAAGATTTTATTTTTAAGTAATCTCTATACCCAACATGGGGCTCAAACTTACGACCCTAAGATCAAGAGTCGCATGCCCTACTGACTGAGGCAGCCAGGTGCCCCTAAACACTAATTTTTTAAGGTCATGTCCACCAGTTTTCTTCCTGGAAAAATTACTATTTTCTCTTTGTAATGAACAAGTGATTTGTGATAATATCCTGTGAGACTGTATAAATATATTGCTTCTCATTAAACATTTTCCACTCTTTTTTTCATGCTTTGATTCTTGCCTGAACCTATTATTGCTATGATGGTTGCAAAATGGATATTTCTTATCCACCATTCCTCCTATATTAGTTGGCATTATTTTGTAAGGAAGAGTTTTCCTTTTTCTCCCATTTATTTATTCATTCAGTTATATATTTATTTATATCAGCGTGGACTCGTGGATTTTTATTCAGTAGATCATAATCTACTCCAATCATGATGTATTTTGATACTCTATTTTGTCAATGGAAGCACCTTCAGGCTGGTTCCTACATTCTTTTTTTTTTTTTTTTTTTAAAGATTTCATTTATTTCTTTGAGAGACAGCACAAGTAGGGGGAGCAGCAGAGGGCGAGGGAGAAGCAGGCTCCCAATATGAGCCCTGATCCGAGAACCTGGGGATCATGACCTTGGCCCAAGGCAGACGCTTAACTGACTGAGTCACCCAGGCGCCCCTCCTATGTTCTTTTACCCCCAACATTTGAATTTAAAATTTCAGGGGCGCCTGGTTGACTCAGTCTGTTGAGCATCAGACTCTTGGTTTAGCTCAGGTCATGATTTCAGGACCCTGGGATTGAGCCCTGCATGGGGCTCAGCAGGGAATCTGCTTCTCTCCCTCTCCCTCTGCCCCTCCCCCTGCCTGTTTGCGCTTTCTCTCTCAAATAAATAATCTTTTTTTTTTTTTTTAAGATTTTATTTATTTGACAGAGAGAGAAAAGTAGAGCATGAGCCAGGGGGAAAGGCAGAGGGAGGAGAAGCAGACTCCTTACTGAGCAGGGAGCCCGACATGAGGCTCAATCCAGAAACCCCGTGATTATGACCTGAACTGAAGGCAGCCGCTTAACAACTGAGCCACCCAGGCACCCTTAAATAAATCTTTTTTTAAGAAGTGAAAAAAAATAAAATTTCAGGGGTGCCTGGGTGGCTCAGTCATTTAACGTCTGCCTTTGGCTCCGGTCATGATCCCAGGGTCCTGGGATTGAGCCCTGCATCGGGCTCCCTGCTCAGCGGGAAGCCTGCTTCTCCTTCCCCCACTCCCCCTGCTTGTGTTCCCTCTCTCGCTGTGTCTCTCTCTCTCAAATAAATAAAATCTTTAAAAAAAATAAAATAAAATTTCAAACACAGTATAGAATTTTAAAGTGAACACCGACATATCCACCACCTAGGTTCTAACATTAACATTTTATTATCACGTGTCTATCTTTATCTAAACACATCTAATCATCCCTCTATCCATCTATCCATTAATCTATCTTACTTCTGGGATATATTTCAGGGTACATTGCAAACATCAGAAAGGAAAAGTAGAATAAGTAATTTGGTGA
This sequence comes from Phoca vitulina, assembly GCF_004348235.1. Taxonomy (NCBI): domain Eukaryota; kingdom Metazoa; phylum Chordata; class Mammalia; order Carnivora; family Phocidae; genus Phoca; species Phoca vitulina. The sequence continues at coordinate 49,985,954 of NW_022589713.1, forward strand.
ATGGTGATGAGAATCAAAAGATGTTTAAGTGATACCATCAAATGTCAGTTAAAGCTGATAAATAGCAGAAGGAAGTAAGGAAAAGGGAGACCAAATAATTAAGAAAAAGCATTACTATAAAGGTAAACATTAAAATATATATATAAACTCTCCACAAACACCAAAAGAAAATTAAAAAGAGCAAGTAGGCCATGTGGGGAAAAACAGTAAAAATAATGATAACAACAAATAAAGCACAGAAAGGTATGACGAAATTGAGATCAAACATAACAATCATATAATAAATGTAACTGGGTTTAAATCAACCACTGAAGGGAGAAGACTTTTAATTGACTCACAAAGGAAAACCCAAATGTGATAGATTATAAAATTGGCCACAAATTCTCCCCCTCCCTTTATCTCTGACTTTGCAGTGTGACATTATAGATCTTTCCATTAAGAGGTGGAGTCTTTTTCTCCACCTCTTAAGTCTGGGTTGTTGATTTGAATTGCTTTGGCCAGTGGGCATTAGCAATTGTGATGCAAGTGAACACTTCACTCATCAGGGCTGGTCCCCTCTTGCTGTACTTGAAACCCTGTGACCTGTGTGTGTGCAGTCTAGCTTGCTGAATTATGAAAGACACATGGCCCCGTCATTCTCCCAGCCCTAGCCAACAATCTGCTAATCATCAGACATGTGAGTGAGGCTATCTTACCAGCCACCAGCCAGACCCCAGCTGATATCATACACATGAGCAAGCCCATCAGAGATTGGCTGAGCCAGCCCAGACAACATGTGTATGCCAGCCAACGAACAGAATCATTTATCATAAATAAATGACTCTTGTTCTAAAACCCTAAGTTTCGATATGGTTCATTATGTAAACATTAACTGACACATGGCCATTGTGGTGCATACAGGCGTTACACCTAAAGTAAGTGGTTCAGAAAGGGTAAATAGAAAGGAACAGACAAATATACACCAGACAAGTGGAAACAGTAAGAAAGCAAAGGTTGGGGCACCTGGGTGGCTCAGTTGGTTAAGCATCTGCTTCAGCTCAGGTCATGATCCTGAGGTCCTGGGTGGCTCAACTGGTTAAGCGTCTGCCTTCAACTCAGGTCATGGTCCCAGGGTCCTGGGATTGAGCCCCAGGTTGGGCTCCCTGCTCACTGGGGAGTCTACTTCTCCCTCTCCCTCTGCAGCTCCCCCTGTTTGTGCTTATTCTCTCTCTCTGTCAAATAAATAAATAAAATCTTTAAAAAAAAAAAAAAAGAATGCAAAGGTTGTTATCTTGACATCAGACAATTCAAGCCAAAAAGACTTAAATATGATTAAGGACACTTCATAATCCTAAAGGATAAAATTTTCCAGAAAAAAAAAATTGTAACTAAAGACTACAAGTAAAAGTTTTTAATAATTGTATCAGACAACCTAAAATCCATGTACCAAATATGTATGTACCATGTACCAAATAACACAACTGCCATCACAAAAAAGCTACAAGATTAAATTTCCAAGTAATAATTTCAAATCTTTGGGCCAAGTCTATGAGTAGCTAAAGGAATTAAAAGAAACACTGCTCAGGGATGATCCAAAGAAGATACATGTGGAAGCAAGGTAGGTAGATTAAAAGTAATAATGTATAATACTAACCTCATTATGAGAGATGTGGCCGTGCAAATTATAAGGCAGATGAGAAGGTATATTTTACTTTGTTGTTAGGCTGCACTCTATGAACATTAGTATTTGTCTTTGGGAGTTGATGATTCAACAGTAACCTGCAGCACCTTTAACAGAACAAAGTGACTCATCTACCTGCTCTCTGTGGCCTGGATAGTCAAAGTTCCCCACCCAAACTTGGACTATGAGGGGACTTTACTGCTCTTACTCACCACACTCTTCCCCCAGGGTATTGGTCTAGTGGTTCTCAGTGAGAGGTAATTCTGTCCCCCAGAGGGGGACATTTAGAAATGTCTGGGGACATTTTTGCTTTTCACAATTTGAGGGGGCAAAGGATGATGGGGGAGGGATGTCCCTGGCATCTAGTGGTTAGAAGCCAGTGACGCTACCTACAATGCACAATGCACTGCCCCACAACAAAAACTCATCCAGCCCACAATGTCAATAGTATCAAGGGTGAGAGTCACTCTGGAGAAATGTCCTGTTCAGAACAGGCTCCAAATTTTGAGGACTATACTGCTGTGAGTGTAGTCCAATCTGTTGGAAGGGGTGGGTTGTTCCAAAGAATGAATGAAGACTTTCTTTGAGAGGTGAGAAAGAAGCATTGTTTAAAGAGATTGGTGCTTAAGAATAGGGGAGAAAAGGGGGCACCTGGGTGGCTCAGTCGTTAAGCATCTGCCTTCGGCTCAGGTCATGGTCCCAGGGTCCTGGGATCGAGCCCCGCATCGATCCCCGCATCGAGCCCCACATCAAGCCCCACATCGAGTCCCATATCGAGCCCTACATCGAGCCCCGCATCGGGCTCCCTGATCAGTGGGAAGCCTACTTCTCCCTCCCCCACTCTCCCTGCTTGTGTTCCCTCTCTCGCTGTGTCTCTCTCTGTCAAATAAATGAATAAAATCTTTAAAAAAGAAAAGAATAGGGGAGAAAAATTAGGAAGTGGAGTATAACAGTGAGGGTTGAATTTCATAAGGACTTTTCCATTAAACTAAGGAAAAAAGCATAGTCACTTTTATTGTTGTTGCCCCAATTCTTACTAAATGGAGAATGAAGGAACCCTCTACTGACCCAGGAAGAAGAAGCTACCTCCTATCATGGTGACTATGTCCAGAAGTTCTAGGTGGTGACCAGCAGCAACATGACAAGTGTTCACACGGAAATGAGAGCACCAAAGAGGAATACACATGTGAGAGCAGGGTACAGAGTACAACTAAGGGGTCTAAGACCAGTTCCTCTGTCTGGTAAATGTCAAGGTCCTCCTACCTCCCGAATACCTTCAGTTATAAGGATAATAACCTTATTCCCCAGTTTGTTTTTTGCTTTTAAATTTGATTTATGGAGTTTAAAAGCACCAGGTTGGAGGTGCCTGGATGGCTCAGTAGGTTAAGCCTCTGCCTTCGGCTCAGGTCATGATCTCAGGGTCCTGGGATCAAGCCCCGCGTCGGTCTCCCTGCTCAGCAGGGAATCTGCTTCTCCCTCTCCCTCTGCTGCTCCCCCCTGCTTGTGCACTCTCTCTCTCTTTCTCTCTCTCTGTCAAATAAATAAATAAAATCTTTAAAAAAATAAAATAAAATACTTAGGAATAAATTTAACCAAAGAGATGAAAGATCTATACACTCAAAACTAGAAACCCTGATGAAAGAAACTGAAGAAGATACACAAGAATGTAAAGCTAGCCTGTGTTCTTGGATTGGAAGAGTTGTATTGTTAAAATGTCCATACTATGCAGAGCCATCCATAGATTGAATGCAATCCCTATCAAAATTCCAATGGCATTTTTTACTGAAATAGAAAAACAATCCTAAAATTCATATGAAATTACAAAAGACCCCAAATAGCAAAAAAAAAAAAAAAAATCTGGAGAAAGAACAAAGCTGGAGGCATCACTCTTTCTGCTTTCAAGCTATATTACAAAGCTATAATAATCAAACCAGTGTGGTATTGGCATAAAAACATACATAGATCAATGGAATAGAATAGAGAGCTCAGAAATAAATCCATGCATATTAGGTCAATTAATTTTTTATGAAGGAGCCAAGAATATACAATGGGGAAAGGATAGTCCCTTCAGTAAATGGTGTTGGAACAATTGTGTATCTATCCACCTGCAAAAGAATAAAACTGGACCCCTATCTTACACTATACCCAAACATCAACTCAAAATGGATTAAAGACTTGAATTTAAGAAGAACTCTTAGAAGAAAACATAGGAGATAAGCTCCTTGACATTAGTCTTGGCAATGGTTTTTTGGACTTGACACCAAGAGCAAAAGCAACAAAAGTAAAAATATAGAAGTGGGACTACATCAAACTAAAAAGCACAGCAAAAAAACAAAACAGAAAAACCCATCAACACAGCAAAAAGACAACCTATGGAATGAGAGAAAATACAAACCGTATGTCCAATAAGGGGTTAATATCCAAAATATATAAGGAACCCATCAACTCAAAGCAAAAACAAACAAAACAAATAACCCAATTAAAAAAAAAAAAAAAACAGGCAAAGGACCTGAATAGACATTTTTCCAAAGAAGACATACAAATGGCCAACAGGTACATGAAAAGATGCTCACTAGGTGGTGCTCAGTTGGTTAAGCGACTGCCTTTGGCTCAAGTCATGATCACAGGGTCCTGGGATGGAGTCCTGCATCGGGCTCCCCCTGCTCTTCGGGGAGCCTGCTTCTCCCTCTCCCTCTGCCACTCCCCCTGCTTGTGCGAGCTCTCTCTCTCTCTCTCTCTCTAAGAAATAAGATCTTTATAAAGAAAAGATGCTCACTAATCATCAGGGAAATGCAAATCAAAACTACAATGAGCTATCACCTCACACCTGTTAGAACAGCTATTATCAAAAGACAAATATTAAATGCTAGCAAGGAAGTGGAGAAAAGGGAACCCTTGTACATTTGGTGGGAATGTAAACTGGTACAGCCACTCTGGAAAACAGAATGAAGTTTTGTCAAGAAATTAAACATAGAACTACCATATGATCCAGCAATCCTACTTCTGGTTATATATCCAAAGTAACAAAATAATTATCCCAAAGAGATATCTGTACCCCACTGTTCATTGTAGCACTGTTCACAATAGCCACGGTATGGAAACAACCTAAGTATCCGCTGACAGAAAATATGATTTTATGTATATATAAATTCAGCCATAAAAAGAAGGTAACCCTGTCATTTGCAACAACATGAATGAACATGGAGGGCATTATGCTAAGTGAAATAAGCCAGACAGAGGAGGACAAATACTGCATTGTATCATTTATATGGAGATTCAGAGGGGAAAAAAAACAAAAAAACAACAACAAAAAAAGTCAAACTCAGGTAAGGTAAGGTAAGCAGGGGAAGGGTGTAACGGGGCACTTTGTTAGGTTCTTTGGGAGAAAGTCAGCAATTTTCCAAAGACTAAGGAGACTTCTGGGAGGTCTCCTGGGAAGAAGGAAGTTCTGAGAAGGAAGTTATTGAGACCCTGGCCACTTTCTTCAGGAGGGTTAGTGTTACTACAGCACCTTTGATGCCCTCAAGTGGCCCTGACCTGAGAGTCGGCAGCAATAGGTTGCAGGATAGTGGTTGCCAGAGGCTGGGGAGGAGGGATAAGGGCAGGTTGGTTAAAGGGTACAAACTTTCAGTTATAAGATGAAAAACATATGAGGATCTAAATGATAGCCTGGTGACTATAGTCATTGAAATTGGCTAAGAGAGAACTTAAGTGTTCTCACGCACACAAAAGTGATGGGAGGTGGGAATTCTTTCACAATGTATATCAAAATATCACATTGCACAATTTAAATATATTACAAATTTATTTGTATATTTATTTGTACAAAATAATGAAAGAAAACTGCTCTAGTTCTCACAGACCCCAGTGTCTTCTACCTCTGTCCCACAAGGTGTCACTGTTGAAACACGGAAAATCGGCTATGTCACCAACGCTCACAAAATGGAGCTATTATTGAAACGAGTACTCTTGACAGTCTGCAGTTCCAACGTTACAAATACCAAGGGCTCTTTCTCCTAGGACACACAAGGGGGAAATTTATAAAGACTGAGCTGGAAGCCTGTCCTCCCCGCCAGCAATGTTAGGTCCAAGCTCCCCTCTCCTTTACGGTGAATTTCTCCCCAGTACGCCCTTGTGTCTTGCTGCCGACTCTCAGGTCAGGGCCACTTGAGGGCATCAAAGGTGCTGTAGTAACACTAACCCTCCTGAAGAAAGTGGCCAGGGTCTCAATAACTTCCTTCTCAGAACTTCCTTCTTCCCAGGAGACCTCCCAGAAGTCTCCTTAGTCTTTGGAAAATTGCTGACTTTCTCCCAAAGAACCTAACAAAGTGCCCCGTTACACCCTTCCCCTGCTTACCTTACTCCTACCTAATTAAAAGGAATCCCTCTTCCAGAACAAAGGATTAGCGGGGGAGCTCGACTAACAGAGACACAACTGTTAGTTAGCTAGTCATCTCTATAGCTAGTGTAGAAAGGATTGAACTCAGGACCCAGAGATCAGGAGTTGCATGCTCTTCGGATTGAGCCAAACAGGTGGCCCACAACTGTCAATTTTCTTATTTTTTTTTTAAGATTTTATTTATTTATTTGAGAGAGTGAAAGAAGAGAGAGCACAAGCCAGAGGAGAGGCAGAGGAAGGAGTCCGACCTGGGGCTTGATCCCAGGAGCCTGGGATCATGACTTGAGCTGAAGGCAGAGGCTTAACCGACCGAGCCACCCCGGCGCCCCAACAGCTGTCAGTTTTAAATGGTAGTCTGGGAGCCTAGGTGGCTCAGTTGGCTGAGCGTCTGCCTTCGGCTTGGGTCATGATCCCAGGACTCTGGGATCGAGTTAGCATTGGGCTCCTTGCTCGGCGGGGAGCCTGCTTCTCCCTCTGCCTGTAGCAACCCCTGCTTGTGCTCGCTCTCTCTCTCTCTCTCTCTCTCTGACATATAAGTAAATAAAATCTTTAAAAAAAATTTTTTTTTTAATGGTAGTGTCTGTACTAACAAAAATGCAAAATTCTACCTTGCTGAGCAGCTTAGGACATACAGAAACGGGATTTCGGTGGCGGTGGGAGGGCTGCTGCACAGCTAGCAGGGCCGGTCCGGAGGTCCACCCGGCCCGGAGTTCTCCGCCTCTCGCGGCCGCTCGCCCGCGGGCCGGAGGCCCCCAGCCCAGCCCGTCGCCACCCCCGGGGGGGAACGCCCTCATCCACCACCTCCTGGCGGGCGGGACCTGTCAGGACGCGGCCACGGTGCCCTCTAAGGACTCGCCCTCAGTCTGGACCGCCTTCCCGGGAAAACCTTCGTCAACATAACGCCGGCTGAGGTTGGTGTCCAGGTTGGCAAAGACCCGTCAAGTTTTTCGTGAATGGGCTGACACTTGGGAGCCGGAAATGTTCTGTTAAGCGGGACTCGCTGCTGCAGGACCGGGCATTTACCCTGGATCTTCGTACCAAGAGCACCAGCGGAGCCCCCACTTTCAACATTACTGTCACCATGACTGCCAAGACGCTAGTCCTTTTGATGGGCAAAGAAGGTGTCCACGGTGGGGAGATCAGTAAGAAATGTTATGAAATGGCCTCCCACCTGCAGCATTCCCAGTTACTGACCTGGGCTGCCCCTTTCCCCCCACCACATCCCACTGCTTTTGCACCCTTCCCATACACACACCATTTTTATTTTGGGGGCTATTACCCCACACCCGTTGTTGCTGCCAAAACCATATGGACTGGGGGCTGGGGCTGGATGGACAGACACTTCCCCCTACCCATACCCCTCCTGTGTGTGGTTGCAAAAGTTTTTATTTTGGGTTTTGTTTTTTTTTTTAAGATTTGTTTATTTATTTGAGAGAGAGAGAGAGAGCAAGCGAGCATGAGTGGCGGGCAGAGGTAGAGGGAGAGGGAGAGGCAGACTCCCCACTGAGCAGAAAGAGGCAGACTCCCCACTGATCCTCGATCCCAGAACCCTGAAATCATGACCTGAGCTGAAGGCAGACACTTACCCGACTGAGCCACCCAGTCGCCCGTTTTGTTTTGAAAAGATTCTGCCAACAACAACAACAACAAAAATTGAATTTTACCACACACACTGTTTTAAGTTGATTTTCTTTACTTGAGGTATTATCCAGTGGATAAGAATGTCTAGAATCCCAATGTCTTAGTCTACTCCAACTTCTATGACAAAAATACCACAAACTGGGTGGCTTAAACAACAAACATTTATTCCTCACAGTTCTGAGGGCTGGAAAGTCCAACATGGAAGTGTGGGCTGATTTGGTACTTGGTGAGGTAAGGGCCCTCTTCCTAGTTTGCAGATGGCCTTCCCGTATCCTCACATGGTAGAAAGCAGAGAAGCAGTTCTCTCCTGTCTCTTCTTTAAGGGCACTAAACCCATCATGCTCTAATTACTTCCCAAAGGCCCCACCTCCAAATACCATCACACTGGGAATTTGGTTCCAACAAATGAACTTGTGGGGGAACTCAAACATGCAGTATAAAACCTGACTAACAAATTTTGAATTCTAACTTCAGCATGTGTTATCTGTGTGACTTTGGGCCATTTATTCAACATCTCCAAGTATCACTCTTCACATCTAAAGGTAAGTAAAACTACCTACCCCAAAGGGTTACTGTGGAAATTAAATAAAATATGTTAAATACTTGACAGGTTCCTTGGCACACAGTAAGTACTCAATGCTAGCTACTGCTATAATTATTTTGTTGTCATTATTGAAAGCCCTTCTTTGTATCCCCTCAAAGTCTGGAAGTAGAAATAGCTCATCACTAAAAAAGGAAACAACATGCGACATCTGGGTGGCTCAGTCAGTTAAGCGCTGGACTCTTGATTTTGGCTCAGTTCATGATCTCAGGGTCATGATCTCAGGGTGGTGCGATTCAGTCCCACATCAAGCTCTGCTTCTGGGTATGGAGCCTGCTTATGATTCTCCCTCTCCCTCTCTCTCTCCCTGTCTTAAAAAAAAAAAAAGGCAATATATTACAAACCATAATTTTCACACAGAAGTAACAGAGCAAATGGGGCGCCTGGGTGGCTCAGTCGTTGGGCGTCTGCCTTAGGCTCAGGTCATGATCCCAAAGTCCTGGGATCGAGCCCCGCATCGGGCTCCCTGCTCCGCGGGAGGCCTGCTTCTCCTCTCCCACTCCCTCTGCTTGTGTTCCCTCTCTCACTGTGTCTCTGTCAAATAAATAAAATCTTAAAAAAAAAAAAAAAAGAAGTAACAGAGCAATGGAAATTCGATATAAAGCAGGAGAAAAATGCTAATACTAAAAAATCACAAGAAAGATGTTTCTCAAACCATAGACTCAGTTCAGATTGGTTGATATGTGGATTGCCTTAGAACAGCTGTATTCTCAGGACAATCCTGGTCACCTATCTAAGGTGACACAGCCGGAAGTAAAGTAGATACCACACATCCTAATGGCTGTGATTCCTTGGTCAGCTATGGAATTAGATTACTGGCACCAAAGGAGGAAATATGACATTGGGTTTCCATACTTCTGTGGTTCCCCAATGTCAAAAAAGAGAGTGGAGCCTACAGGCATCTCATGACAGAAGGAAAACATGTTCCTATGGATATGTTGGCAGAAGGGAACCAAAATACCTTTATTACTGCTACCCCTGTGGCTACACCTCTTGTATAACTACCTCTGACCATGGCCTTGATGTTTCCTCAACCAGTTATACATAATATGGGAAACTGGTCCAGAAGAGTACACCATCCACCAACCTCGCACTAACCTATTGTAGTCAAGCAAAAACCAAGGAACTCAACATGATAGAACACATAAAACTAAAACAGGGCGTACCTGGGTGGCTCAGTTGTTAGGCGTCTGCCTTCAGCTCGGGTCATGATCCCAGAGTCCTGGGATCGAGCCCCTCATTGGGCTCCCTGCTCGGCGGGAAGCCTGCTTCTCCCTCTCCCACTCCCCCTGCTTGTGTTCCCTCTCTCGCTGTGTCTCTCTCTGTCAAATAAATAAAATCTTTAAAAAAAATAAATAAATAAAACTAAAACAGGCAATGAGTGTGACATTAGGAGGAAAAAAATGCCGCTTGGGGTTAAAGAAGATAAAGGAATTATGCAAATAAAGAAATATTTCACATTGGACTTTTGAAAGTTAATCTAATAAATGTAAATTATACATTAGAAACCTGAAAACAAGTAAAAGAACTTTCAAAGATGAGACTGATAAAGTCAAAATAACTTCGCAGGAATTGAAAAGAGAAAAAAAACACATGCGTTCCCTAAAATAATGATAACCTTGGATTCTGATGTTTTGGCAAAGGAATGCATGCTTGATAGTGCTGTGTAAGCTTGTATCCTGGGAGCTCTACTTGGAAATGTAATTGTCAAGGAAGTGGCACAGGGTGGTTTAAGGCACTTAACTTTTGGTCAGTTGGTGATTGGATATGGTCCCATGTTGAAGAGTCCTTTTTCATGCTTACGTTGATAATATTAGGAATATGGTTGCTCATACTGGTGATTAATGTATGATGTAAAAGAATGTGCGTCAAAGGAGAAGTATGAACAAAATATAATTGTGTATGATTAAGATTGCAAGTGATGTAGAATCAGAGAGTGGACTGATATTTTTGTGAACTTGGATTTGTTAGGGCATTAGGCCCTAGCATTCATTAGTGTGTGAGTGACTTGAAACCACAGGATGGATTGTTGTGGTCTGATATGAATTTAAATCCACTCATTTATGGCAAAGACAAAAAAGTTGGGTTTTTTTTAAGATTTTATTTATTTATTTGAGAGAGAGTGGGAGAGTGAGAGAGAGAGAGAGCACAAGCTGGGGGAGCTGCAGAGGGAGAGGGAGAAGCAGGCTCCCCGCTGAGCAGGGAGCCTGATGCAGGGCTGGATTCCAGGGCATTGGGATCATGACCCGAGTTGAAGGCAGACGCTCAACCAACTGAGCCACCCAGAGGCCCCAAAAAAGTTGTTTTTAATAGTAAAGTTTCGGTGTAAGAAAGAAGTGAGTCACGTCAGGATGTCGTCTCTCACCCATAAGAACTCAGTAGGAGCTCTGCGGCAGAGGGACCCCATGGGGGTTCATCAGTGGAAACATAGGAAGATGCCACTAGACAGACAAGGGGACATTTAGAACATGAATCCTAGGAGCTGTAAGGACTATCTGAGAGTGCTCTGACTGGCGAGGCTCCACTTGGCTCATCTAAAGTATCTTTCCAAAGACCTTGGAGAAATTAGCTCCTGCCCTAGCAAAGGAGACACTTTTCCAGGCAGTGGTAAAAACCATGCAAAGGCCCCTCAGCAAAGTACATCTCGCCCATCAACACCAGCATCCTCCTTCCCTGGAAATGTGCTCTAGCATTCCTGAACTTTTACCCCTGCTCTGGCAGCTGGAGGTGATATCTCGGTTGGCTCAGGTGTCTCTCCAATTACCAACTCTTATAAAAATACACTTCAAATTAATTTGAACTTTATTCCTTCTCTGTCCCATTGCCTGGACAATAGTGTGATTAATGGGATTGATCTAATATGGAACTGTGTTATTTCTGTAATGGTCAATTTAAAAACCTGATCCTGTATGCTGTGGGCTGGAGAAATCTGCACAGGGAACCAGCATTAAAGATGATGTTGGCAAAGACATAATCAGTCTGAGCATTGTTTGCCCCCCAAAACCAAGCAGATGTCAGGGGGAACATGTGCATTTGTACACTCTAGGGCTGGGTTTAGGCAGACGCCAGGTACCCCCAAGAGTCTGTTACTGTGACCCAACCTTGCCCAACATGGCCCCCTGTCCCAGGCTACCCTGACCTGTGAGGCTCACACATGAGCAGGACACAGCCTGTCAACTGCCCATGGAGATGGGGCCCATCCTTAATCACCTGCATTGCTTCAAGCGTGGAAGGGGCCCACCCCTGAAATTCCTTTTGAGGCAGCCACTGAAATGGGTGGCGGCCAGTCCCCATGTGTACTTACTGTGTGCCGCAGTCCCGGGCTTCTGCAGCCATCAAAGCTCCCAGGTGTCTCTCATAGAGGAAACCAGTCAGCAAGCACAAATCAGCCCTTGCAAGCTTCCAGATTCCTCCATCTCTGCCTTCAGGGAGAATATGCACATTCGTGTAGATGAGTGCTTAGAAATAGGCAGATGCCATGCACCCCACCTACCCAATCCTGTGAACCAGACTCTCAGACTTGGCCTTGTACCAGGTCCCTGGACACTCCCCTGCCCAGCTGACGTACGTGCAATATGCACCCCGTCAGCCCAGCAGGGCACCCGAATGGCCTCAGGGTGGAGGGAGCCCCCACCAGGAAACCGTTTCTGAGCCACACTGAAAATGGAAACCAACAGGATGGACTGCCTGATGGGGTCCCAGGCTTCTCCAGCAATCAAGCCTCCCAGGTTTCTCTTTTTGGAGTGGAGCCCAACCATCCCAAAGGGCACCCGCCCAGCTGGACAGTCCAAATTCCTACACCGCTGCCTTCAGGGAGAATATGCTCCTTAGTGTGGGTTGTGGCTTGGAATCAGGAGGATGCCACATCCTCACAGTAACCACCATTCAGACACAGCCTCTCCTACAGCTGTCCTGCTTCAGATCCATGGACCCACTGCCATGAGCAGCTCATCCGTGGACAGTGCGCACATCGCCTAGCCAGCGGGGTGCAGCCGGGCAGGAGAGCCCTCCGGGCCAGTGGAGTATTGGCGCAACCCCAAACCACCCGAATAACCTTCAAGAAGGTTGGAGACCTCCCACAAAAAAAAAACCTTTCTGAGGATGACATTTTAAACAGCGACTGCCAATCCTCATACCAAGTGGACAAGCTGCCTGGGAGAATCTCCAGCTTCTCCAGCCATCAAGGCAAACAGGTGTCTCTTACTGGATGACATCCCAGCCATGGGCCAGTCTCCCAACTCCCAACCTGGCAAAAATGTCCATTTGCCTCAAGCCCTGCGTTCAGGGGGAAATGTGTGCGCTTGTTTAGGCTAGGCATGGGAGCAGGCAGGGGCAGGGACCCCCACAAGCCTCGCCGATGGCCTCCCTACAGCTACTCGGCTTGCACATGGCCACTGCAGCGGGGGCCGTCCAGGCATGAGAGGCAGGAACCTTCCAGCACACCCTGCCTAAGCTGCAGGGCATACAAAGCAACAAGTAAAGCTCTTTGCGAGGTGACCATTAAACTGAAGCCACTCAGCCCCTATTTCGACCAACTGCCTGATGGGGTCCTGCGCTTACCACCTCAAGGCTCCCAGGTGTCTGTTATTGGACAATGCCCATGCAGCCCAACAGGCCCCTTCTGGGTAACACAGTCCATAGTCCGCCAGCTTCACCTTCTAGAAGAAACATGGATGCGTGTTTGTGTAGGTTAAGGCTTTGAAGTAGGCAGACACCCGGTAGCCCCAACAGTTGTCCAGGGGATCCATGCTCTCCAGACACTGTGGCCAGGGCCCCAAGAATTCTGAACTGCACAGCTCGGCAGTCACACTATGCACTGAGCATGCCTTCCTCTGGACAGCCGGAGGATATTTCTGAGGCACAGGCTAAGGTAGCAAAAATCAGTGTCCATCTGGGCTAGCTGCCTGATAAGACCCCAGACCCCTCCAGCCATAATAGCTCCCAGATGTCTCCCACTGGAGGATACCCCAGCCAGTGGCCTCAGCCGCAGGCTGGCAAAGTTCTTCATTGCTGAGAGCTCTCCATTTAGGGGCCTCTTCAGTTGCCTGTCTCCTCTGAGCTGCGCAGCTCCCGCATGGACAGTAGGCACCCCTTCCTCCCTCGCAGGGTCCACCTCCTGGCTGAAGAGAGCTCAGCCCTTCTTGCTGAAGGGGCGGTTTTCAAGTGGTCATAGTCAGTCCCTAGCCCATTTGGACTAGCTGCCTGATGAGCTCGCAGACGCAGCCTTCCAGGCTCCCAGGTGTCTCCTGTTGGAGGAGGCCCGGCAGCCTGCCAAGCGCCTGGTTAAGGCGGTCCAGCTAGGACCGATCCACCCATTTGTGCAGGTCAGGGCTTGGAATTAGACAGCTGTCAGAAAACATTCCCCTTCCCCACTGGCCGCCCAAAACCACCTGTCCGCTCCATGTGGGTCTCTTCCCGGACTCCCACTTACCCGGCCCTGCCAGACTGGCACATGCGCAGTATGCACCACGTCCGCCTTTCGGTGCAGCCAGGCCGGGGGAGCCTGAGCAGCTCATTGGTTCCCGAACCACGTGCTTGGGCTGAGCCCACACCCAAACATCTTTCTGAGGTGGCAGCTTGAAAATGCTCCCACTCAGGACCCATTTCCACTGACCAGGCAGGTCCCGGGGTCCCGGGCTTCCCAGCGTGTCCCTTGGTGGAGGAGCCCCGGCAGCCGGACAAGCCCCAGGTGCGCAAGGCCGTCCAGCGTCCTCCAGCTTCCCCTTCAGAAGGACTATGCATACGAGTTTGTGTAGGTTAGGGCTTGGAAGGAGGCAGATGTGTGTACTCCCAAAAGCCTGCTGCTGGGAACGTCCTCTCCAGGCCCTGGTTGCGTTCCAGTCCCACCCCAACCCTGACCTGGTCGCCCGCGCTTGGGTAATACGCCCTGCCTCAGCCTCTTAGCTCCGATGGGGCCCTTTAGGCCTGAGGGGCTGTGGCCAGTCCCACACCCCCTGCCTAGGTCCCCAGGCAGAGGGAGCCCACCCCTGAAGCTTTTTCTGACTTGGCCTCTCTCAGCAGGTGTCAGTTGCTGTCCTTTGGGCCCAGCTGCCTGATGGAGTTCTCACTCCCCCAGCCATCAAGTGTTTGTGGTTCCTCTTAAGAGAGCCCCGTCCCTACTAGGGAGTCACTAGTCATCTTGTCAAGGCAGTCCAGACTCCTCCAACTTTACTTGTGGAAGGAAGACGTATGTGCATTTGTGTTGCTTAGGGCTTGGAAGGAGGCATATGTTTTGTCTGTTCAACAGCCTGCTCTCGTGACCTGGTCTCTTTAGACACTTGTTCTGTTTGGGTCCCTTGTAACCCTGATTTGCTTGGCTTGCACATGCACAACATATACCCCATCAGCTCATCTGGGGCAACCTGGTCCCTCAAGTTTGGTGGTACTAGGTGCCCTTCAAGCTTTTGGAGCTCAGGCTGTATTGCAACCCCCTGAATGGCCTTTCTAGGAGGCTATTCCTTGTGAAGCATGTGCCCCCACAAAGGAGAGTGGGTGAGCCAGGGATCCCCATCAGGCAGCTAGTCCACCTGGGGACTGTAGGTCCCCAGTTTTAAGCTGCTGCCTGATATACTCAGGGTGCAATCCCTTTGCCCAGGGCTATGCAGGTGTCTTGGGATCAAAGGATCTCTTCAGGCCTGTGGGGTCTTGGCCACCCATCCTTAGAGTGTCAAAAGTCATAGTGCTCATTCAGGAGCATGGCAAGTCAGGGTAGCCAGGGACCTGCCATCAGGCCAATGTCCAGATAGGCTGATCACAAGATGAGCTGTTGGGGTACAAGGCATCTGCTTCTTTCCAAGGTCTAACATACACAAATGTACATACTTATTCCCCCTAATGATAAAGCTGGAGAATTTGGACTGTCTTGCCAAGACAGGTTCTGACTGGTTTCAGGGATAGTCTCCCAATGAGAAACACCTAGGAGCCTTAATTACTGGAAAGCATGGGACTTCATCAGTCAGCCAATCTAAATGAGCACTGTCACCAGTTGAAGGATGCTGCCTTAGAAAGATTTCTTGTGGGATGGATTTTCTTTGCCTTGGAGACATGCAAGTGATTCTCGACTGACACCAGGTACACAGGTCTGGGGGTCCCGGCCCCCTTGCCAGACTGATGGAGGGCATAGTATGTGTGTGCAAGCTGCACGGGTCAAGGTGGCTGAGGTCCTGGAACAGGACCATGTATCTTGAGGCCAGTTCATGGAGGGGGTTACTGGGGGTACCCGCATCTGCCTAATACCAAGCCATAACCTACACAAATGCACATATTCCTTCTGAAGGGAAAGCTAGAGAAATCCCAACTACATTGTCAGGGCTGGGAGGGGATGGGGCCTTGCATTGAATGGTCCCATCTACCTAGTTCCCAGCCCTAACATACACACATGGACATAGGTATTGGCTTTTCCTCCATCCCTGTTTTTACTAAAGTCGCCTAGGATCACATGCCCAAATAAATGACCTACACGTAAGTTTTAATGGTAAGGTCTGATTTCAGGGGGATCAGGCTAAGATACTCAGGGTCTATAAAAATTATTTTTTTCAAAAAAAAGTATTTTTTTCAGATTATAGAATCAGCTTTTCAAAGATACACAGTAAAGGAAAGGAATAAGATTTATTCCAGATTCCTGAAGATTCCTGTGAGAATTCCTTCTCCCATATGTACCCTTTCCCTCAAGGCTGCCCACCCCAAATCCCATTCCCCCATCATTTCTTGCACCGTGGTCTTAGTTGAGACCACTCCAGTGCAGTAAGTCAGAGCCACTTCTCTCTGCAAAAAGCCTGAAGAGGACACAAATGGCACATTACAAAGGCATATTACTAAAGTAGAGCTGAGGCCAAGAGTTTCTATGATGGAAGAGTCTTTTCAGTCTGAATAATCTCAGATACAAGCCTGGCCAATAAAATTTCTGTTCGGAAAGCATCTTCAACCGTGAGTTCTACATGACTCAAAGCAGACACCTGGAGTATTTGATAAACCCATTACTCTTTAGCACTTGATCTTTTTTGTCCATATTCCTGGTTATAATTATAACCATGGACTATATTAAGCAATTTATCACTTTCACCACAGTATTCTACTAAAAATTATATTTTTTGGTCAAAAAAAATATATATATGGTTTCTTGACCAAACAATTTGTAATCATTGGAATTTTGAGCAAGTGTCATTAACGGATTGTTTTTTCAACAGGATAAATTCACGACTCTCATGCAAATATAAAATAAGAACAGGTCAAGGATGTAATTTAACTCATCAACAAGTTAGAGGACTAAGATATTATAATTGGTTCAAAGAATAATTCAAAGATCCACATATATATAAGCAGTCAGTAATGCTGAAATGAATTTACAAATTGGTGCAAAATTGGAAGAACTCCAGGAGAAAGGGAATTCAATTGCATTTCCACACATCAAAATTTACCTGCATGTCTGTGGATAAGAGCCATTTGCATTGCTCTCAGCCATCTACAATTCATAGACTTACAAAAGAGCTCAAGGACAAGGATCACCCAGAAGGGTATGTTTAGATAATATCCACCTGTTTTTCCATTGAACGCACCTGGTAATCATTTTGCTCCGTTTCAACGTCTTTCACATTTCTCCCTGCATTGTCTTGTTTCATCCCCTCATTTCACAGATAAAGAAAAGGAGGCCTAGATGAAAATAGCAGCCTTTATATTTGCAACAAAGAAGTCCGTCAAGTCTGAATTTCAGGGCACTTGCTTATCCAGGACAGTGCTGGACCTGGACTTCTGACCTTCACTTTTCCATCTTCCTTCAGTCACTATGTTCCTTTATTTCCACCGGTCCTTGAATTGACCTGTTGCTTTTCACTTCCTAATATCATCCTTCTGCCAACCTTGTTCTTTACCCTGGGTCAAGGTGACAATCTAGTTTGTCTAGTGACTTCTCATAGTTAACCTCAGCCACGGTCATTTTATTTGCCAAACTTTGAACAAAGTCAGAGCCTTACGTTGTTTCTGCATTGTGTGTACAAATTACTATCCACCGATAAACCTGAGGTTTGTGATCAGAAAACAAGAACTGCTTTGAATCCCACAAACCAAAAGTAAGTTAGCCCAAAGTATCTTTTCATACCTTGCTGGTTTCTCAGTTTCCGTTTTTCTCTTGAAAGAGTTAACAGAGAATGCAAACCAGCAAGGAATTCCCACACTGGTTAGTGGGGCTGCTATTTCTGGCTGAAACTAACCTGTCAATCTCTTCCTCCACTTTCCCTACTTTCAAATCCTCTGCATCCTCTAATACTCTGCCAGAGGCAAAGTCCTTCACAGCGGGGCCCGTGTACAGTTCCAAAAGGGGTCTTGATATATCCCATGGGCTGAAAATGCATTGAATCAAGAATGGTAGGGACATGAAATAAAGCAAAAAGCCATGACAGGAAATCAGATAGCAAGCTTTGTCCATTGCAAGTGCCACGGGACAAGATGGAAGGACACTTGGGTCAGATTTCCCAGCATTTGGTGCCACTGAGCAAGGTTCAGCTGCTTGCAGGGCTTATGAAATATGGCTACAATCATCCAAGGAAGTGAAAAAGTAACAAGGAAACAGAACAATCAAAGTTACCTACCAAGAGAAGGTATCTTGATTTATTTCCTCTTGCATTGTTTGCTATAAATAGCGTGGCATTGGCCTCCTTGTACTTGCTTAAGGGAAAGGATTTGTGGTCCTATTGTTCTTCCTTCTGTTTTACTGATAAATGAAAGAGCAAAGGTGGAAGGTTACTTCCCGTTGGCAAAGTTCTGACACCAAACCAGCTGGTGTCTAAGGAGGAGACGCAGAGACTCATGAGATTGGCATGGACAGAGATATCTGGTAGTTCAGATAGAAGTAAATCATAAGAAAAGAAAAAAAGAAGAAGAAGGAAGTCATAAGACTCATTTCTACAGAAAGGCCGTGGCTAATCCGTAGTAGACACTCAATAAATACAGAATGAACAGGGGAGGAACAGAGTGAGAGAACACAACCAGTTTCACTATATGGTTACGTGTTATAAGGTTCTTTAAATTCATATTGGGGGGTACCTGGGTGGCTCAGTCAGTTAGGCGTCTGCCTTTGGCTCGGGTCATGATCCTGGGGTCGTGGGATTGAGCCCTGTATCGGGCTCCCTGATCAGTGGAGAACCTGCTTCTCCCTCTCCCTCTGCTGCTCCCCCTGCTTGTGTTCTCTCTCTCTCTGTCAAATAAATAAATAAATAAATCTTAAAAAAAAAAAAAAAAAGAGTTGGATGCACCACCACTGAGCCAGGCAGGCATCCTGCATAACCTTACCTTTTAATCTGCAATGGTTCAGCAGTCCTGAACACAAAAAGAACTTAAAACCATTCACAATTGAGATGGACAGGTACAGACCTGCCTAATGAATTGGGAGTTCCCGGAGGAGGCTGGACTATACTGAGAGACAGCAGGTTCTGGAAAGAAAAATGCCCACAGGAGAGAAACCCTATTTAATTCACCCAGAAAGTGTCTGCATTTGGTTTTTCCTCCATCAGCACCTTCTCCTGACATATGTCTGCACAGCCGTCATGCAGTGGGAGAAAGTTAAATATATCAAGATGTTGATTGTAACACTGAAATAGCAAAAAATTGGAAAATATCTCAATGAATATTATGGAGGATTGGCTATGTAAATCAAGATACATCCATAATGTAGAATCCTAGGTAATCATTAAGGAAAAGGTAGAGAAAACAAAAACAAAAGACAAAAATACATGAAAAATAATGCTTTTCAAAATACTGGACATCAGGTGATAAAGGACAGTGATCCCTATGGGACTCTTTAATATGGCTTGTATGGCCAGGCACAATCTAGCTTCTCCCTGCCTCACAGACCTCATCTTGTGCTTTGTTCTCTCTGCTCAAGCCACACTGAACATGTGTTCATCCCTCACACCAAGAACCCTCTCACCACAGGGCCTTTGCATCTGCTCTTCCCTTTACCTTTTTAACTACTACCCAGCAGGGCGCCTTGGTGGCTCAGTCGTTAAACGTCTGCCTTCGGCTCAGGTCATGATCTCAGGGTCCTGGGATCAAGCGCCGCATGGAGCCAGGAAGTCTGCTTCTCCCTCTCCAGCTCCCTGTGCTTGTGTTCCCTCTATCACTCTCTCTCTCTGTCAAATAAATAAAATCTTTAAAAAAAAAAACAAGGGGCGCCTGGGTGGCTCAGTTGTTAAGCGTCTGCCTTCGGCTCAGGTCATGATCCCAGGGTCCTGGGATCGAGCCCCACATCGGGCTCCCTGCTCAGCGGGAAGCCTGCTTCTCCCTCCCCCCATCCCCCTGCTTGTGTTCCCTCTCGCGCTGGTCTCTCTCTGTCAAATAAATAAATAAAATCTTTAATTAAAAAAAAATAATAATTTAAAAAAAAATAAATAAATAAATAAAAAACCAAACTACTAGCCAGCTTTCAGATCTCAGTCTCCTCAGGCTGTCCCTGAGCTTCTGACTAGGAACCCCTAATCTTTAAGCTTTCCACTCCTAAAATATGTGCTCTCAGAGAGCATTTTTCTCATCCTTCTACCTCTCATTTGTCATAATATATGTATACACACACAACTGTTTTATTAATGTCTGTAGCCTCATTGGTGTGTAAGTAGACAGGGTCTGTGTTCATTTTCATTCTCTATTGCATCAACACCTAGCACAATACATTCCATAACTATTTGTTAAATATGTATATCAGTGAATGCAATTCTTATTTGGGGTGATTTTCAAAATACTTAACAACTAATATGGCACAGACACTTCTCATTCAGTACTGGAGATAGCCATAAATAACCAGCATAACTATACATGTCAACACCAACTATATATTAATCCTGCCTGTATTACAATACCAAGGTTTCTTTTTTTTAAGTTTATTTATTTTTTTTAGTAATCTCTACACCCAGTGTGGGGCTTGAACTCACAACACCAAGATCGAGAGTTGCATGCTCTATCGACTGAGCCAGGCACGCGCCCCCACAATACTAAGGGTTCTAACATAAACATTGCTTTCATTCTGACCTATTACAGGATTTACATGGGACTGTAAATAATTAAATAATAAATTTAAGTAACACATGCAAAAATCAAATCAGATCTAGATCTATTTGCTTAATTTGATTTAGATACTGACTCAGGATTAATATCAGCTGCATATAATAGAAAATCCAAATTAACAATGAATAAGTCTTGGGGTGCCTGGCAGGCTCAGTCAGAAGAGCATGAGACTCTGGATCTCAGTGTCATGAGTTTGAGCCCCACACTGTGTAGAGATTACTAAAAAAATAAATTAAAAAAATGAATAAGTCTTGCATGTGATAAGGTTTCATATATACACAAATCCAGTCTGGAATTAATATGGAGACTCTAAGATATCATCAGGAACACAGGCTCTTCAAGCTTTCTGTTCCTGCCTCACTAGTACTCTTGTCTTCATGGTCTAAGATGGCTGTTGGAGTTCCGGCCATCACATTTACATTCAGGCAGCAGGATGGAATACTAGGTGAAAAGTGAGAGACAGAGAAAAAGATATGTATCAATCTTTTAAAGCAGTTTTCCAAAAACTGCCATATGACTTTAATTCTTTGCATCTCATTGGCAAGGATTAACCATATGGCTACACCTAGCTGCATGGGAGACTGGAAAAATGGAAGCATTTGATCCAGGCAGTTATGTGACAAGCTAAAATCAGAGACTGTATGACCTTGGAAGATGAAGACAAGTTGGGATAGGTGGCTAACAGTCTCTACTTCAGACAGATTCACATATTACACTATTTTTTTAATGGGAGGGAATGCATAGAAATTTAAGAAATTAGTTACAAGGGGTGTTTGGAAGGAGTAAAAAGAAGAGGAGAATGGAAATGGAGTAATACAGATGAGGACCAAGTTATACTTCTTTGAGAATACCTTTTTGTTATAGAACCACAGTCATGTTTCACATGCTGTTCACATTTCCCTGAAAAATAAACAAGTAATTCAGACCTATGCAGATGTGGTGGGAATCCAAGATATAATACAAACAGTAACACATGAACCTGTACTAATAATAAAAAAGAAAATCTCACTGAAGGGGTGAGGAAGAAAAGAACTACTCTAAGTAACCTTGGAAAACAGGATCTTGTCTGCATAATACAAGTTTATAGACAGGGCGCCTGGGTTAGTTAAGCATCTGCCTTTGGCTCAGGTTGTGATCTCAGGGTCCTGGGATCAAGCCCTGCATTGGGATCCCTGCTCAGTGGGGAGCCTGCTTCTCCCTCTGACCCTCCCCCCCATGCTTTCTCATTCTCTCTCTCTCTCTCTCAAATAAATAAATAAAATCTTAAATAAAAACGTTGGGGTGCCTGGGTGGCTCAGTCGGTTAGGTATCTGCCTTCGGCTCAGGTCATAATCCTGGTGGTCTGGGATCCAGCCCCACATCGGGTTCCCTGCTCAGCCTGCTTCTCCCTCTCCCTCTGCCACTCTCCCTACTTGTACCTCTCTCTCTCTAATAAATAAAATCTTTAAAAATTTTTAAAAGAGGTTAAAGACAAAAAGAACTACATAAATGCTATAATCTAGAATAAAAATGTGTATTTCAAAGGACTATGGGTTAACAATTCTGACACCACTTTATGTGTACTTTATGAATAAATAAGAATTTTATATACAATGGAGAGCCTGGTTTCTCACTATTGGAAAAAAAGTTACAAATAAGAAGCCGCATAATACTGGATTGGAATCAGAGGTATCAGCATAAAATCCTAGTTTTAAAATATATATACAGATAGAGTTCTATAAAAATACAGATGTATGTGTGCATGGCTTAGTAGAGATACATGTATTTCCTAGCTTTTCCACAGAAGGAACCTAGTAGCAGTGAGCACACTTAGCACCCAGATATTGGTTTCCATACACCATTCTTCAGTAAAAGAACCAGGATTCCTTGGAGAGTGGTTGATTCAAGGACTGGGACAGGGAAATTATACGATGAATCCAGAATATTTTGCAGTGCCAGAAAGTAAGGCTGTGCTGAAAAAAGGAAGGGACATGTCAAAAAGACACAGGAACCAAACCTGAAGGAGCTCTAAATGGCCAAAGTTAGAACAATCTGAGCATTAAAATAAATAAATTATGGTGTTAGATTATAACCCATAGAATAAGATAAATATTATGAATCTATACTGACATAAATAAATAAATGGGAAAGAATTCTTACAGAAGAATTCCAACTAAAGTGTGTAGAAAGAAAGAGGGAAATAAAAAAAATCAATATTAAGCAAGTCCACTGTGTTAATTCCTTGCAGAAAAGGTAGATACTAAAATTAGCAGGCAGGGAGCCTGGGTGGCTCAGCTGGTTAAGCGACTGCCTTCAGCTTGGGTCAGGATCCCAGGGTCCTGGGATGGAGCCACGCCTTGGGCTCCCTGCTCCTCAGGGAGACTGCTTCTCCCTTTCCCTCTGCCTGCCACTCCTCCTGCTTGTGCTCTCTCTGTCAAATAAATAAGTAAACTTTTTTAAAAATAAATAAATAATAAAATAAAATTAGCAGGCAGAAATTTGAGGAGAAACAGGATATTTAGATAATCTTAGAGTATCTACTCAAAGTTATTTATGAAGACAAGGGGAAGATAGTAA
The DNA here is from genome assembly GCF_004348235.1 of Phoca vitulina. Taxonomy (NCBI): domain Eukaryota; kingdom Metazoa; phylum Chordata; class Mammalia; order Carnivora; family Phocidae; genus Phoca; species Phoca vitulina. The sequence goes on from NW_022589713.1 coordinate 50,008,862, forward strand.
CTTTACAGTGGAGAAACCTCACAGGCTGCACCCTAACCAAATGATCAAGGTTAACGTGTAACAACATAACAATGTCATAAACGCCTTACTACGGAGCACTGAGAAGGACAAAAAGTCATTTGTCCAAAATGCATAACCTCATTCTAATCACAAGAAAACATCAAACAAGCCCAAATTGATGGATATCTTAACAACATTCATGACCAATACTCTTTAAAATGTCAAGGTCATGGAAGATAAGGAAAAACTACAATACTGTCATAGATTTGAAGACACTAAGGAGAAATAACAACTCAATGATCTGTGAAATCCCAAAACAGGAAAAGGACATCAGTGAATCACTACTGAAATTCTAATAAGTTCTGTACATTAGATAATAGTATTATACTAAGGTTAATTTCTTGGTTTTAATCACTGTACTTTGGTCATGTAAGATGTTAGAATTAGATGAAGCTAAGTGGAAAATATGTGGAAACTTTCTGAATTATGTTTGCAACTTTTCTGTAAATCTAAAATTGGTTAAAAATAAAGTTTTGGGGCGCCTGGGTGGCTCAGTTGGTTAAGCGACTGCCTTCGGCTCAGGTCATGATCCTGGAGTCCCTGGATCGAGTCCCGCATCGGGCTCCCTGCTCGGCGGGGAGCCTGCTTCTCCCTCTGACCCTCCCCCCTCTCATGTGCTCTCTCTCTCTCATTCTCTCTGTCTCAAATAAATAAATAAAATCTTTAAAAAAAAAAATAAAAAAATAAAAAATAAAAAATAAAAATAAAGTGTTGGGTTTTTTAAAGAATTTATTTATTTGAGAGAGAGAGAGAGAAAGCACTAGTATGAGCAGGGGGAGGGACAGAGGGAGAGGGAAAAGTGGGCTCCATCTGGGACTCCAGGATCATGACCTGAGCCAAAGGCAGATGCTTAACCAACTGAGCCACCCAGGGGCCCCAAAAATAAAGTTTTTTTAAAAGGTATGATTCTGGGGTACCTGCCTAGCTCAGTCTGTAGAGCATGCCACTCTTGATCTTGGGGATATGAGTTCAAGCCCCATGTTGGGCCTAGACCTTACTTAAAAAATAAAATAAAATAAAATAAAATAAAGTAAAATAATATAAAATAAAATAATAAATTGAAATGTGTGGTTCTGTGAATGTCAGATGTAGTGTAAAAAAATAAAACATGTTTTGGTGTGAATACTTTATTGTATCTAACAGTTGTTATTAAATATACTTCATACTATTTTAAAGGGAAGGGGTTTTAAATTGTTGCCTTGATGAAGGATAGTTGGAAGAAAGGCAGGCAGACAAGGGGCCCCGACCCTAAGAGGAAACCACCCTTTAAAGGATTTTACACCGCCCTGAAAGGAGCCCTCCAACCTTGCCCATGTAATAGATAGATGACAAAAATCTGATTGGATGCCAGGCACAGGGAGGGTTAATCAGATTAAAACAGCCCACCAATAAGCCCATAAAAACCCCTAGAACTAAATGTCAAATTGGCAACCCTCTCGGGTCCCCTCCCTCTTTGGGAGCTTTGTACTATCACTTTGCTATCACTCAATAAACTTTGTTTTGCTGCCCACCAGTCTGTCTGGTCTACCTCTTCGTTCTTAAAAGCGGCATGGCCAGGAACCGTGGGCACTTAGAGGAGAAGAAATCCTGTAACAGCCTTATGTTTTAGTAAGAAATATGTCAGGAGTTTAGCTAAGCTAGCCATGCTATTGCTGCTTTAGCATTTATTTTGTTTAGCCAACCAGCCTGCCAGCGGGCTTAACTGACATTAGCCCCCCATGCAAGCAAGCACATGTCCTAGGTAATGGCCTGCAGAGTCACAAGCAAATGTAAGTTCCTGACATGACTTCCTCAACAGCCCTTGTGACCAACTGTCTGTCCTCTCTCCCAGAGCCTTTCTCTTGTGCACCCCATAGAGAAGACTCCCCTTGGATGGGATGCCTGGGTGGCTCAGTTGGTTGGGGGTCTGCCTTCGGTTCTGGTGGTTCATGATCCTAGTGTCCTGGGATGGAGTCCCACGTCGGGCTACTTGCTCAGCAGGGAGCCTGCTTCTCCCTCTGCCTGCCTCTCCCCCTGCTTGTGCTCTCTCTCTCTGACAAATAAAATCTTAAAAAAAAAACAAAAAAAACTCCCCATGGAGCTTCCCCAGACCACACTGTTTTGGGTTTGAATTGACCAATCCAGCCTTAGCCCAGGAACCCCAAAGCCCTCCCCACCCACAGGAAATGATGAAGGCATATGCCCCAGGTCCTCTCCCTCTCTGTTTGCACCCTACCTTGACCTTCCCAAGTGCTCAAGTGGCCCCTTGACACATACTGTGTACTTCCTCCAGATCTTGTGAGTAATAATCCTCTCTTTCAATTTCTCTCGTAATCTTTTGTTGAACCGTGGCAACATCCACATCTTACATTTCTTCAACAAATGTTAATCTAACAAAGTTATAACGAAAACATATTCTGGACTTCTAGAATAAGGAAAGGAAACTAAGAAAGTAGAGGTATAATGCAAGAAACCATGGTGGGGGGGAAGATTTCCACAAGCAAGATTAAGACATCGTGGACCCATTCCCCAGTGAAATTGGTGAACATTTTTTTAAAAAACAGACATAGGGGTGCCTGGGTGGCTCGGTCGTTAAGCATCTGCCTTCGGCTCAGGTCATGATCCTGGGGTCCTGGGATCGAGCCCCACGTCGGGCTCCCTGCTCAGCAAGGAGTCTGCTTCTCCCTCTCCCACTCCCCCTGCTTGTGTTCCCTCTCTTGCTATGTCTCTGTCAAATAAATAAATAAAATATTTAAAAAAATAAATAAACAGGGCGCCTGGGTGGCTCAGTTGGTTAAGCAACTGCCTTCAGCTCAGGTCATGATTCTGGAGTCCAGGGATCGATTCCCACATCGGGCTCCCTGCTCAGCAGGGGGTCTGCTTCTCCCTCTGACCCTTCCCCTCTCATGCTCTCTGTCTCCCATTCTCTCTCTCAGATAAATAAATAAAATCTTTAAAATAAATAAATAAATAAATAAATAAACAAACAAATAAATAAAAAATAAATAAAAAATAAAAAAAATAAAAAACAGACATAAAATCAGTCTTTGTTTTTCCCTGCCACTGTCACTGAGTCGTGCGGAGGCTCAGGTGCATTCAAGATTCGGCTCTACCAGTAACCCACTGCCATTACTGAGGAAAGCATGACTGCTGGAGGTGTAATGGGTGTTCATACTGCTGCCTTGCAAGATGTACTGAAGACCACCCTCATCCACAACGGCCTAGCACGTGGAATTCGCTAAGCGGCCAAAGCCTTAGACAAGCTCCAAGCCCATCTTTGTGCGTTTGTATCCAACTGTGATGAGCCTATGTATGTCAATTTGGTGGAGGCCCTTTGTGCTGAACACCAAAATCAACCTAATTAAGGCTGATGACAACAAGAAACTAGGGGGATGTGTAAGCCTCCATAAAGTTGACAAAGAGGGAAAACCCCACCAAGTGGTTGGTTGCAGTTGTGTGGTGATTAAGGACCATGGCAAAGAGTCTCAGGCCAAGGATGTCATCGAGGAATACTTCACATGGGAGAAATGAACAAATGAAAAACTTGGTTCTTGTTGAAAAAGAAAAACAACAAAATCAGTTAAAATCTCTAGAAATGGATCTAAGGACATATAGCCTATAAAAAGAAAAGAAAGAAAGAAACATTTACTAAAACAGAACAAACAAAAGCTACTAAAATTCAGTACAAACACTGAGTCTATGGTATTTAAGCTGAGACCCACTCCTCCTTCCCCCATTCCCGCTCGGCAAGATGAACACTCAAGACTGGTACATCCAAGAAAGAACACAGGGCTCTCTCTCCCGCCAGCTCCCAATTGGAGGGCTATTTCCTACGAACAGCAGGACATCAGCATTTCTCATCTTGTCCCCATCAACCTGTTGCGGAGGCTCACTTCCTGTGAGTGTGGCTGAGAAATGAGGGCTCCTTTCGTCTGCCCAGATCCTGCTCATGGGACTGAGGCTCTCTACTCTACTGTGGCGCCTCTGAGAGTCCACAGAGCTCTGATTGTCCTTGCCTCAGCTCACCAGGCAGTGGTTCCAAGCCGGAAGAGGCAAGCCAAGATGTGATGTTACTACCCCCTTTCTACTGAGTACTCAATTCCTAGGGCAAGAGTGTCACTCCGAGAGAAGTGTGCCACAGTCCCCACCCCCTTCAGAGTAATGGCTCAGAAATTTTGCCTAAGGGAAGAAGCAGGATGAAAAAGACAGCTCTTATTTTCTTCCCAAAGACACTGATTTCATCTGCTATCAATGTGGAGAAGTTCAAGCCTGAGGGTTCTCTCAGAAACAGTGGAGATTGTGGTGAAAGGCAACTGGGAGGAGAATGATGTATTTATTGGATACATAGGCAAAGTATAGGCCAGCTAGAAAACCTGGGAAAGGGAGCGGGGAAGAGCCTGCCTGGGATCTGAATAAACTCAAATACTGCTCTCAGGGGCGCCGAGGTGGCTCAGGCGGTTAAGCGTCTGCCTTTGGCTCAGGTCATGATCCCGGGGTCCTGGGATCGAGCCCCACATTGGGCTCCCTGCTCAGTGGGGAGCCTGCTTCTCTTTCTTCTGTTCCCCCTGTTTGTGTCCTCTCTCTCCTTGTCAAATAAATAAAATCTTAAAAAAAAAAATACTGCTCTCAAAAAACTATTTCATCAGGGCACCTGGGTGGCTCAGTAGGTTGAGGGTCTGGCTCCTGATTTCGGCTCAGGTCATGATCTCAGGGTCTTGAAATCAAACCCTGTGTCAGGCTCAGTGCTCCACGCTTGGTGTGGAGTCAGCTTGAAATTCTCTCTCCTTCTGCTCCTCCCAAGCTTGTTCTCCCTCTCTCTCTCTCTCAAAATAAACAAATAAAATCTTAAAAAAAAAAATCTATCCTGTCAAAGGAGACTGAATTGGATTGGGTTCCTCTGGGGAGCAATTTTTGCACCAGGGCTTTGCTGAAAACAATAGAGTAACCAGTGGGCAATTGGTGGAGTTTAACAGCAGTGTGGTCCGAGGAAGAGATATCAAAGAAAGCCCTGCCAAAACCTCCACATCCCAGGATGACTATGGACGACTGGGCTTCCGCCAGCCTCAGGACATTAGACCACAGGGAAAGGGGAGGATGGAGAGAGAATAGACTACACTAAAATAATCCAGTCAGTCACTAAACAAATAAACTAGCAAATAACAATAACAAGCCCTATTGGAGGGGTTACTGTGATATTATCTAAAATGTCCAGTTTCTGGGGCGCCTGGGTGGATCAGTCGTTAAGCGTCTGCCTTCGGCTCAGGTCATGATCCTGGGTTCCTGGGATCGAGCCCCGCATCGGGCTCCCTGCCCTGCGGGAAGCCTGCTTCTCCCTCTTCTACTCCCCCTGCTTGTGTTCCCTCTCTCGCTGTGTGTCTCTCTCTGTCAAATAAATAAATAACATCTTTTAAAAAAAATAAAATAAAATAAAAAAATAAAATGTCCAGTTTCTGACAAAAAAAAAAAAATTATGGTACATGCAAAGAAACAAAGTATGACTTAACATTGAAAAACAAAAAAAACAAAAAAACAGGCAACAGATACTGCAAGTGAGAGCAACCAGATGTCAGTTAACAAACAAAACCCTCCTAGTAGCCATTTGTTTTGTGTTGGTCCCAGCCTATAGATAGTGAAGCCACTGGCTAGAAATGCCTGGTACAACACCATTTCCCCAGTGTTGAAGCCAGACCAGCCCATGTGGTTCTTATGATTGCAAGATGCACCTCAGTAACAACCATCAGGAAACCTTGAAAAAAAACAAGGTTTATTACTGAGGAGTCCTGGAGGGTACATGGCACATCCAGGCCATACAGTGAGATCAGGGGTACAGACAGAGAGAGCATGGGCCTGGGGTTTTGCCTTTATTGGGGTCAGGGGTGGGTTGCCTAGGGTTTTACAGGTTCACTCTTTATTGGTGAATTTAAAACATAAAAGTAGGAATTAAAGTGCATGAAGAGAAAAACATGGCCCTTCAAACACTAGCAAACTATGCGGCAACATATAAAAATGCACCATGACCAAAAGAGATTTATCCTAGGAATGTGAGTTTGGTTTAACATCTGAAAAATAACTATTTTAATGCATCATATCACTAAAATGAAAAAAGAACCCATGATCATCTCAATAGACACAAAAAAGCATTTGATAAAATTCAACACCTTGTCATTAAAAAAGAAAAAAAAAAACACTCAACAAACTTCACAAACTAGGCACAGAAGGGAACCTGACAAAAGACCGTCTATGATAAAGTCACAACTAACATATTTAATGGTGAAAGACTGGATGTTTTCCCCCTAAAATCAGGAATAAGACAAGGATGCCCACCCTTGCTATTTTTGTAATAGAAGATTCTAGTCAGGGAAATTGGGCAAGAATAAAAAAAGGCATCCAGATTGGAAAGGAAGAAATAAAACTATCTCTATCCACAGATGATGTGGCCTTGTATATAGAAAATCCTAAAGAATTACCTGAAAAACTATTAGAACTAAGAGAAACCGTTTTATTTTCATCAAGGCTGCAGAATGCAAGATCAATTTTTTTCTATATACTTTCAATGAACAATCTGAAAATGAAATTAAGAAAATAATTCCATTTGAAATAGCATCAAAAAGAATACAATTCTTTGAAACACACTCACAAAACAAATATAACATTATATGCTGAAAATTATAAAATATTGTTGAAAGAAATTAAAGGATATCTAAATAAATTGAAAAAAATCCCATATTCATGGATCAGAAGACTTAATATTATAAAGGTGACAATACTCCCCAAATTGATCTACAGATTCAATGCAATATCTATCAGAATCCTAGCTGACTTTCTAGAAATTTACAAGCTGATTCTAAACTACATATAGTATTTCAAGAGCTTCTGAAAAACTCAAAACAACCTTGAAAAAGAACAAACATGGAGGACACACATTTCCTTATTTCAAAATACACTACAGAGTAATGGTAATCAAGACAGCATGGTACCGGCTTAAGATTAGACATAAACATCAATGAATAGAATTGAAAGCCCAGACACAAACCCATGTGTCTGGGTCTATTTATTTATTTGTTTGTTTGTTTGTTTTTATTACTAATATATAATGTATTATTTGTTTCAGGGGTACAGGTCTGTGATTCATCAGTCTTACACAATACACAGCGCTCACCACAACATATACCCTCTCCAATGTCCATTACCCAGCCACCTCATCCCCCCACCCCCCTCCCCTCCAACAACCCTCAGTTTGTTTCCTGAGATTAAGAGTCTCCTGGAGTACCTGGGTGGCTCAGTCGTTAAGCCTCTGCCTTCAGCTCAGGTCATGATCCTAGGGTCCTGGGATCGAGCCCCGCATGGGGCTCCTGGCTCGGCGGGAAGCCTGCTTCTCCCTCTCCCACTCCCCCTGCTTGTGTTCCTGCTCTCGCTATCTCTCTCTGTCAAATAAATAAATAAAATCTTTAAAAATTAAAAGAAAAAAAGAGACTCTTATGGTTTGTCTCTATCTCTGGTTTCATCTTGTTTCATTTTTTCCTCTCTTCCCCTATGATCCTCTGCCTTATTTCTTAAATTCCACATATCAGTGAGATCATATGATAATTGTCTTTCTCTGATTGACTTATTTCACTTAGCATAATACCCTCTAGTTCCATCCACATTGTTCCAAATGGCAAGATTTCATTTTTGATGGCTGCATAATATTCCATTGTGTATATGTACACCACATCTTTTTTTTTTTTAATATTTTATCTATTTATTTGACAGAGAGAGAGAGCACAAGCACGGGGAGTGGCAGGCAAAGGGAGAGGGAGAAGCAGGCTCCTTGCTGAGCAGGGAACGTGACACAGGGCTCGATCCCAGGACCCCAGGATCATGACCCGAACCTAAGGCAGACGCTTAACCCGCTGAGCCACCCAGGTGCCCCTACCACATCTTCTTTATCCATTCATCTATCAATGGACATCTGGGCTCTTTCCATAGTTTGGCTATTGTGGACATTGCTGCTATAAACATTGGGGTACAACTGCCCCTTCGGATCAATACATTTGTATCTTTGGGGTAAATACCCAGTAGTGCAATTGCTGGGTCATAGGGTAGCTCTATTTTCAACTTTTTGAGGAACCTCCATACTGTTTTCCAGAATGGCTGCACCAACTTGCATTCCCACCAGCAGTGTAGGAGGGTTCTCCTTCCTCCACATCCTCACCAACATCTATCATTTCTTGGCTTGTTAATTTTAGCCATTCTGACTGGTGTGAGGTGGCATCTCATTGTGGTTTTGATTTGTATTTCCTTGATGCCGAGTGATGTTCAACATTTTTTCATGTGTCTGTTGGCCATTTGGCTGTCTTCTTTGGAGAAAAGCATGTGACTCTTGATCTCAAGGTTGTGAGTTTGAGCCCCACATTGGGGATAGAGATTATATTAAAAATTTTAAGGGGCAGCTGGGTGGCTCAGTTGGTTAAACAACTGACTCTTAGTTTTGGCTCAGGTCATGATCTCAGGGTTGTGAGATCGAGCCCTGCATTGGGCTCTGAAGTCAGCAGGGAGTCAACTTCAGATTCTGTCTCTCCCTCTTCCACTGCACCTTCCCCTTTCTGGCACTCTCTTAAATAATAAATCTTTAAAGAAAAAAAATTTTTTAACAGTCTTGAGGTCTTTTATTTTCTTTACGTTTATCATGTCATGAATTCATAGGGAATGGGTTCCTGCAGTTCGGGCTCCTTTCCATTTGTTCTCATAAAATGTGCTTCTCTGGGTGGGGCAGGCTGGCACTTCAGTTGAACCCAAGTACCTTTCTTTTTGGCTTCCTTCTTTTTCTGATCATTTTCCTTCACACGCTTCAGGAAGCTATCTCAGCTCTTTGAGTGTTTAATATGCTCAATGCGTACATTAATTCTCTCGGCAAGAGTCTTGCCCTTGTTTGTTTAGAACAATGCCAACAACATGCTCAGTAACATTGTAGACTCTTCCAGTTTTGCCACGGTGACATTTGTGGGGCATTCCTTTTTGAACGGTGCCCATTCCCTTGATGTCCACAATATCACCTTCCTTGTAGATTCCCATGTATGTGGCCAAAGGAACAACTCCATGTTTTCCAAAAGGCCTAGAGAACATATAGTGGGTACCTCTCCTCTTTCCCTTTGTTTTGATCATTTTAGCAAATTACTGGAAGATGGCAGTTCCAGACGAAAGGAAAGCAGAAGTTTTTAAAAATAAAATATAAATGGGGGGCGCCTGGGTGGCTCAGTTGGTTAAGCGACTGCCTTCGGCTCAGGTCATGATCCTGGAGTCCCGGGATCGAGTCCCACATCGGGCTCCCTGCTCGGCAGGGAGTCTGCTTCTCCCTCTGACCCTCTCATGCTCTCTCTGTCTCATTCTCTCTCTCAAATAAATAAATAAAATCTTTGAAAAAAAAAAATATATAAATGGGACTCCTGGGTGTCTCAGTTGGTTAAGTTACTGACTATTGGTTTAGGCTCAGGTCATGATCTCAGGGTCATGGGATCTAGCCCCGTGTCATTGGGCTCTGTGTTCAGAGGGAAATCAGCTAGAGATTCTCTCTCTCCCTCTCCACCCCCACACTCCGTATCTCTCTTTCTCTCTCTCTAAAATAATAAATAAATAAATCTTTAACATAAAAAATAATAAATAAATAAAATATTAAATATTAAAAAGTTTTTAACTAAAATGGGCAAAGAAGGGAACCTGGCTAGTTTAGTTGGTGGAACATGTGATTCTTGGTGTTGGGGTCATGAATTAGAGCCCCATGTTGGGCATGGAGATTGCTTGAAAAAAAAAATAAAAATAAAATAAAATAAAATAAAATGGGCAAAGTAGCTTTATTCTTAATAGCCCCAAAGTGGAAATAACCCAAACGGCCATCACTTGATGAATTAATAAACAAATTGCGGTCATCACAAACAATGGAATATTAGTCAGCCATGAAAAGGAATGGAGTGCTGATATATGCTACTATATGGACAAACTTTGAAAACATGCTAAGTGAAAAAGCCAGTCACAGAAGGCATACATTGTATGATTCTCTTTGTGTGAGATGTCCAGAATAGGCAAATCCTCCAATAGTCAATTTGAGACATAAAGCAGATTAGTGATTACCAGGAGCCACGACGTGGGAGGAGCAGGAGAGAACTAGTAATGTGTGCAGCATTTCTTTGGGGAATGATGAAATATTTTGGAATTAGATAGTGGTGATGGTTGCATAACTTTGTGAGATACTAAAACCCACCAAACTGTACATTTTAAGTGGGTGAATATGAATTATATCTCAATATAGCTATTTCCTTAAAAAGGAAACAAGAATAAGCAAAGAAATTGGCGAACATGAGGATATATCTAAAATACATACAGAACAACAACTAAATAAGGGATTAAAAGCATGGTAGAGGGGCGTCTGGGTGGCTCAGTCGTTAAGCGTCTGCCTTCGGCTCAGGTCATGATCCCAGGGTCCTGGGAGCGAGCCCCGCATCGGGCTCCCTGCTCAGAGGGAAGCCTGCTTCTCTCTCTCCCTCTCCCACTCCCCCTGCTTGTGTTCCCTCTCTCGCTGTGTCTCTCTCTGTCAAAAAAATAAATAAAATCTTTAAAAAATAAATAAATAAAAAATAAATAAAAGCAGGGTAGAATTATAATAACAAACAATCATTGGAGTTGTGTGCTTCCACAGGCACACATGGGATAATTTTAATTTCAAAAAGGTTAAGGACTGCAGTTGATTAAAACATATTGAATATATAAAAAGTCATGAGTTCAGAATAATTTTTTAGAAAGGAAATAGTCCTGGAGATAGCCAGGCCATCAACTTATTCCTCTGAAAATTGTTAATTATAGGGAAAGAACTAAACATTTCTGCTTTTCTAATATAAATAGAATTTCAGTATAACCTAATATCCCCGTGGATAAGGGAAAGTGTTTCAATACAGAAGAATTCCAGCTAGGGCTGGGATTAGGGTAAGGTGAGTCAAGTGCCTAGGGTAGAAAATTTAATAAGGTACTCACCTTGCCCTGATTTTAGTTAATAAATGCAGGAGTGTCCAAACTAGAAAATTGTTTCAACCATTAGTGAAATAACTGATTCAAGCACTAGTCATTAATGCTGCTAAAATAACTACAAGAAAAACTGATAGGAAATGTATAAAAATCAGGCTGTCACCATCCAAACCCAATGATCAATCTTAATGCCACAAAAAGTGAGACAACCAACATCGCATGCCTCCTGAGTGGGTACAGAAAGTACATAGCATCACTTAGTAAGGATTCTCAGGAAAAAAAATTTGAGTCATAATACAATCAAACCAGGCACCTGGCTGGCTCAGTCAGTGGAGGATGTGACTCTTGATCTCGGGGTTGTGAGGTTGAGCCCCATATTGGGGGTAGAGATTACTTAAAAATAAAATATTTAAAAAACAATAATAGGGGCGCCTGGGTGGCTCGGTCGTTAAGCGCCTGCCTTCGGCTCAGGTCATGATCCCGGGGTCCTGGGATTGAGCCCCGCATCGGGCTCCCTGCTTGGTGGGAAGCCTGCTTCTTCCTCTCCCATTCCCCCTGCTTGTGTTCCTGCTCTCGCTGTCTCTCTCTCTTTGTCAAATAAATAAATAAAATCTTAAAAAATAAAACAAATAATAATAATAATAATAATAATGCAGTCAAACCTTTAAAACTGACCCCTAGTCCACAGGAAATATTGAGCATAAAGGATGCAGTCCACAAGGAAGCAATATACAAGATCTCAAAGGAGGGACTTTCTATCAGACTCTAATTTCATCAGCAAGTCAATGAAAGGAAAAATAAAAGGTGAGGGGACTGTTCTAGATTAAGAGAAACATAAGACTTAAAAGACTTATGAGAAACACAAGAGACGTAACAACCAAATAAAACGGATCCTGTTTGATCTTGATTCTAAACAGAAATTACAAAAAGAATTTTTTATACAATCAAGGAAATTTGAGTATGGCTTGGTAATTGAATAATATTAAATAATTATTTGCATTTTGTTAGATGTGATAATGGATTGTGGTCATGCAAGAAAATATTTGGAGATTTCTTTTTGAGTTGCATACTGAAGTATTTAGAATTGAATGGTACAATGTCTGGGATTTGCTTTAAAATACTCCAACAAAAAACATAACAAGGGGGAAGGGGTAAATGAAACAAGTCTATGGTTAAATGAAGCTAAGGGATGGACACAGGGGGTTTGTTATACTTTCTAGTTTGGGGCATGTTTGGAAGGTTTCACAATAAAAATCCCGAAAATATGGGTACCCCATTATTCAGCTAAATCCCACTGTGTAGTATGTATCCTAGAGAAACTCTTATAGCTGTGCCCATGTTCAAGAGTGAGTTGTGCTTTGTAAAATGAAAGGGTAAAGTGTCAACAGCCATACCCCATTCCTCCTAGTTAACAAAATCCTGATTTTATCTACCCCTCACAGAAATACTTTGTGAATACTGTGTGAGGATCCAAGGCATGCTTTGGAATCTCATTTCTTCTTACCAGTAATTCATGCAGTGGCAGGCAGGCAACAACTTTGCCAATGAAAACGAAGGGAAATCTTGATGAGAGTCTAGGGAAGTTCCACCATACTTCATTGATTCCAAGGCACACAATCTTTCTTTCATTTCTGAAATTTGCAGGCTTCTCACAACTGATAGCATGTCGCTGGATGGCTGGTGCAGTGTGTTTGTCAACCCTGCGTGTGTACAAACATGATCTGGAAACCTACCCTTTGTGCCATCTGGTAAGATCCAGAAAGTACTAGAATTACAACTTGCAGAATGGGTGTTCCTGAGACCATAGTGGCACATTCTGTGAGGAGATACTGCACTGCCAGTTCCTTATAGCACAGAGGGTAACATTTTGGGGGGAAACATGGACGTGGAAGGCTCTGATTTGAAAAGTGATTTAGAGTGGAACTCTGATGAGAAGACATTCTGAAAATACCCTTAACCAATTTATTTCATTTCTACTTTCCTATTTTGTATACTCAAGAGTAATATATAATTTTAAAAATTTTATGTCTAAGTTTAAAAGGGCTATTTTTAAGAGTATAAAACAAAACTTCTAAGGGATAAGAAAGTACTGTCAGTTTAAGTGTTGGAATTTTGGTTTTTTTAGTAGTTAAAAAAATGTGTGCCTTCCCACTGATGGAATGTGGTACCTATCTGTTAGAGAATAAGGCTAGAAAATAGAAATTCTTTTTGCTCCCCTTCTTGCTTTGGATACTGTCCGGCAAGGGCACAGCTGTGGCAGTTACCTGGGACCACCAGGGGGAGACCAAAAGGATCCCAGGGATGCCCAATTGCATCCTGACATTGCTGAGTCGCTAATCTAGCAATGGAACATCCTACTTGCAGATTCCCATCAATGAGATAAGTAATGCCTATATTACTTATAAAACTTTTACTTAGGAATCATGCTACAAAAGTATACTGAAGTGATAATCATTTAGTAGAATACTGAACATTTTAAAATACACTATAAAGTTTAATGTAAATATATATTTTTTATATTTTAACATATATTTTATATAAATATAAACATATTTTATATGAATACTATGTATTTTATAAATATATATTTCGATATCAAAAAGATAATGTTGAGTTAAAAAAAGCAAGTTTCAGAATAATATCTGTGCAATACTTATATAAAGTTGAATGATTCATAATGTATTGTTTATATGTTTTAAACATGGACTAGAAGGATACATACTATCTTTAGCATAGTGGGTATGCTAAAGATACTCACTGGGGGGGCGCCTGGGGGGCGCCTCTGTGCCTTCGGCTCAGGTCATGATCCCGGGGTCCTGGGATGGAGCCCTGCCTTGGGCTCCCTGCTCAGCGGGAAGCCTGCTTCTCCCTCTCCCACTCACCCTGTTTGTATTCCCTCTCTCGCTGTCTCTTTCTGTCAAATAAATAAATAAAATCTTTAAAATACAAAAAGATACTCACTGGAAAGGGAGTAAGGGAAATGCAATCAGGAAGGGAATATAAAATGGACTCATCTGTACCAATAATGATTTGCATATTTTTTCAAAAGAATATCCAAAGCAAATGTGGCAAATATTAACTTTGTTAAATCTGAGGGGTAGGGGCGCCTGGGTGACTCAGTCATTAAGCGTCTGCTTTCAGCTCAGGTCATGATCCCAGAGTCCTGGAATCAAGCCCCGCATCGGGCTCCCTGCTCGGCGGGAAGCCTGCTTCTCCCTCTCCCACTCCCCTGCTTGTGTTCTCTCTCTCACTGTATCTCTCTCTGTCAAATAAATAAAAAGTCTTTAAAAAACAACAACAACAAATAAATCTGAGTGGTAAATAAACTTGTCATATTCTTCATTTTATGTTTGTGAAATATCTCATCATTATGATGATGAGGATAAAAAACCCTAGTCACCGGGGCGCCTGGGTGGCTCAGTCGTTAAGCGTCTGCCTTCGGCTCAGGTCATGATCACAGGGTCCTGGGATCGAGCACCACCTCGGGCTCCCTGCTCAGCCAGGAGCCTGCTTCTCCCTCTCCCACTCCCCCTGCTTGTGTTCCCTCTCTCGCTGTCTCTCTCTCTCTCTGTGTGTCAAATAAATAAATAAAAATTTTTTAAAAACCCTAGTTACTTAATTTTCCCATGTTTATAATTGAAATAATCTCAAAGTCATAGTTTAGAGCATAATAAAAGTATGTTTAACATACATACATTTTTTTCTTCACTTGTAAATTAGAAATGTCCACTGGAGATGGCGCCAAAGAGTCATGAAAAACACTAGGCTATATGACAGACTAATTCTCTTAAAGGTACTAGATATAATTGTGAAAATCCCATGTATACTATTAAGACTTCTATCAACAATATCTTGTATTTGCATATTAGTGGTTCAGAAATAATGATAAGGACACAAATCTAAAAGCCAACAAACTTTGTAGGACACCTCCACAAAGAATAAAGAACCTTAGGATGAGAAGAGACTCCCCGACTCAATATGTTGTGTTTTGTTTTGTTTTAAAGATTTTATTTATTTATTTGACAGAGAGAGACACAGTGAGAGAGGGAACAAAAGCAGGGGGAGTGGGAGAGGGAGAAGCAGGCTTCCCACAGAGCAGGGAGCCTGATGCAGGGCTCGATTCCAGGATTCTGGGATCATGACCTGAGCCGAAGGCAGACGCTTAACGACTGAGCCACCCAGGCGCCCCTCAGTATGTTGTGTTTAAGTCTTTTGCCAAAGGATTTCTATTGGTCAGGGTCTAACCAGGAAAATAGAAACCACTCTCAGCATTGAAAACAGGGGAGAAAACCCCGGAGGGAACTTAATACTGGGAAGTGGATAGAGGAGCCAAGAAACCTGGCAAGGCAGTGAGGCAACCCAGCCCTTAACAGAGCGGGACACCACTACTGCCTCCTGCTGGAGCAGGGGGGAAGGACAGGAAGCACGAGGTGTTCCTGGAGTCCAAGGGCTGGGGTCACTGAGCAAAACCAGAACTACCCTGAGCCTGTTGAGGGATGAAGCCTTTCCCAGAAAGACTACCTGAAGCAGAGAAAGAAGAGGAGAAATACCCCTGGTTTCTCCCTTCCTCTTGCTTTCCGTTTTCCCAATGACGCCTCCCACTGGCTGGACTTAGCCAGAAATCAGCTGACCTGGGAGCCTGGGAAACAGCCTATAGGAGTCAGCCCCCTGAAAGTACAGCGGAGCGGAGCAAGGGCAAAAATGAAATCTGAGGGCAGAGAGGATCCATCCCACTAGTTGAAAACTTAATTAGTTATAGTTAAATTTTCTTGTTTCTCGTATTTCTTTTCCAGAATGGTTCTCAGGCGCCTGAGTGGCTCAGTCGGTTGGGCGTCTGCCTTCCAGTCAGGTCATGATCCCGGAGTCCCAGCATGGAGTCCTACATCGGGCTCCCTGCTCCCTGGGGAGTCTGCTTCTCCCTCTGACCCTCCCCCCTCTCATGCTTTCTCTCTCTGGCTCTCTCTCTCTTAAATAAATAAAATCTTTAAAAAATAGTAACAAAATAAGATAAAATGGTTCTCAACTCCTATATACCTAGAGTTGCCAGATTTAGGGAGTGGGAGGGAGAGACACGGATGCCAGTTGAATCTGAATTTCAGATAAAGAATGCAATATTTGGAATATATTTATAACAAAAAATTTTTAGTATTTATCTGAAATTCAAATTTAACTGGGCATCCTGTGCTTAAAATTGTATCTTGCACACTGTGTACCATATACCAAGTATAACTGAAATGCTTTAAAAACAAAACTAACTTATACACCCAACTATACAAAAACCAGAACTTACCCTAACTTCCACATCTGTAAGACAGTGGGAAAGACTATTTCACAAAATTGGATAATGCCACTGTGCTCCAAACATTCTGGTGACAGAGCCTTTGGATACAGGGCCAGACATAGGGTAAAGCAAGTGAGGCACTGACCTTGGGTGCAAACTTTAATGGGGTGCCAAAAAACTTAGTAAGTAATCAAGATAAATAATATGTTAATGCAATATTTTTAAATAAAAATGAATACAAAAAATCCACAAAGAACAAAATATTGAAAATTTTAATATGACAGGATCAGTAACAGTGCTGTGCTGAGACATATTGAAACCTGAGAAAAGAGGAAAAATCAGTCTTTACTTACTTTAAACCTGTCTTTACTTAAAATATTGATATACTGCTCATCATGAATATATTAACTCCTGATTTCTAAAAACATTGCCTTAAAATATTATTTGTCTTAATTAGGGAATTTTTTGGCACTTCCTTAAATTTTTCCACCTGAAATGAGTGTTCAGCACTGTTTGGATCCATTTCAGGGTTACACAAAATTCGCCAGATTTGTGTCAAATGATTACTGGCACATTTTAAGTTGGCAAATAGTTTTGCCTTTGAAGCTTGATTTGAATAGCCAGTGAATGAAAAGTGAAGCTGGGACAGGAGCTTGATGTCCATCCCTGTGGATGTAACTGCTTTGGCAAAGTGGGTAGAAATTTACGCTTTCACATCTTTGTAGTATTTCTTGGTAATTATCTACTCACTGTGATGAATTGGTTGCAAAATAACTTGTAGTTTCCACCAGAAATTTGATTATGGGAATAACACTTGATTTAGCCCTTTGTATCCTAAAAAAAAAAAAAAAAAAAGCCAGATCTAGAGTCGAAGAACTCTTTTCAAGTTCTAGTTCTGACACTTACTAGCTGAGCAAGCTGATTCATTGATTTACTTCTTGGAGCCTCAATTTCTTCACCCTTAAAATGGGTTTGAATATCCATATTACAACAATGTTGAGGAAGAAAAGAAACAATCATTGCAAAACCTCTTTATGAAATTGTAAAAGACCATTCCGAAGTGTCAAAACTCCTGATACACTGAAGAATTCTAATCTTGGAGGGGGGGAGGGGCAAAGGGTGAGGGAGAGAGAATCTTAAGCTCCAGTGTGGAGCCCGATGTGGGGCTTGATCTCACCACCCTGAGATCACGGCCTGAGCCGAAATCAGGAGTTGGATGCTTAACCGACTGAGCCCCCCAGGCCCCCCAGAATTCTCATTATCGTAAAGTCCTGTTGCATTCATAGATATTGGCATGCTTGCTAAGTATCAATATAAGGATGATATTTATAAAGACAGTATTTGGAGATTATAACTGAGGTGATGGAGAGGGGATTCATATCGAGAGATTGTTTCCATAGTGCAAGAGAAGATTTGCATATTGCTGGTATAGTCTTTGGCCATCAGGAACATCTTCTTGAGAAAATGATGCCCATGTTTCCTGGTAAGGAAACGGCTTTAGCTACAAAAGAGGGTGTGTACGGGATGGAAACTGAAAAGGGATTATAGGCAGGTCATGAAAGGTCTTAAAAGTCATTTTTTTTTTTTTAAGATTTTATTTATTTATTTGACAGAGAGAGACAGCGAGAGAAGGAACACAAGCAGGGGGAGTGGAGGAGGGAGAAGCAGGCTTCCCGCCGAGGAGGGAGCCTGATGCGGGGCTTGATCCCAGGACCCCAGGATCATGACCTGAGCTGAAGGCAGACACTCAACGACTGAGCCACCCAGGCGCCCCTTAAAAGTCATTTTAAGGAGTTTGGAATTGGTACTAAAAGCAATGAAGTGTTTTAAATGGATGTGGACATGATCAGATTAGCATTAAAAAACCTATCTCAGGGCGCATGGGTGGCTCAGTCTGTTGAGCGTCTGCCTTCAGCTCAGGTCAGGATCCCAGGATCCTAGGATCGAGCCCCACGAGCAGGGAGCTTGCTTCTCACTCTGCCTCTGCCCGCCACTCTGCCTGCTTGTTTGTGCTCTCTATCTCTCCGTCAAATATATAAATAAAATCTTCAAAAAAAATAAAAATAAAAAACCTATCTCTGGCTAAATGAAGACATTCTGGAAGGGGAAAGACAGGATGACAAGGTTGCTGTGGCACTTGTCTCAGAGGCGATAATGACTTGGGAGTAGAGTGGCAGTGAAAATGGAAGGATCCATCATACGGAGGAGGTAGAATCCACAGACCTCGGTTGGCTGGTTGAACCAGATGGGGAATGAAGAACTGGGAGATGGTGTTTCAGTTATCTATTGCTACACCCTCAAATTTAGTGGTTTAAAAGAACAATTTTGTACATCCACATGCAAAAGAATGAGGTTGGGGGGGCGCCTTGGTGGCTCAGTAGGTTAAGGGTTTGGCTCTTAATTTTGGCTCAGGTCATGATCTCAGGGTCATGAGATTGAGCTCCGTGTGCGGCTCTGAGCTGGGTGTGGAGCCTACTTGGGATTCTCTCTCTCTCTCTCCAACTGCTCCCCCCACAACAACAACAACAACAACAAAAATCTTTCTTTTTTTTTTGGAGAGAGAGCGCATGTGTTCAAGAGGGATGGGGCGGGGAGGGGCAGAGGGGAAAGGGAGACAGAGAATCTCAAGCAGGCTCCATGCCCAGCACAGAGCCGGGCCCAGGGGCTGATCTCATGACCCTGAAATCATGACCTGAGCTGAAATCAAGAGTCAGATGCTTAACTGACTGAGCCACCCAGGCGTCCCTTCAAAATAAAATCTTTAAAAAAATTGTTAGAATTAGAAATTGGTAATGATTGTACAACTTCATGAATGTACTAAAAACCACAGAACTGCACACTTTACAAGGATGAATTGCATGGTATGTTAATTATATCTTAATTTTTAAAATTAGATTTAAGAAATGCAACAGCAATGCCTTATTATTTTTGCCATCCTGGGGGTTGACTGAGCAGTTTTTCTAGTTCGTATGGTATTAGATAGGATCATTCATGTGACTACATTGAGCTGGCAGCTGAGTTGAGCTGGAAGTTTCAAGAAGGCTTCATTTTTGGGGTGTCTGGGTGGCTCAGTCAGTGGAATGTCAGACTCTTGGTCTCAGCTCAGGTCATGATTTCTGTGTCCTGGGATCAAGCCCGGTGTCAGGCTCCATGCTCAGCCTCCCCCTCTGTCCCTTTCCCTCTCCCTCCCCCTCTGCCCCTCTCCCAGCTCACACGTGCTCACTCTCTCTCTCAAATAAATAATTAAAATTTTTTTTAAAAAAGAAAGAAAAGAAGAAGGCTTCATTCTTATGTCTGGAACCTTGGTGCTTGCTGTCAGTTGAGGCATCTTGGGTCTCCTTCATGTGGTCTCTCTCCAGCAGGACAGCCTGAGCTTCCTTACACCTTGGTGGCTGAGAACAAGAGAGGAAAAGTGGAAGCTGCAATACTTTTGAAGGACTAGCCCAAAACTGGCTCACCATCACTTGAGCATCCTGTTGGTCAGAGCAACTCACAGCTCAGTTTCAAAGGGAGAGGGAGAGCAGCATGTGCGTATTGGGACAGGTGTAACTGCCGACAACTATCTTTGCAGACAGTCTTGCAAGGAAAGTGACAAGGACCACATCCAGTTTGAGGCGCTGTTCACTGGCTGGAGGGGAAGTGCGGTGCCAAGGTTGGTGACAGAACAGAGTCCCACTGAGATTTTCCACCTCCCACTTTGTTTTTTTTTAAAGATTTTATTTTTAGGGGTGCCTGGGTGGCTCAGTCCTTAAGTGTCTGCCTTGGGCTCAGGTCATGATCCCAGGGTCCTGGGATCGAGCCCCGCATCGAGCCCCGTATCGAGCCCCGCATCTGGCTCCCTGCTCAGCGGGAAGCCTGCTTCTCCCTCTCCCACTCCCCCTGCTTGTGTTCTATCTCTCCCTCTCTCTCTCTGTCAAATAAATAAATAAAAACTTTATTTTTTTATTTTTTAAAAGATTTTATTTATTTATTTGACAGAGAGAGACCAGCGAGAGAGGGAACACAAGCAGGGGGAGGGGGAGAGGGGGAAGCAGGCTCCCCGCAGAGCAGGGAGCCCGATGCGGGGCTCGATCCCAGGACGCTGGGATCATGACCTGAGCCGAAGGCAGACGCTTAACCATCTGAGCCACCCAGGTGCCCTAAATAAAATCTTTTAAAAAAAAAGATTTTATTTTTTTAAGTAATCTCTACACACAATGTGGGGCACAAATCCACAACCTCAAGATCAAGAGTCTCATGCTCTACTGACTGAGCCAGCCAGGTGCCCCCCTCCCCCACTTCTGAATTAACACCTTTCCATCACTGATGTCACCCTATCTGTGAACAAAGGATAGCTGCCAATACTGAAAGTTGAGAGACCTAAGATGTCTTCAATGTAGGAAATTCTAGAACCTTTAAAGCTGAATGTGGTGGTTAAGATAATAGTCACTTATTTGTCTTGTGACTTGGGAAAGTGGGTTAACACCTGTGCCTCAGTTTCCTTATCTATGAAATGAGGAAGAAGAACAAGAAAAGTGACCACCTGTGAGAAACTAAAAAAATGACTCTGTTGACATCTAGGTCCTGCTAAGAAAATAAAAATAATTCTTCATAGCAGAATGTTCCCAAATGGACATAAACAATCACAGAATATGAACAATGTTCAGAGAAGTTTACAGCATGACTGTGTTTGAAACAAAACAAAAAACAAAGCCCTCCACAACTGTAAAAATGAGGGAACACCCCCTTCTTCTAACATGAGTGATGCTGCCCCTTGACCAATGACAACTCTAGCCTTGCTTTAATCCTCCTGCCTCCTAGATAAAAATTAAGACCCTTAATCACTGAACTGCCTGTTTCCTGAGTGAATCTAATTCTAAATTGCCCCCTCCACCTGCCTAATCCCTCTTTAAAATCATCCAGCACAAGTCCAAATTATTTATGAGGTTCCACCTAATTCCCTTTTCTTGAGAGGATCCTTCCTTAAGCAAGATCAGTAAGCACTTCAGGCATCTTTTTATGTGAGCTCTAACATGTTGGGGAGAAAGAATCTCCTCTGCCCTTCAGAGTTCCTCTAGCTGGACTAAGAATCAAACTGAGATGAGACAGATTAGTGGGGAAAAAATCAACTTTAATAGCATACATATGAGCAGTCCACACAGACATGGAAATTCCAAAGACAGTGAGTCACATGAGGCTTATATGAGCTAAGGAAAGGGGTAGGGGTCTGAAGATACAAAGGGAGAAAAAGACCTTTAGCAGGAAGGTGGGAAGAGATGTTTGGAAAATAAAGATGTTTGCCCTATGCCAAAGTGACCCATCTTGGGTCAGCCTGCCCTTGGCCCCTACAAACATATACATCAAAATATATACTAGAATATTCATATTGGCCTTATTCAATACAGACAATAAAATGAGCACATAAATTACAGAATAATTAACATAATGGAACATTACATAACAATGAGAAACAAGCTACAAACTCAACAACATGGATGAATCTCATATTGTTGAGCAAAAGAAGCTAGACTCCAAGAAAAATGTACTGTATGGGGATGCTTGGGTGGCTCAGTCGGTTAAGTGTCCAACTCAGGTCATTATCTCAGGTTTGTGGGACTGCGCCCTGAATCAGGTCCATGCTCAGCAGGGAGTCTGCTTGAGATTTTCTCCCTCTCCCTCTGTCCTTCCCCCAACTCTTGCATGCTCTCTCACTCTAAAATAGATAAATAAGGTGTGCCTGGGTGGCTCAGTCACCTTTGGCTCAAGCCATGGTCCCAGGGTCCTGGAATCAGGCCCTGAATCAGGCTCCCTGCTCAGTGGGGAGTCTGCTTTTCCCTCTCCCTCTGCCCCCTCCCCCACTCGTGCTTTCTCTCTCCCTTGCTCTCTCTCTCAAGTAAATAAATAAAATCTTTAAAAATAAAATAAAATAAAATAAAATAAATAAGTCTTTAAAAATATATATATAGGGGCCCCTGGGTGGCTCAGTCGATAGCATCTGCCTTCAGCTCAGGTCACAATCCCAGGGATCGAGCCCTGCATTGGGGTCCCTTGTCTGCGGGAAGCCTGCTACTCCCTCTCCCACTCCCCCTGCTTGTGTTCCTTCTCTCGCTGTGTCTCTTTCTGTCAAATAAATAAAATCTTTAAAAAAATAAAACAAAATAAAATAAATATATATATGCTGTATGGTCCATTTGTATTAAATTTGAATACAGGTGAAACTAATCCATGGTGTTAGCCATTAGTTTAGTGACTACCCTTGTGGAGAAATGGGAGGAGGCATTAGGGGGGCCTCTAGTTGCAAGTAGTTTGTTGTCCTTTCTCTGGGCGCTAGTTATGTGGATATGTTGAAAATTCAATAAACTGTACTTATGATTTGTGCACTTTTCTATGTGAATGTTAATGTGAATAAAAAAGGTTTTTTTAAAAGTGGGCAACCACTTAAAAGGGACATAGGAGCCTACCTGAAAAAGCTCCCAATTAATAAAGCTGAAACAATTTCAGCAACAAAGTAACTTAATATCGAATTGTAAACACAATCATGAGTCCATACTCATAAAATTTATGGTTAAATAAGTAACTAAATGGGGGAGAAGAGACAAATCTCCCTTAGAGAAGGTTATCTACATATATACTCCTCACTGCAGGAGGTAGAGTTTAAAACATCCTCCACTCCCCAACCTGAGTGTGAACTGCACTTAATGACTCACTTCCAAAGAGTAGAGTGTGGAAGTAACTTTACAGTGGAGAAGACTGGCAGACCCTACCTGAGCCAGGTGATCAAAGTTAACATCATCATTTGCTAGCATGTAATCTTAATTTGATGTGATGAGAATGGCAAGTCACCTCTGGTTTTCCTCCTAAAAACCCATAATCCTAGTCTAACTGTAACTGAACTCAAGGGGTGCTGCACTTGGGGTGCATCAAATTGAACATAACCCAAAGAAGTGTTGAAAGCAAAGAGCTTTTTGTTTTCAAGAAATTTTTTTAAAATTTCATTTATTTAATAGAGAGAGGGAGGGAGTGCAAAGAGGGAGAGTGAGAGGGAGAAGCAGATCCCCCACTGACCAGAGAGCCTGATGTGGGATCTCAATCCTGAGATCATGACCTGAGCTGAAGGCAGACACTTAACCAACTGAAGCACCCAGGTGCCCCAAAAGCAAAGAACTTTTTATTACTCGTTACTTGTAAGGAGACTGTTCTCAAAGCACTGTCTTCCTATGGATTAGTACAGGATGCTTTTAGTCACTGTATTAGTGGGCAGGGCAGGTAGCTTGCATATACATTAAGGAACTTATATATGTTCTATTACTTACGCTCCTTGCTTCACCTATGCTTGTCTAACACATTAACATGCTAGTGCATATAGGTATGTTCAAGAAATGGCAGAAAACCCCACCTATAGGAAGAGATCTTAGTATTATAATGAGCTAAAGGCAACTTTAAGACAACTTGGGGAAAAATAATAATAAATAAATAAATAAATAAATAAATAAATAAAGGGGCTCTCGGCTGGCTCAATTAATAGAGCATGCAGCTCTTGATCTCGGGGTTGTAAGTTCAAGCCCCATGTTGGGTATCGAGATTACCTAAAAATAAAATCTTCTTGGGGGCACCTGGGTGGTTCAGTCAGTTAAGTGTCCGACTCTTGATTTTGGTTCAGGTCATGATCTCAGGGTTGTGAGATGGGCGTGGAGCCTGCCTAAGATTTTCCCTTTCCCTCTCTAATAATAATAACAAAAATAATAATAAAATAATACAATCTTAAAAAAAATAAAAAGACAACTCAGTGGGGCTTCTGCATAGATCCTCAACTCTAGTCCTGCTCAAACTGTCTCATGTAAGGGGCTATCATGTGAAACACCTAGCCGGGTAGTCTCCTTGGCTGGAACTGCTGGTTCTGCAAAACAAAACACATTCCTCCCCTGCTTTTGTCCCTTCCCGCTCCTCCCTTCTTCTGAGAGCTTTTAGCCCTCTGATCTAAGTAACTTCCCTGCTGCATCCTAGCTAACAGGGGCAGGGGTGTCCTGAGAAGGTAGACCCCATTGATTGAAGGCCCCGAAGTCATGTTAGCAGGTGTCCTGATGCCATGCCACTTTGTCTGGTCCTCTGTAGGTCTTTTCCATTTCAAGAGACTTGGAATCTAAAATATACCTTTATTCTTTATGCTAAAGATTTCATTAGATATATTTGATAATTGTTATCTCTAGGATAGTGCTGATTAACTACTTGTCCCACAGGTTGCTTTGAAAGATAAAGCAGGCATTCCTATCCCTGGAGGCTAGGCCTGAGTGTTCCTTGTTTGGTCCTGCTGTGCCTGGGGACAATTTGCTTCTGTTCTGAATTGACAGGATGAATGTCTGGGTGCCAGCTTCATAACCATGAAGAAAATAAATCAAATCAAATGTGCAGTCTTCAAAAATCCTGACCGGTACTCCTTAAAGCTGTCAAAATCATCAAGGACAAGAGAAATCTGAGAAACTATCACAGTCAAGACTAGCCTAAGAAGACATAATGAATGTAATGTGATGTCCTTGACAGAATGCTGGAACAGAATGGGGACAGTGGGGAAAATTGATGAAATTACAAAAAATATATGGTAATGTACCAATCAAGGTCGTTTCTTAGATGTGACGGATGTACCAGTTATTTAGTCAAAATCTATGATGCTCACAACACGGGAAACTAGGTGGGGAGTATACAGGAACTCTATGTATCATCTTTGCAATTTTTCTGTAAATATAAAACTATTCTAAAATAAAATGTTTTGTTTACGGGAATTGCAACAGTGTCTTCTCACAGAATTGGGAGAAATCAGTGAAAGCGTACAGGTGTCAGGTGTTATTATTGTGATTTTACGTAAAACGCGGGAGGAAAGCTCTGACACTTAGGAATTTTAACCAGGATAAGCAAGGGGTAATCGCGTGCAGATCCCTCCCTGGCTACCCAGCACACGCCCACAACCCCGAGTGAGGATCCGTCCGGTCGGGCGCGCACGCATACGCACACGCACACGCCGCCGGGGGCGGGGCGCTCGGGGGACGCCTGCGTGGGGCGGGGCCAGCCGCAGTTCCCACACCCGCGGCGGCCCCCGGAAGTGGTGTGTACCAGGATGCCGTGGAGCGGAAGCTGTCCCTGGCGGGAGTCAGTGGGGCTACCCGGCCTGAGACTCTGCCTCTTGTTGCTAGACGACGCGAACTAGCCTTCGTCACTTCCTCAGCCCGCCGCCTCCCCACTCCCCAGGCCGGAACCCAGGGGCCCGGAGCCGGGGTGGGCTCGTCTTCCGGGGTCCAGGACCGCAGCTAGCTCGGCAGCTGGAATCGAGGCCACGCCACCTGCGGGGAAGAACCTAAGCTGGGGTGGGAAGATGGCTGCAGACAAGCCTGCAGGTGAGGCTCCCACGCCCCGTGTGCTGAAGCGGTGGGACACGCAGGGGTGGGCCGACCCTGGCGCTGAGTCTGTGGGGACTAGGGGGTGGGGGCCCGAGGGCGATTTTAATTTGGGTGTGCATTTCTCTCCCCCGTCCTCTCCCTCGACCGTCCCATATGTGAGTCTTTGGGCCCCAGATCGATAGTTTGTTTTTGGTTTTGTTTTTGTTTTTGTTTTTATCTAAGTGCAGTATGAAGCCACTACTGACCGCCTTTGCCCCACTCTCCAGAATATCTGACTTAAATTTATTTAACCACTTCACAGGCTTTTCGGTTTTCCAGTGGGGAAGGCAGAACAAGCAAAGTTCACCCTGGAGCACACAGCTGCCTTAAGTCCCCTGGCTCAGGATAAGACTCACCTGGGCTGTTTTGCCCCACATAAGCCTGCCTCTGGTCAGCGACGTCCTATGTAATTAGTTTTGTGAAAACTATTTGTTTAAGTAGACATAACATTAGAGTGTCTCTATTCGTTCTGTGCTCTCAGATATCTTGGGTTTAGAACCTATTTTCCTGTAGTTCCTCAAGGTTAATTAATTTAATCTCGATTATTTTCTTTATGGATTACTGCTCCATTCCTAGAATCTTCTCCATTAGGGTATGTAAAATTCTTTCCTGCCTACCTCTGGGACGATCTGCCATATGTGTCTTTTAAGAAATTAATGTTCTCTGTGGCATCTCAATTATGTTGTGAGAGTTTAACTGACAGATCTTAGAAGTGGTCAACACTAAGACTTTTTGCAGTGAAATTTAAAAAAAAGAAAAGACAGTCTCTATATTCTGTAGATTTTGATCTCAGTAAGGGACAGATGGACTTGATTTGAAATGAAAGTGAGCCAATCCTAATATAGGTACAGATGAATAAAATTGTTGAAAGATCTCTTCAGTAAACTGAGAAGAAAAACAATAGAGAAAAGGTTTACAAAGTGAGGATAATAGAATATGCTGTAGAATTTTAGGTAGGCTGGTCACAGAAAGGCTCGGGTGAAGTGATATTTGAGCAAATACCCACATGAAATGAAAGAGAGCCATATGGAATGGTTAGGGTGGATAGGGAGAATGTTCCAGGCAGGAAATAAGCATGACTTGTCCAAGGCTGGACGAAGGGGACCAGCATCTTCCTTCTTAATTGATGGCCGTTATCTGTTCCCCAGGTTTACCATTCCTCCTTGCCCATATCTTTTGCACTTGCCTGGAATGACCTTTTTAGGCCTAAAGCCCATCTAGTTTTCAAGTCCTACCTCAGTCATAAAGCATTCTTCTACTTGTTCATTCACTCACAAAGATTGAGTACCAGGCACTGCCTTGGATATTGAAGAAATGGGTATGACACACTCCCTGCCTTTGAAGACCTACTGCTCAGTTTGTGAGAGACCTAATATAGTGGTACATCCATTTCGTAGCATGTATGTAATATAGCCATGTAACGTAGCTATGTAATACATGTAGTGGAGGAGTAAGGCCCAGGGCGATTTGGGACTGTGTCTTTGGTTGAAGTTTATAGGCCATGTTGTAGGAAATTCTTACCTAGATAATGTTAAATTTGTATTAAGTAGATGAGTGTTTAATGTGGTTCCTTTGAATCTCTCCTCCTCTCCATCCCCATTTCACCTGCTGTGATTCTAGCCTTTATCTCTTTTTTTTTTTTTTTTAAAGATTTTATTTATTTATTTGATAGAGACACAGCGAGAGAGGGAACACAATCGGGGGAGTGGGAGAGAGAGAAGCAGGCTTCCCGCTGAGCGGGGAGCCCGATGTGGGGCCCGATCCCAGGACCCTGGGACCATGACCCGAGCCGAAGGCAGACGCCTAACGACTGAGCCACCCAGGCGCCCCGCTAGCCTTTATCTCTTAATGGGGTCTGTTTCACATTAAGCAGCCTTCTGACTGTTGTTCGTTTCTCTTCCTATCTAGTCCATTCTTCTCACTGCTGTCTTTTTATTCTAAAACACGAATTGGAACATACTATTCCCACCCCTGTAAACTTTCTAAGATTGTACCATCTTGTGTGCATCAAATCCTCACCCTTTAATGTCATTTGTGAAACTTCACAGTCTGTTTCCAGCTGATGTTTCTATATCAACACACCTAGCTCTTCACACCAGAAATGACTCTCTTGAAAAGCATTGTGTTCTTTTGAGTTTCTGACTGGTAAGAAAGAAGGGAAAGTGGTATCTTCCTTTCTCTTCTCAATCTGGTAAACACTCTCTTCATTCAAAGTCTAGTTTATATGCTGCTTCATCTCTGAGCTCCTGAGCTCAGAGCCCTTGTCATGGAGGGTATTGTGTGCTTATTCTTAATTAGGTAAGAAAAGAGACCCATGAAAGCGTTTAAGAAAGTACGTGACCTGGGGCGCCTGGGTGGCTCAGTCGTTAAGCGTCTGCCTTCAGCTCAGGTCATGATCCCAGGGTCCTGGAATCCAGCCCCGCATCGGGCTCCCTGCTCAGCGGGAAGCCTGCTTCTCCCTCTCCCACTCCCCCTGCTTGTGTTCCTGCTCTCACTATCTCTCACTATCTCTCTCTGTCAAACAAATAAATAAAATCTTTAAAAAAAAAGAAAAGAAAAGAAAGTAAGTGACCTGATCATAGTGTGGGAGGGGGTAGATTTAAGTGAAACAAGACTGGAAGCCCAGAGAATAGCTAAAGCCAGCTAATGTTGTGATATTAATTTATTCCATAAATATTTACCCATGGCCTGCTTTGCCAGGCACTAACATAATCTCTGAAGTCCTGAAGCTTATAGTATGAAAGACAGATAAACATGTAAACAAAATAAGAAATAATTGTGACTTTTAAGTTGTGATAAATATTGTGACAAAAAGGAAAATGAGTAGGATATGAGAGGATAATGAGAGCAAGGACCCTGTTTTGAATAGATTGGAAGGGCTCTCTTAGAAGTAACATTGGAACCCTCAATATAAAGAGCCAGCCATGTGGGGGAAAAATGATCCAGGTAAGAGGAGCAACAAATGTACAGACCCCTTGGAAAATGTTTAAAGAGAGTGCGAAGACCCCTTGAATATAAGCACCTCGAAGAAAGGTACTTTTATCTGTGTTAGTCTTGCTCTTATCTCCAGTGCCTAGAACAATGGCTGGCATATAGGAGGCACTCGATACGTATTTATAGCATAGTGAGCAAAGGAGCATGAAAGAGATGAATTCAGTTGTGTCGGGCTGGCCTATGTCAGTTTGAGTTCATTCTAATGGGAAGCCATTGGGAGATTTCAGCAAGAGCATCATGTGACCTGATTTATGTTTTAACTGAGGTAGGTAAGAACTGATGAAGAGATAGAAGTAAGGGGTTTGAAACCAGACAGCCTGGGTTCATCCTAGCTCTACCACTTGGTATCCATGTGACCTTGGGCAAATTTTCTTTTGTAAAGTAGGCTCCACACCCAGCATGGAGCCCAACAGAGAGCTTGAACTCGGTGACCCTGAGATTAAGACCTGAGCTGAGATCAAGAGTCAGATGCTTGGGGTGTCTGGGTGGTTTAGTTGGTTAAGTGTCCAACTCTTAATTTCAGCTCAGGTCATGATCTCAGGGTTGTGAGATCGAACCCCATGTGGGGCTCTGTGCTCAGCAGGGAGTCTGCTTCAGATTCTCTCTCTGCCCCTCTCCCCTGCTTGCTTGCTCGTGCGCTCTCAAATAAATATATAAATGAGTCAGACGCTTAACCAACTGAGCCACCCATGCACCCCTTGGTTAAACGTTAAGACCCTTTTTAAGCCTCAGCTTTCCTCTGTAAAATGAGAATGATAACAGTATCTGTGTCTCAGCATTAATAAAGGGTTAAAATGACATCATCTCAGGGCCTGATTTTTTTTTAAATGTGGGCTAATATTACTTTGGGGTAAGCGGTAGGATGGCAAGAAGAGGCAGATATGAGAAATGTTTAGGGAGTAAAACTGGCAGAATTTGTGAACTAATTGGGTATAGTAAGTGAGCAGAAACCTTTTTCCTTAGGAAAGGTTCTTAGTTGGACCTCAGTTTCTTCATTTGTAAGATGGGTGTCCTAGCAATTTTCTAACTTTTTTTTTTAAGATTTTATTTTTCAGTAATCTCTATACCCAACATGGGGCTCAGACTTAATAACCCCAAGACCAAGAGTCACATGCTCTACCAACTGAGCCAGCCAGGTGCCCCCTAACTTCTAATAGCATTTTATTTTATTTTATTTCATTTATTTTATCTTATTTTTTAAGATTTCATCCATTTATTTGACACAGAGAGAAAGAGAGTGAGCACAAGTAGGAGGAGTTGCAGAGGGAGAGGGAGAAGCAGGCTCCCCACTGAGCAGGGAGCCCGACGTGGCACTTGATCCCAGGACCCTGGGATCATGACCTGAGCTAAAGGCAGACACTTAACTGACTAAGCCACCCAGGTGTCCCTTTATTTATTTATTTATTTATTTATTAAGATTTATTTATTTATTTGAGAGAGCGAGAATGAGAGAGAGAGAGAGAGAGTACATGAGAGGGGGGAGGGTCAGAGGGAGAAGCAGGCTCCTCGCTGAGCAGGGAGCCCGATGCGGGACTCGATCCTGGGACTCCGGGATCATGACCTGAGCCGAAGGCAGTTGCTTAACCAACTGAGCCACCCCGGCGCCCCCCTTTATTTTTTTTAAAGATTTTATTTATTCATTAGAGAGAAAGCAGGGGGAGCGAGGGCAGGAGGAGAGGGAGAAGGAATCTGAAGCAGACTCTGCCCGACTCGGGGCTCGATCCCACAACTGCAAGATCATGACCTGAGTTGAAACCAAGAGTCGGACATTCAACCAATTGAGCCAACCCAGGTGCCCCCCAGTAGCATTTTTATTTATCTCATAGGGTTGTAGCTTAAGTGTATCAACTGAGGTAAGGTGTACTATTTAGCTCACATCCTCTGAGAAGCAGAACTCAAAGTGCTTTTTATTTGGAAGGTGCAAAATCAAGATAGTAAAAGTGAGAGAGAAAAAAAAAAGTAAGGCAAAGGAAGGTGCAGTACATTAATACCTGGCTCCTGTTTCACCTTGAGCTAAGAGACAGAGCATGTCACTTGCATAAGGGATTTTTCTGAAAGGGTTTCGAGGAGAAACTACACTCCAGAATAGTTCATATGAAGAGAGAAAAAAGGGATAATTTATCTGTCCAGTTTCCTCCCATTTCCTGTTTCCAATTGATAAAGACTTACTCCCTGAGAAACAAATTGACCTGTGCTTCTGGATTGTGTGGCTTCTCAGTGACTGATCTGCCAGCGGTTCTCATGCTCTGATTTGTATTTCAGCCAGACTGTAGAGGGGGGTGGATGGGGGACCAACCAGGGACAAAGATTGAGGGGGGCATTGGGAGGTTCACAAGGTCCATGTCCCTATATGACATATAAAAGTGATGTGAAACTGGTTGCATTTTTGATTAAGGAAGTACCAACAGTGTTTTAGGATGATTTATTTGACCTTATTTTTTTATGGTTATCTGAAGGGAGAAAATGGCTGGAATTAGGACACAAAATCCTAGATTTGAATCTATCTGAGAATTTGAACTGTGAGGCTGGCTGTAGTAGGCTTAATAGGAAAAGGTTGACAATATTATGAATAAGGGAAAGATAGGACCTGATGGGTAATAGGAAATCAGGAAAAGAGTACTTACAGATGGCTTTGAAATTTTGAGCCAGGATGGCCACAGAAATGATAACAACAAACAAATGGGAAAAATTTAAGCCAAGGCTATTTTATTTTATTAAAGACACCCAAAACTGATGATTATTATTAAATGTATAAGGTAAAAAGTATTAAATTCTCTGTTGCCTCTACCTGGTCTCTGCCTCCAGGTAGCTTATACTGAGTTTGTGTGTTCTTCCAGACTTTTCCTATTCCTACCCTAGCTCATATTGACTTAAAAATATGTATGTGCAGGGTCGCTTGGGTGGCTCAGTTGGTTAAGCTTCGGACTCTTGGTTTTGGCTCAGGTCATGATCTCATGGGTTGTGGGATAGAGTCCTGCTCCATGCTCAGGGCAGAGTCTGCTTGAGATTCTTTGCCCCTTCCCTCTCCCTCCCCCTCTGCTCCTCTGCATGCATGCACGTGCACCCTCTCTCTCTCAAATAAATAAATTCACTCTTAAAAATAAATAAATAAATAAATAAAATATAATAAATATGCAGATGAGGAAATAAACTATGTAATACTGTCCTACCATTTGCTTTCTTCAGGGTCCAGTAAGGAATCTGTGCATATATGAAATTTTTTCAACTTTGTATTACAGAGGATTTCAAACATCCAAAAAATTGAAAAAATGAGTATCCATATGCCCACCACCTAGTTTAACGATTGTTACATTTTGCCATATTTACTTCCTCTATCTCTAGCTACAACTTTTAGTATTGAATCATTTCTAAATAAGTTATAGACACTTCATCTCTAAATATTTCACTATGCATTTTTTTTTTAAAGATTTCATTTATTTGACAGAGTGTGAGCACAAGCAGGGGGAACAGGAGAGAGAGAAGTAGGCTCCCCACTGAGCAAGGAGCCCAACGCAGGGCTCGATCCTAGGACCCTGAGATCATGACCTGAGCTGAAGGCAGATGCTTAACTAACTGAGCCACCCAGGCGCCCCTCACATGCATTTTTTTTTTTAGATAAAGCCATTCGGGGCGGCTGGGTGGCTCAGTCCTTAAGCATCTGTCTTTGGCTCAGGTCATGATCCCAGGGTCCTGAGATGGAGCCCCGCATCAGGCTCCCTGCTCCCTGCTCGGCGGGAAGCCTGCTTCTCCCTCTCCCACTCTTCCCTGCTTGTGTTCCTGCTCTCACTCTCTCTCTCTCTCTCTCTGTCAAATAAGTAAATAAAATCTTTAAAAAAAAAAAAAAAGGCCATTCTCCTATATAACCATTGTCATACTTTAGAAAATTAATATTTGAATATATTAAATTTCCCAGTTGTCATAAAAATGCTATTTAAAAGCTTAAAGAAGCTGTGCTTATCTGGCAAAGTATCAGTTAAAAGATAATAGTAAGGGCGCCTGGGCGGCTCAGTTGTTAAGCATCTGCCTTCGGCTCAGGTCATGATCTCAGGGTCCTGGGATCGAGCCCCGCATCGAGCCCCGCATCGGGCTCCCTGCTCGGCAGGAAGCCTGCTTCTCCCTCTCCCTCTCCCACTCCCCCTTCCCCTGCTTGTGTTCCCTCTCTCGCTGTCTCTCTCTGTCAAATAAATAAATAAAATCTTTTAAAAAAATAGAATAAAACATAATAGTAAGTTAAAAAGATGAAAAGTACAGCATTGGGAATAGAGTTAATAATACTGTAATAATGTATTAACTGCACCTACTGTGGCAAGCACTCAGTAATGTATAGACTAGTTCAATCAACATGTTGTACACCTGACACTAATATAACACTACGTTAATTAAACTTCAATTAAAAAAAAAGCTGTGGGGCGCCTGGGTGGCTCAGTCGTTGGGCGTCTGCCTTCGGCTCAGGTCATGATCCCGGGGTCCTGGGATCGAGCCCCACATCGGGCTCCCTGCTCCACGGGAGGCCGGCTTCTCCCTCTCCCATTCCCCCTGCTTGTGTTCCCTCTCTCGCTGTGTCTCTCTCTGTCAAATAAATAAGTAAAATCTTTAAAAAAAAAAAAAGCTGTGCTTTTCAAACTAAGATCCAGTCATGGTTTACACATTGTATATATATATATATTTTTTTTTTTTTTAAGTCTCTTCTGTGTATTAATTCCTAGTATTCCTTTATGTTTTGTTTTGTTGTATGACAGTGATTTTTGAATCAATTGTCTTGTAAAATATCCCACATTCTGGATTTGTCTGATTGTTTCTTCTTAGTATCCTTTAATTAGTTCCTTGTCTTCTGTATTTTCCATGAACTGAAAGTTGTTGCCTCTGCAGACTTGATTAAATTTAGGTTTACCATATTTTTGAGATACTTTTTAGATGATTCTGTATGCTTTATATAAAGTGCATAATGTCAATTTCAATTTGTCCACTGTTAGTGATGCTAAATTTCATCAATTTGTTAAGGTAGTGACAGGAACATCTTTTTCCAATTGCAATTAGAAGTAATCTATGGGGTAATAATTTGGAGTCATGTAAACATCCACCATTGATCAGTTATATCATTGGGGGTTGCACAGTGGCACTTTTCCTAGTTCTATTACTGTTTACATTTATTTGCTGATACTACATAAAGAATAGCTCTCCCATATCAACTGGGAATGAACTATAACTCTTCCCAGAAAGGCATGTTAAATGTTAAAAACTTGAAAATTCATCCTTTTCATTTACTAGTTTTCAGGATAAGGAGTTGATATAATAGTGACCTACATTTGATATTTCAAGTATCTTTAATGTTTAGGAATTGAGAGTAATGTATTGGTCTTATGATTCCAATTTTAAATATATAATTGAGTGTATAGTTGATTTGTACGTGTGAACTTAAGTTGAAACCTTAACTATATATTTTTGCATGGACATTAAAGAGTACCTGAGTCACTATTTTCATAAGTTAAATTTTTTTAGATTTATAAGTTATTAAAGTTCTCAGAAAATTTTCTTTTCAAGTCAACTGTACTTAAAATTGAATATATTAAAGTAGTAGAAATTTTATGTCTGAATGTGTCTAACTTTGTAAGGGAGATCAAACATTCATCACAGCCCTTTAAAATTAAAACCCCAAATAGAATGTCTAAGTTGTGGGGTGCCTGGCTGGCTCAGTTGGTAGAGCATGCAAATCTTGCTCTTGGGGTTGTAAGTACAAGCCCCACAATGGGCATAGAGACTAGTTAAAAATAAAACCTTAACAAAGAAAAAGTTGGGACAGATGGCTCAGTTGGTTAAGCATCTGCCTTCAGCTCAGGTCATAATCCCAGGGTCCTGCGATTGAGTCCCACATCGGGCTCCTTACTCAGCGGGGAGCCTGCTTTTCCCTCTCCCTCTGCTTATGCATGCTCTCTCTCTCTCTCTCACAAATAAATAAAATCTTTAAAAAAGTCTAAGTTGAATGTAAAAGCTTAAGGGAAATCTAGGCTTTCTGAATTTATAACATTAATAAATTAAGTATTAATATTTGAAAACTAGAGTAAATCTCTTTTCTGTGCATAAAAACTACTCTCCAATATGAAAATTAAAATACTCCTCAGCAGGGGTGCCTGGCTGGCAGTCAGTGGAGTGTGATCTTGATCTTGAGGTTTTTCGAGCCCCACAATGGGTGTAGCGATTCCTTAAAATCTTAAAAAAAATACTCAGCATGGTAGAGGTCTGGTTTGCCTGTCTTTTCCAAAGCATGTTATTATTGATTTTTTTATTTAAAGATTTTATTTATTTATTTGACAGAAACACAACGAAAGAGGGAAAACAAGCAGGGGGAGTGGGAGAGGGAGAAGCAGGCTTCCCGCTGAGCAGGGAGCCCGATGTGGGGCTCGATCCCAGGACCCTGGGATCATGACCTGAGCCAAAGGCAGACGCTTAATGACTGAGCCACCCAGGCTCCCTAGAGTCTTTTTTTTTTTTTTTAAGATTTTATTTATTTGACAGAGACACAGCGAGAGAGGGAACACAAGCAGGGGGAGTGGGAGAGGAGGAGCAGGTTTCCTGTGGAGCAGGGAGCCCGATGTGGGGCTCGATCCCAGGACCCCGGGATCATGACCTGAGCCGAAGGCAGACGCTTAACAACTGAGCCACCCAGGCACCCCTATTATTGATTCTTGATATTCTCTTCCTTTATTTCTGTAGTGCTGGACAGGGTGCTCAAGTCTGAGGCATTGCTGGCCACATATTATTTCTCTGAGCTATGTAGTAATCAGCTGTTATATGTGTAGGGTTTTGGTAAGTCAGAGACACTTGTCTAAGTGATAGAAAACCACATGTGAGGTGTGTGAACTTCAGTTATATGGTAACTTTGGCAAACCTGAATGATTTTTCTTTGAAATGGCATCCTTTTTTAAAACTTGCCTTCACAAAGGCATTAACACTACTTTGTGACCATACTAGTAGGTTTTCTTAGTTTTTAACATTCCTTATTCATTTGGAAAAAAATGTCTTTTCTTGAACATCATTGAAGTTATATTTTGAAAAGTGTAGCTTGTGTGGAATACCCTCCTCCAATCAGATTTCAATTGTTAACATTCTGTATTAGAATGTGTCTGTGCTTTCAGTTAACTGACTTCTTTCAGTTTTGAAATAGCAGTGTATTTCTTTTCTACTTAGTTCAAACCTAAAAGCAATTGTTTGGTTCAAAATGAAGCCTGTTGGCTTAAAGGGTGTCAAGGTTTTTGCTCCTAAGAGCTCTGTGCGCCTGGAAGGTCAGCCATGTTCGTTAGGCCAGAGTAGAAGGAAAGTCAAGCTTATGGATGAACGGCCATACACTCTCACAATTGGCAATGGAGACTACTTTTGGACAAATAAAGACACACTATGGAATTATGTGCAGACTCTTTCTGGTAAGAACTCAGCAGTTACAAATACTGTTTTAAAAACTGATTATGAAAATAACACCCATTCCTTATAGAAAACAGGAAGATAACAGGGAAAATAAAAATAATAATCCCATTGGAGTATTTTTGTTTTAAAGTTTTATCTTGAAGTAAAAATGCAGATAAAATAATGGTTGGTTAACTTGGAAAAGGCTACTCTTTGGGCTCAGTTCTCCAAAATATCTGTAGAAATGAGAATTTCAGAGTCTCTTGTAAGCCTTAGAGTCTAGCTTATTTATTTATCTTAAAGTTCTCTTCTCTCTTTACCTGGAGGATTGTAGGAGGCTTTTACAGTTCCTGGAGGATAATGGTGGAAAGTGGAAGCTTAAACTCTTCAGTGCGTTGGTGAATTGTTGGGTTATTTCCCCCTGCTTCATAGTATATATAAATCACTCTTTGGCAGTTGGGCCCAGAGGTCCCGTAAAAGAATATAACCTAGAGAGGGTATATTTTAGAAGAAGCTATGGAGATAACTTGATGGCACGTTAAGAAATTTTGGCATTTGGTTTAAATTTTGTGTACTTCCTTATGAGGGAAGATAAATGTTGTAAACACTTAGGGTTTCCTAAAATTTTTTAAAGTGTTTGTGTTCATTGTTAAAATTTTATGACAGATGTACATGCAGTTGAGGGTTCTGCTTCACTCTAAACTCATTCTTCGATATCTGGAGTCCTGAAATCCTGTGTCCTATTTTTACACATTTACAAGTAATTAGTTCTGGGGCACCTGGCTGGTTCAATCAATAGAGCATGTGACTCTTGATCTCAGGGTTCTGAGTTCAAGTTGGGTGTAGAGATTACTTTAAAAATAAAATCTGGGGTGCCTGCGTGGCTCAGTCCATTAAATGTCCAACTTCTGATTTCGGTTCAGGTCATGATCTTAGGGTCATGGGATTGAGCTCCACATAGGGCTCCAGGCTCAGTGCAGAGTCTGCTTGCCCCTCTCCCTCTGCTCCTCCCCCTGCTCACATGCGTGCTCTTTCTCTCTCAAATAACATCTTTTTTTTTTTTAAATCCAAAATAAAGATTTTATTTATTTTTTTTTTAAAGGAGATTTTATTTATTTGACAGAGAGAGACACAGTGAGAGAGGGAACACAAGCAGGGGCAGTGGGAGAGGGAGAAGCAGGCTTCCCTCTGAGCAGGGAGCCCTATGCGGGGCTCGATCCCAGGACCCTGGGATCATGACCTGAGCTGAAGGCAGACGACTAACAACTGAGCCACGAGGCGCCCCCAAAATAATCAATAGTCACATCTCTACCAACTGAGCCAGCAGGCGCCCCCAAAATAAAATCTTAAAAAATGATAATAGTAAATAAATAAAAGTAATTGGTCCTTACTGTTATTATACACCTAAAGTTTTGCAAAACAGATGTATTGTGTAAACAGGTTAACAATGACTCATTGTCACTGGCTTTCTAAAGAAAAAGCTATCCTTTTTTTTTTTTTAAGATTTTATGTTTTCAGTAATCTCTACACCTGGAGCGCCTGGGTGGCGCAGTTGGTTAAGCATCTGCCTTTGGCTCAGGTCATGATCTCAGGGTGCTGGGATTGAACCCCACATCAGGCTCCCTCTGCCCCTCCACCCACTTGTGCTTGCTTGCTCTCTCCCTCTCTAATAAATAGTTAAAATCTTAAGGGAAAAAAAAGTAATCTCTACGCCCAACAAGGGGCTTGAACCCACAACCCTGAGATCAAGAGTCGATCCACCAATGGAGCTAGCCAGGTGCCCCTAATAGTGTCCTTTTAAACTTTCTCTAATAAACTATTCGTTTTCCTCCTCCCTTTAGGACTCAATCCTTATCTGTATGCTGAAGTGGAAATGAAATACTAATTTATCTGCTAACTCTTTTTTTCATTTATCTTATATATTTTGAAAGTTTTATATATTTAAGTATATATATATTTAAGTATCCCAGTGTGGGAGTCAAACTCATGACCCCGAGATCAAGAGTCACATGGTCTTCTGACTGAGCCAGCCCGGCGCCCCTTATCTGCTAACTTTAATTATCAGAAGTAATACTAAAAAACCCAAATACCAGAATACCTTTTTTTTGTAGAGCAGATCTAAGTTTTTGATAAGTTCACTTAAGCACAAGTTATATTTTGTTCTTGGTGTTAAGTGGTGATTCTCAAGAGTATGCAATCTTACTGGGTATTTACCCCAAAGATACAAAAGTATGGATCCGAAAGGGTACGTGCACCCTGATGTTTATAGCAGCAATGTCCACAATAGCCAAACTGTGGAAAGAGCCAAGATGTCCATCGACAGATGAATGGATAAAGAAGATATGGTATATATATACAATGGAATATTATGCAGCCATCAAAAGGAATGAGATCTTGCCATTTGCAATGACGTGGATGGAACTGGAGGGTATTATGCTGAGCGAAATAAGTCAAACAGAGAAAGACATGTATCATATGACCTCACTGATATGAGGAATTCTTAATCTCAGGAAACAAACTGAGGGTTGCTGGAGTGGGGGGTGGGGTGGGAGGGACGGGGTGACTGGGTGATAGACACTGGGGAGGGTATGTGCTCTGGTGAGTGCTGTGAATTGTGTAAGACTGTTGAATCACAGATCTGTACCTCTGAAACAAATAATGCAATATATGTTAAGAAAAAAAAAAGAAGATAGCAGGAGGGGAAGAATGAAGCGGGGCAAATCGGAAGGGGAGACGAACCACGAGAGAGGATGGACTCTGAGAAACAAACTGAGGGTTCTAGAGGGGAGGGGGGTGGGAGGATGGGTTAGCCTGGTGATGGGTATTAAAGAGGGCACGTTCTGCATGGAGCACTGGGTGTTATGCACAAACAATGAATCATGGAACACTACATCAAAAACTAATTATGTAATGTATGGGGATTAACATAACAATAAAAAAGAATAAGTAGAGATAAAAAAAAAAAAAGAGTATGCAATCTACCAGTGCTGGCTCCATTGGTGAGAAACTGCAAGAATCTTTAATGGTTTTGTCAAAAGGAAAGGGGAAGGGAGGTAATATCTATTTAGCATCTCCAAGCAGAGAGTTAGATGGCCAAGGGGAGACCGTACTGGAGATGTGACCGATTCCAAGGCTTATACTGCTTTCATTGCACTGTGTTTCCCTCTTGAGAGAGGGAAATTGGGAGTCTTTACTGACTGCCAACATGTGCCTGGCCAGGGCTCTTGGAGTCAGCTCTGTGGAGGACTGGTTCTTTGAAATGCTCTTGGAATATACAGGCTTCTAGATAGTTATCAAAAATGTCCACATCGTGCTTGCTTCAGCAGCACATGCACTAAAATTGGAATGATAGAAGATTAGCATGGCCCCTGTGTGAGGATGACAGGCAACTTCGTGAAGTGTTCCATATTTTTAGATATATTTGGAATGTTAACCAAAAAAAAAAAAAGCCCACATCATGAATGTAAATAGAGTTTAATGACTCCTCACACACCCAGAAGCCCCCTGTATGCATCTTGCAGTCACTAGACTCCTGAAGGATTGATTTGAAAATTAAATGAGTTAAGCTATTTGAGGTGCTTACGTGCCTAACACATAGTGAGTGCTCAATAAAGGCTAGATGCTATTGTTGTTACAGTTAGGCAGAAATTGCGGGTAGTATAGGATGGAGAAGCAAATAGTTTCCCAAGATAGAACCTGGCATAGTAGGGGCTGGAAAGAATGATGGTTGTTTCAGAGCTGCAAGCAGTTTACATTTGGAGCCCTATATCCTCAGGACTTCCATGCCTGCCTTCTGATTTAGGTCCAACCTCACCTCCCATCCCCACTCCCTCTCTTTCACAGCCCCCTGTTATTGTCATAGCATTATTCACATCCGGAGTCATGTATTTGTATCTTATCTCCCCAGGGAGTCTCTTAGTTTCACAAGTGCTGGAACCTTGTCTGTGTGGTTCACATGTACATCCCTAGCACTTAGAACAATGCTTGACCCATAGTGGTCTCTCAGCTATTTATTAATTGAATGCATGGCTTGAATTTATCACATATAAGCCAAACTATCACAGTTAAAAAAATAACTCCCAGGCAAGTGTTCCGTGTTTCACCATGGCCAAAGTTAAAGAGTGAACAATGTCTTCTGAGAAACTTGGGGTGATGGTAATGGTAGTGGTTGTAGGAGTTATTGAGTAGTAAATTTGGGGGACAAGATGATCTGCTATTTCCCCCCATGTGGAGATTTGTCTTCCATTGATACCTTAGTTATAAGTGTTGCTTTGTGAACAAACATAGCTGTTTCTTTATAGAAGCTTATTTGGGGGGACTGAATTTCTGAGTTGGAGGGTACCCTAAAAGCCATCTAATACAGATGCTCATTTTAGTAAATAGGGAAGCTGACATTTGCCCCAGTTCCATTTCTGTATCATCTGTTTAATTTCAAAAGTGGCACTAGAGTTTTGGTCATCGTATTTTATTTCCAGGTATTGTCTCCACCTCATTGTGCTACCTGGTCCTGTCTGTATGTTGAAAATAATAAAGTCTGTACTACCATGCCACATATGGGGACTTTCTCTGCCAGATACATTTCAATCACTTCACATATATTCTTAACAAAGCCTCCCAATAACTCTGAAAAATGTTTTCTTATCCCCATTTTGCACCTGGGTTCAAGCTTTGGAGGTGTTTGGATTCAAGGCTGAAGCAACAATTCTATCTGAAAAAAAAAAAAAAATCTATATAAATAAGAAATTCAAATATCACAAGATTTTGATAGTTTAAAGAATTCTTCTTTATTCTGAGTCATAAACAGTGGCATCACCCTCACATGTTCTATGTTTGCAGCCCATTGCATCATACTTGTACAATGGTCATATTTCTTTTTATTGGTATTCCATTAATGATGCATGGAGCTTTTGTTGGTGAGTAAAACTAAAAAACCAGAATGTTCTTTGGGAGATATTGAAACATAAAAGACACCTTTTTAAAACAAAAGGTAGATTTTTGAACCAATTTAAAGTATTAACATTAAAAATGATTAATATTTGGGGTACCTGGGTGGCTCAGTCGATTAAGCATCTGCCTTCGGCTCAGGTCATGATCCCAGGGTCCTGGGATTGAGCCCTGCATTGGGCTCCCTGCTCGGCGGGGAGTCTGCTTCTCCCTCTCCCTCTGCCGCGATCTCTCACTGTCAGTTAATAAATTAAAAGATCTTTTAAAATGATTAATATTCAAAAAAATAAAAATGACTAATATTTATGTCACCGACATAATACTCTTGCCATAAATGTTAGACTGTATGCATGAGGAAACAATTAGATAAACCCAGAATATGGAACATTCTACAAGGCAACTAGTTTTGGCTCTTTTTTTTTTTAATTTATTTGAGAGAGAGAGAGCATAAGCAGGGTGAGGAGCAGAGGAAGAAGCAGACTCCCCGCTGAGCAGGGAGCCTGATGCGGGGCTTGATCCCAGCACTCCAGCTGGGATCATGACCTGAGCCAAAGGCAGACGCTTAACCGACTGAGTCACCCAGGTGCCCCAAGTCAATAATTATTTTAAAGAGTCTAAGCTAGGGGCACCTGGGAGGCTCAATCAATCGGTTGAGCGTCTGCCTTCGGCTCAGGTCATGATCCCAGGGTGCTGGGATCAGCCCCGCATTGTGCTCCCTGCTCAGCGGGGAGCCTGCTTCTTCCTCTGCTTCTCTCTCTGCCTGCTGCTCCCCCTGCTTGTACTTTCTCTGTCTCAAATAAATAAATAAATAAAATCTTTAAGGAAAAAACAGCGGCTTGATAAGCAAAAAATGGTAAGGCAGTGTTCTGGACTAAAATAAACAAAAGCTATTTAACTGAGGAAATGTATGAGCCTTGATTGGTCCCTGGATTGGGAAGGAAAAATAAAGTTATAAGACATGTCTTAGAACCGGGGCGCCTGGGTGGCTCAGTTGGTTAAGCGACTGCCTTCGGCTCAGGTCATGATCCTGGAGTCCCGGGATCGAGTCCCACATCGGGCTCCCTGCTCAGCGGGGAGTCTGCTTCTCCCTCTGACCCTCCCCCCTCTCATGCTCGCTCTACCTCATTCTCTCAAATAAATAAATAAAATCTTTAAAAAAAAAAAAAAAAAGACATGTCTTAGAACCGGGGTGCCTGGGTGGCTCAGTTGTTGAGCGTCTGCCTTCGGCTCAGGTCATGATCCCAGGGTCCTGGGATCGCGCCCTGCATCGGGCTCCTTGCTCAGCAGAGAGCCTGCTTCTCCCTCTCCCACTCCCCCCTGCTTGCGTTCCCTCTCTCACTGTGTCTTTCTCTGTCAAAATAAATAAATAAAATCTTAAAAAAAAAAAAGACATGTCTTAGAACCATCAGGGAAATTTGAATGAAATTAGTGGACTATTTGTTAGATGATACTATTGAATTATTATTACTTTTCTTAGTGTGATTATTTTATTTTGGTTATGTAGGAGAATGTCCTTAAATCATAGGAGAGACATGCTGAAGTAGGGGAGTTAAATGTCATATTACTTTCAAATGATTCAATGAAAGAAATATGTAAATAATGAGAAAGCAAATGTGGCAAAATGTTAAAAATTATGCATCTCCATTTATATAACTAATGTTCTTGAAATGACAGTTGTTGAAACGGAGAACAACCTATCAGTGGTTGCCAGGGGTAGGGAGGCAGAGAGGATGTGAGTGTGGCTATGAAGTATAATAGGAAGGATACTAGGGGCGCCTGAGTGGCTCAGTCAGTTAAGCGTCTGCCTTAGGCTCAGGTCATGATCCCGGGGTCCTGGGATCGAGCTCCACGTCGGGCTCCCTGCTCAGTAGGAAGCCTGCTTCTCCCTCTCCCACTCCCCCTCCCCCTGCTTGTGCTCTCTCCCTCCCTCTCTCTCTCTGTCAAATAAATAAAATATTAAAAAAAAAAGTAGGAAGGATACTTCTGTTGATGAAAATTTGTGTTTCTTGGCCATAACATTGTTAGCATCCTGGTTGTGATACCATAGTATGGTTTGGCAAGATGTTACTATTGGGGGAAACTGGGTAAAGGATACAAAGAATCTCTCAATTTTTTTGTTAGGCGTTATTTATTTTAGAGAGAAAAAGAATGCACGTTCATGTGCAGGGGGAGGCGCAGAGGGAAAGAAGCAGACTTCCCACTAAGCACGGGGCCAGACTGGCGTGGAGCTCAATCTCACAACCCCTGAGATCATGACCTGAGCCAAAATCAAGAGTGGGATGCTCAACTGACT
Source organism: Phoca vitulina (assembly GCF_004348235.1). Classification (NCBI taxonomy): domain Eukaryota; kingdom Metazoa; phylum Chordata; class Mammalia; order Carnivora; family Phocidae; genus Phoca; species Phoca vitulina. The sequence continues at coordinate 50,052,213 of NW_022589713.1, forward strand.
GAGCCACCCAGGTGCCCCTCAATATTATTTCTTACAGCTGCATATGAATTTACAAGTATCTTAGAATAAAAAGCTTAATGTAAAAAACAGTGAATCTAGGTGAAGACAATATGGGTGTTCATTGTATTTTTTTTTTAATTTTTTTTAAGATTTATTTATTTGAGAGAGAGAAAGAACATGAGCAGGAGGGGCAGAGGGAGAGAGAGAGAATTTTAAGCAGACTCTGTGTGGAGTGCGGTGCCTGATGTGGGGCTCAATCTCAAGACCCTGAGATCACATTCTGAGCCAAAACCAAGAGTTGGATGCTCAACCCACTGCACCACCAGGTGCCCCTGGGCGTTCATTTTCATCGTATATTCTTTCAGCTTTTCTGTAGGTATGAAAATTGTCAAAATTGAAAGTTGGGGGAGGGAGTTGGAGGAAAAAAGATCCAAAAAAATCAAAAGAAAGCTTGCTTGCTTGCTTGCTTGCTTGCTTGCTTGCTTGCTTTCAAAAGGATTTTATTTATTTGTCAGAGAGAGAGAGAGCACAAGCAGGGGGAGCGGCAGGCAGAGCAGGGCAGAGGAAGAAGCAGACTTCCTGCTGAGCAAGGAGCCTGATGAGGGACTCAATCCCAGCATCCTGGGATCATGACCTGAGCCGAAGGCAGCCGCTTAACTGACAGCCATCTAGGCATCCCAAAAGAAAGTTTTCTAAGTGGGAAATACTGGTAAATTGTAGAGGACAGTTTCTAAAGACTGATCTTAATCGATTAAGTACAACTTGTATTTTGAGTTCAGTACTTCAGGGAAAAGCAAGAAATGTCATGATTAATTTGAGATTAAATGAAGCTAAAATAATCCATAGCATTATAGCTGGTTATGCCTTCTCAAGGTGCCTTCCTTCCCTCCCTGCATTCCTGTTCCCAAAGTCTTTATAATGATGATGATGGCAGCATTGAATAAATGTGAAAAGGGCTGAAAGATTTATTTTTTTTTAAAGATTTTATTTATTTATTTGACAGAGCCACAGTGAGAGAAGGAACACAAGCAGGGGGAGTGGGAGAGGGAGAAGCAGGCTCCCCACTGAGCAGGGAGCCCGATGCGGGGCTCGATCCCAGGACCCTGGGATCATGACCTGAGCTGAAGGCAGCCGCTTAACAACTGAGCCACTCAGGCACCCCAGGGCTGAAAGATTTAAAAGATTTAACATTTTTTTACGGTCCCTTGAAACACTAGATGCTACATTTTTATGAGCTCTGTAGATGTGATTACCTTTTATTCTTATTAACTTTTATAACTTTATTGTCTCCTTTCCTTTAAATAAATAATTAAAAGCTCAGGTATGTTTCTTAGTGTTGAATGGAAACTATGTTTTGTGGCTACTGCTATGTAATTTTACAGAGGAAACTTAAAAGTTTGTGAAAACTGGATAAGCATGATGTTGTCTCCAGAGTGTGATATTATGGTTTAGGTTCTTGTCACTTATCTGACATCAAGGCCCCAAATTCCAAGGATAAGAAAGATTTCTGCCAGCCCCTCTCCCAAAAAATCATCTACCACAGTATATAAATGAGGCTTAGTCCAGAAAGATCTCTTGTGAACAAGAAGAGATGGGATCATTTGACTGCATTGTGCTCACAAATGTTGGGATCAATGATGCTGCTTCTTTCATGAAAGAAAAAGTATTATTTTGGGATGCCTGGGTGGCTCAGTCGGTTGAGTGTCTGCCTTTGACTCAGGGTTCCGGGATTAAGTCCGCTCACGGGGCTCCTTGCCCAGCGGGAAGCCTGCTTCTCCCTCTGTCTGCTGCTCCCTCTGCTTGTGCGCGTGCACTCGCTCGCTCGCTCGCTCGCTCTCTGGCAAATACAATTTTTTTTTTTAAAGATTTTATTTATTTGACAGAGAGACAGCAAGAGAGGGAACACAAGCAGGGGGAGTGGGAGAGGGAGAAGCAGGTTTTCCGCGGAGCAGAGAGCCCGATGCAAGCTCGATCCCAGGACCCTGGGATCATGACCTGAGCCGAAGGCAGGCACTTAACGACTGAGCCACCCAGGTGCCCCTGCAAATACAATTTTTTAAAAAGATGTATTTATTTATTTTGAGAGAAGGGAGAGACTCTCCTGCAGACTCCCCTCTGAACTCAGAGCCAGATGAGGGGCTCGATCCCACCACCCAGAGTTCATGACCTGAGCCAAAACCCAAGAGTCAGACACTCAACCAACTGAGCCACTCAGGCACCCCAGAAAAAGTATTTTTTTTTTTTTGAAGCATTTGTCAGAACAGTTAAAAGTGTTGAACTCGAGTAGTTTTAGACTTTATTTAGCAGAGATTTTTATGTTTACTTTGGAATTTGGTTTTTAAATAAAAAATATCAGGGCACCTGGGTGGCTCAGGTGTTAAGCGTCTGCCTTTGGCTCAGGTCATGATCCCAGGGTCCTGGGATCGAGCCCCACATTGGGCTCCCTGCTCAACGGGAAGCCTGCTTCTCCCTCTCCCACTTCCCCTGCTTGTGTTCCCTCTCTCGCTGTATCTCTCTCTGTCAAATAAATAAAATCTTTAAAAAAAAAAATCTAATTTTGAAATACTGAATTGTGGGGCAGGAATCATTAATCTTAAAAGGTATATGGATACTTAATCATGTTAAGGAAGCTTTTTAAATGTGTTAATCTTGGCTTTTGGATTTCTAAGCCTATGGAAGTATTCTTGGCCTGGAAATGTTTTGTTTTGTTTTGTTTAAAGATTTTATTTATTTATTTGACAGAGAGAGACACATGAGAGAGGGAACACAAGCAGGGGGAGTGGGAGTGGGAGAAGCAGGCTTCCCGTTGAGCAGGGAGCCTGATCCGGGACTCGATCCCGGGACTCTGGGATCATGACCTGAGCTGAAGGCAGTCGCCCAACCGAGCCACCCAGGCGCCCTCAAAGTAGTTTTCTAATTGTTAAATGTTACTATATTCCAACTGGGTTATAAACATTTTGAAGATATTATATATATATTTATAATCTTTGGTCTCCAGAGTCTGGCATAATTTCTTGAATATGTAGGACTTTGATATATTGCTGGGGGGCAGATCTCATCTTTTTAAGTGAACACAACATTCTCAGCCCAGGATGGACAGAGCTGTAATCTTTACATAAGTGATGGTGGGTTTTCATTGTGCTTGACCATGGCTAAGGGAAACATTTAAGTTTTTGGTGGAGTGGCTTCTAACTCACTTATAACCCTAATATGCCATTGTTGTTGAGAAAGCCCTAACTGTGGCACCTTCATTAGGAAGAAGACAGAAGAAAACTAGGGTATGTTTACTGTACGACTTTATTTCTAAACAACTGTAAAACTTTTGTGCTTGCAGATCAGGGAGCAGAGAAACATGAAGGGACAAGTCAGTCCTCTGGGATTACTGATCAAGAGAAGGAGTTGTCCACCAGCGCTTTCCAAGCTTTCACAGTAAGCAATGGTTTTTTCTTTTGGCTCCCATTTTTAGAATCTGTCGAATGTGAATCTTTCCACAATGAATTTTTAAATTTATAATTTTTGTTCTGTAATAATTCAAGAATTAAGTTTAGAGAGTAGGTTTAGTTTTAATATTTAAAAAATTAGAGTTTAAATATGGTAAAAGGAATGGGAGTAATTTGAGCCATTACCAAGTTTTTGTGTTTTCATAAACATGTTTTAACTCTTACAGTGTTGTTTTTAAGTCTTTAAAACTTAGGGTCGCCTGGGTGGCTCAGTCGTTAAGCATCTGCCTTCGGCTCAGGTCATGATCCCAGGGTCCTGGGATCAAGCCCCACATCGGGCTCTCTGCTCGGTGGGAAGCCTGCTTCTCCCTCTCCCACTCCCCCTGCTTGTGTTCCCTCTCTCGCTGTCTCTCTCTCTCAAATAAATAAATAAAATCTTAAAAAAAAAGTCTTTAAAACTTAGATTTGTAAATATGTGGGTCACTCTTTTCAATTCACTGCTTTATTCAATTCTTTTTCTTGAATATGCTTTAAAATGGAACTCCAAAGGTTTCTTGTCAAAACTTTAACTTCTTTGACATTAAACAATATGAAAAAAAACCTTATTTGATTATCAAGTTACATGTATGCAGAAGAATTTGATACTGGGCGCCTGGGTGGCTCAGTCATTAAGCATCTGCCTTTGGCTCGGATCATGATCCCAGGGTCCTGGGATCGAGCCCCACATTGGGCTCCCTGCTCAGCGGGAAGCCTGCTTCTCCCTCTCCCGCTCCCCCTGCTTGTGTTCCCTCTCTCATGTGTCTCTGTCAAATAAATAAATAAATAAATAATCTTTAAAAAAAAAAAAGAATTTGATACTTGGGTATTCCAAGTGTATTTACTGGAAATTAAAAATTAGAATAATTAATCATATTACCTTTCTTGGCCAGTCTCAGCTACTATGTCCTACTAGCAATATACAACTATATACATATATATTTGTGTGTATATAGCATGTTGTTTTATACATATATAGAGATATATGGTATACCTATGTGTCTATGTATGTGTCTTATACAAGTATTGGTGTTAGAGTTTGAGTCTTAGGAAATATCTACAATTTTTTTTCCAGCTTTATTGAGATAATAATTGACATATCCCAGTTTCTTAATTGATACGAATATTGCTTCATCTAGTCACTTTAATTAGTAGGGGATTTGTAGGTCCTTTTATTTTTCTTTCCTTTTTTTTTTTTGTTGTTGTAGGTCTTTTTAAAGAGTTTTTTTTTTTTAAGTCTTTATTTGTCAGAGAGAGAGAGAGCACAAGCAGGGGGAGTGGCAGGCAGAGGGAGAAGCAGGGGAGCCTGATGTGGGGCTCGATCCTAGCACCCTGGGATCATGACCTGAGCTGAAAGCAGACACTTAACTGACTGAGCCACCCAGGCGCCCCTTTAAAGAGTTTTTCAATGAAGAGTGAAATATATTTGGAAATGAATGTATAGTTTTAAAGCTGATAAATAATTTTGTCTGTTTTTTTGTCTTAGGCTGGAAATTATGATGCCTGTCTGCAGCACCTTGCTTGCCTACAAGAAGTAAACAAAGATGATTATAAAATAATTTTGAATACAGCAGTGGCTGAGTTTTTTAAAAATAACCAAACGACAACAGATAGTTTGAGACAAACACTTAACCAGCTGAAGAATCAGGTGATACGCAAATGAATTTAGCTGTAAAAATACTGTGGTATTCTCTCAATTGTGCAATAGAAATACTTAAGGAAAATTCATAGGACATGTCTGATATTGATAGCACAATTTCTAATGTATCTAAAACACTTGCATTAATTTTATAAAATTATTATTCCAGGAAATGGAAGGTATGTTGTATAATTTTATTTTCTATTGTATTTTTAAATTGAACAGAATAGATTAATATACCAAATTTGAATGAGCTTTGGAGTGTTGAGAAAAAATTAAAGTGGAAATATATGAAAAAGCTTAACCGCTGAGATTATCTTTTTTTTATAACTGCAAAGATCTGATTATTTATAATGTCAAATAGCACTTTGGATCAGGACATGATTAATTGATTAAATAGAAGATATTCTGATTCATATATGGTTTGGGGCTTGTCTTGGTCATTGGTCATAACAGCAACATTTCTCACATCACAGAGTTAGAGCTTTGATAGTCAAAAGGGCTGATGATGAGGATGATAATAGTATCAGATAGCAGACATTTATTGCTTATGATGGAACAAGGCCCTGCTAAGAACCTTGTATGCAGCATGTTACTTATTCTTCCCAGTAGTCCTATGAAACAGCTACTATAATTTTTCTCATTTTACAGATGGGAAAGCTGAGGTACAGATAGCTTGTATAAACTGTCCAAAGACACAAAGCTCTTAAATGAAAAGAGCTCCATCAACCCAGTCCTATTTGACTCTAGGGTCTGTGCTTCTGATTACTGCTTCATGCTGTAGAAGGTCTTAAGACCTTTTTGAGCTCCTGTCCTTGTTCGTGAATACCACTATATAATAGAGTATCACCCTAATATGTGATATAGTTAGAAATAAGTGACCCCTTCAGGGTCTTCATAATTTTTTATAGGAGTAAAGCTACTTTATAGTATCACCCTAAACGTGGTATTGTTAGAAATAAGTAACCTGTTCACGCTCTTCCTAATTCTTTACAGGAGTGATTTTTCAACCCTATTATAGTTCCTCAATAAAAATGAGAATAATAGGGGTGCCTGCCTGGCTCAGTTGGTAGAGCATGCAATTTTTTTTTATTATTAACATATAATGTATTTGTTTCAGGGGTACAGGTGTGTGATTCATCAGTCTTAAATAATACACAGTGCTCACCATAGCACGTACCCTCCCCAGTGTCCATCACCCAGCCCCCCCATCCCCCCACCCCCCTCCGCTCCAGCAACCCTCAGTTTGTTTCCTGAGATTAAGAGTCTCTTATGGTTTGTGTCTCTCTCTGGTTTCATCTTGTTTCATTTTTTCCTGTCTTCCCCTATGATCCTCTGCCTTGTTTCTCAAATTCACATATCAGTGAGATCATATGATAATTGTCATTCTGTGATTGACTTATTTCACTTAGCATAATACCCTCTAGTTCCATCCATAGAGCATGCAGTTCTTGATCTCGGGGTCATGAGTTCAAGCCCCACCTTGGGTGTAGAGATTACTTTAAAAAAAAAAAAAGAAAAGAAAATGAGAATAATAGCCAACGTTTATTAAACGCTTATGTGATTCCAAATTCCATATTAAATGCTTTTTATGTTTTATCGCATATAATCCTCACATTCAACCCTTAAGATAGGTACTTGTTACCTCAGTTATAAAACTGGGATTTAGGGAGCCTAATAATTTTAATTTATATAGCCAGGAAAGGGAGGAGCAAGATTTGAACCAGACCGTCTGAGTTTTTTTTTTTTTTTAAAGTAAACTCTACATGTGGGGTTTGAACTCACGACCCCAAGATCAAGAGTTACATGCTCTACAGACTGAGCCTTCCAGGCACCCCCAGACTATCTGACTTTTGAGCCTGTTTTCATAGCTACCCCAGTCTTCACAAATTTATATATCACATTTCTTTATTTCTCTAGTCTTAGTAACTGTGACTTTATCTGGAGCTCCAGAATCGAAGGAAAGATGATGTTTGTGGCTATCTAGTACACATGTCCTATGACCCCATAGACTGTTTCTTCCAGGGAACATTTATTTGGTCTTTGAGCACAAGTTCATCCTTAAAACCCTTTTTTAGAGTAAGAGACTCCTGCAAACTTCCTATTAAGCCAAGAAAACTGCTTTTTGAAATCCTTTCACCAGTCCTAATTCTTTTTTTTTTTTTGCTTTTATTCTTGATAAGGCTGGTTCAATAATCCCCCTCACGCCATCCAACTCTCTTGCGTTTCCTGGAAGTGTTTGTACCTGTGTCTCCTAGCTTTATCTAAATCACACTTCCATTCAGAGTCCTCTCCTTGGCATAGTTACATACCTTTACAACCTATTCCACCTTTATTAATATTTTATCTCATTTAATGAGTAGTTTTTGTTCTGGCTGGGGCAAATACTAGATGTTTTTGGTAAGTCCTAGAAGATGTTGCTGTTATTTATGTCATATGTTCAACCATTTTTGCTTTGTTTTGGTTTTGTTTCTTAAGAAGAAAGAATTTATTTATTTATATTCTTTGTTTGCTAGAGAGAGAGAGAGAGAGAGAGAGCAAGAGAGCACTCACACGCACACACAAGCAGGGGGAGCAGCAGGCAGAGGGAAAAGCAGGCTCCCTGCTGAGCAAGGAGCCCGATGTGGGACTCAATTCCAGGACCCTGGGATCACGACCCGAGCTGAAGGCAGATGCCTAACCGACTGAGTCGCCCAGGTGTCCCTACTTAAATAAAATCTTTAAAAAAAAAACACCAAGTCTTAAAAACAGACCCATAGCAGTCCCTGCCATTTGACAGCAAACTCCCAGTGCCCAGCAACTAGTAATCTGCTTTGTCTATGTATTTGCCTACTTTGGCTGTTTTGTATAGGTGAATGTTCAACCATTTTTGAATCCAAAATTCCTTAATTTGTCCAAAACCCCCTTTTCTGGCTAAGAATTAACCCTTTCTTAGCTCATTCTCTCTCCATTATATTACTACCAAGAAGTACTATTTTTCTTAGTCACTTGAAGACTATGACTTGGTAAGTGAAGATTATACAGAACCTGCAAACTCAACAGAGATGCAAGTGCTTGTGGTCAGAGAGGACCAGTTGTTAACATTTGAACCGCCCTGTCAAGCTCACCACGTGGATGACGAAGTCTCAGGTGTCTGATTACAACTCTGTCATGAACCTTCTGCTTCCTTGCCATCAGCCAAACCAAGGTTAAGTTCATCATGTATATCAAAGTCCCACTGCTTAATTTAGGGAAGTGTCAGTCTTAGAGTTAATTATTTAACATTGCTCAATAATTTGTTCCAATCTTTAGGGGCACCTGTGTGCCAAAGTTGGTTGGGAGTCCGACTTTTGGTTTTGGCTCAGGTTGTGGTTTCAGGGTCATGAGATTGAGCCCCGTGTAGGGCTCCAAGCTCAGTGCAGTGTCTTCTTAGGACTCTCTCTCCCTCTCCCTCTCTCCCTTTCTCCCTCTCTCCCTCCTCCTCATGCACTCTCTCTCTCTCAAATAAGTAAATCCTTAAAAAAATAATTTATTCCAATCTTAATAGTGGCAAAGAAAAATTAGTTTTAATACCAATAGATTTCCAGTTTTGTGTGTTAAATGAAATTACAGAATGTTTGTAAAACTTGATTAAAATTTGCAAGCCTGGGCCACCTGGGTGGCTCAGTCGTTAAGCGTCTGCCTTCGGCTCAGGTCATGATCCCAGAGTCCTGGGATCGAACCCCGCATCGGGCTCCTTGCTTGGCGGGAGGCCTGCTTCTCCTTCTCCCACTCCCCCTGCTTGTGTTCCCTCTCTCGCTGTGTCTCTCTCTGTCAAATAAAAAAAAAAAAATTTGCAAGCCTATTGCTACAGCTTAGGGAGGGGATATGCAGGTAGTCATTAGCTTTAAAATGCAAAGTGTTGTGGTTTTTTAATCTGATATCAGATGTGAATGTTAGTGTTTTAGCAAAGCCATTAAAAGCCTATTTTTGTTGTTTATTACTTTAAATAATTTTTTTTTAGTTATATGAACAAAACCTGAAAATAAGAGGAATATCAGAAAATATACTCCCTAGCTATAAAACCTTGGGCAAGATAATTAAGTTTTTTGTGCTGGTCTCCTTATTTATAAAATGGAAATGATAATATCTATGTCCTCGAGGTATCTTGAGGATTAAATGAGGTAGTCTCTATAAAAGGCTTAACATAGTGGGCCTGGCACATAATTAAGTAGTTAGCCATTGTTTATTAATGTTTAAATTTTACTTCAGTTTTTACAAAATGAAATCAAGGTTATTTATACATATGTTGTGTGTGTGTGTGTATGTGTATGTATAAAACATAGTGCATACAGGAAAGGTCTTTTGAGTTTTGCCCACTGCCAGAGAGGCTAGAAAGTAGGGGACCGTCTTGGAAGCCATATTGGCAGTTAAAACATTGACGATATCTTCACAGTGGCAAGGAAGAGACTTGCCTTGCTTTGTGCTAGGTACTACATAAAGTCCATGAAAATGTTTTACTTAATGGAATTTTATTATGAATAAAATAATTTTGAATATATGAGAATTAAAATCTAGAGGTCTTGTTGAAAATGGAAAAATTCAGAGTAAGAAATGTTGGCCTTTGTTTCTGTTTATTCATATAGATTCTTTCACTTTTGCTCTTTATTTTCTTACTGTTGTGAGAACAACAACGATCTTTGTTGATTGTTTCATAGGTCCACTCAGCTGTTGAAGAAATGGATGGATTAGATGATGTTGAGAACAGCATGTTGTATTACAATCAGGCAGTCATTCTTTATCATCTGCGGCAGTACACAGAAGCGATAGCAGTTGGTGAAAAACTTTACCAGTTCATAGAACCTTTTGGTATGTTCTGTAAAAAATTTCCCTATCATCAGGGGACTTGGGTGACTCAGTCAATTAAGTGTCTGACCCTTGATCTCAGGGTTGGAAGATCGAGCCCCCTGTCGGGCTATGCACTGGGCACAGAGCCTGTTTGGGATTCTCTCTGTCCCTCTCCTTCTGCCCCTCCCCACTCTAAAAAAAAAAAAAATTCTCATATTTGCAGTGGCCTCTGGTACTTTTACGTAGTTAACCTAAATCAGGGAGTTGTCTGTTAGTATTTAAAGAAAGAAAAAAAGCTGTGTAGGTTTTCTTAATAGCTAGAAAAGATAAAAATGGCATTTTTAGATGAACCCAGGTTTTCTTTTAGCATTTCTTCCCCACTCCTCAATTTTTTTTTTTTTTAAACATCTCATCTACTCATTTGAGAGAGAGAATGAGCAAGAGAGAGAACATGAGCAGGGGGAGCAGCAGAGGCGGGGGGAGCAGCAGAGGCAGAGGGAGCAGCAGAGGCAGAGGGAGCAGCAGGCTCTCCACTGAGCAGGGAGCCCGATGTGGGGCTCGATCCCAGGACCCCCGGGATCATGACCTGAGCTGAAGGCAAACACTTAACTGACTGAGCCACCCAGGCACCAGGCACCCTGCCCACCCCTCAGTTTTTAAAAATGACTGTTAGAAATGATGTTTCTGATTGGAAAGACTTAGTGATTTTTGTTTTTCTCTGCTCTTTGAATACCACCTAGTGTACCCAATCCATTCTTACTTGAGCAGTGTATTAAGGAGTGTTTGGGGATGTTAAGGGACAGTGAAATATTTTGTCCATTGCCTCACTGACGTTTTTGTGGATAATCAAAGAATAGATAGTACAGACTATGCTAGCTTTTTTTTTATCTTTTATTTTATTTTTATTTTTTTTTAAAGATTTTATTTATTTATTTGAGAGTGAGAGAGACAGCGAGAGAGGGAACACAAGCAGGGGGGGAGAGGGAGAAGCAGGCTTCCCGCGGAGCAGGGAGCCCGATGCGGGGCTCGATCCCAGGACCCTGAGATCATGACCTGAGCCGAAGGCAGACGCTTAACGACTGAGCCACCCAGGCACCCAGGAACCTTATTTTTAGATAAGGCAATCAAGGAAGGCCTGGGATAAGACAGTATTTGAAGAGACCTGAGTGAAGGTAAGAGGTGAGCCACATGGCTCTTGAGGAGGAAAGCATTCCAGCCAGAGGTGATTGTATATGCAGAGAACCAGCAATGAGCTTGAGTTTAGTGAGAGGAACAGCAGAAGTCCGTTGTGACTGGAACTAGGTAGGGAAAACAGAAGCAAACGAAGTCGAAAGTAGTGAGGGGCAGAATAGGTAAAGTCCTGTGGCCTAGGTGAGGCCTTAACTGTTTTAAGAGTGGTGGGTGACCTTTGCGCATCAACCACCTTGATTTTAGTTTTAAATGGAATCCACTCTGGCTGCTGTGTAAAAGCAAGAATGGAATCAGGAAGACTTGTTAGGAGGCTCTCTTAAGGGCTTTTGAAATTTCTGTTCTTGATTTTAGCATTTTTTAGACCTTATTTTTCCTTTTTTCTTCTGAAAGGAAAAGAAAATAGTGTTGTGATATACCAGGTTACCCTTCCTTTCTTTTTGGGCTCTTCTTCCTTTGAAGTCCTTCTTAGAGTTGGAAGGAACCTCAAAAGATCACCTGGCTCACCCCCCTGCCTTTAGGCAGGTGAAGTATTCTCCCCATTTTACAGGTCGGCCAGCTGAGGTCTAAAAATTAGCTCAGTGGTGTGTAGAGGCCACATATCTAGTAAGTAGCCAAGCGAATACTAGAATTGAGGTTTTCTTCTTCCTAAAGTAATATTCCTCATTTCATGTGTTGGTGTTTGGTAGATATTTTGTCAAAGGAGGATCTGTCACTAGGAACCCTACAATGAGAAGCCTTGAGATGCAGAATAGAATAGCATTGTTGGTATTGCAAGTTTTCCATTTGTGGCTCTAGGTGATGAACAGTCATTTAAATAAAGACTTAGTGTTTGCTCTTAACTTTTTGGGGAGGAGTGGTCTGAAATGTTCGCTTCACTTTGGATTATAACTTTTCTTTTCCTGTTTTTTTTTTCCCCAGAAGAAAAATTTGCCCAAGCAGTGTGTTTTTTGCTTGTAGACCTATATATATTAACCTATCAAGCTGAGAAAGCTTTGCATCTTCTTGCTGTCCTAGAAAAAATGATTTCACAAGGCAACAATAACAAAAATGGGAAGAATGAGGTAAGTGTTCTGAGGTGATCAGATTAAAATTTGTGGTTAATATTTGGAGTTATTAAATATTTTAATAGCTTTATTGAAATATAATTCACTTTACAGAATGGTTGCTATTGTTAATCATACCGTAGTATTACATACTCGAAAATGGCTAAGAGAGGGCGCCTGGGTGGCTCAGACGGTTAAGCGTCTGCCTTCGGCTCAGGTCATGATCCCAGGGTCCTGGGATCGAGTCCCGCATCAGGCTCCCTGCTAGGCGGGGAGCCTGCTTCTCCCTCTGCCTCTGCCTCTCTGACTCTCATGAATAAATAAATAAAACATTTAAAATAAAAAAAAAAGAAAATGGCTAAGAGAGTAGATCTTTAAAGTCCTCAGCACAAGAATAAAAACCTTTTGTAATTGTGTATAGTATAGTGATAGATGTTTTAACTAGACTTATTTCATAGTATTTACAAATATTATTATGTTGTATACCTAATAGTGTTTATGTCAGTTATACCTCAATTTAAGAATTCTTGTAATAAAAATCAGAAGAATTATGCCTACCCTCAGGCAGCCCACAGTCTAGGTAGGGAGAGACAGATGAGTTAAAATTTTGATTAATGGGGCAACTGACTGTTGCTCTACCAGCTCGGTAGAGCATGTGACTCTTGATGTCAGGGTTGTGAGTTCGAGCCCCACGTTGGGCATGGAGCCTACTTATTTAAAAAACTAATTTGATCAGTGACCTAAAAAAGCAAATATAATTCACATCTACAAAATTTAACATTTTAAGGTGTACAATTCAGTGGCTTTTAGTATACTCACTGAGTTGTAGAACTGTCATCACTATCTAAATTCCAGAACATTTCATCACCCCAAAAAGAAACTCTGTAGCTGTTAGCACTTTCCCCCTTACCCCTGGTAACCACTAATCTACTTTCTATCTTTATGAATTTGACTATGCTGGACATTTCATATAAATGGAATCATACAATATGTGGCCTTTTGTGATTGGTTTCACTTGGCATAATACCTTCAAAGTTTCCCAAGTTGTAACATGTACTTCATTCCCTTTTCATGTATTTCATTCCTTTTTATGGCCATATAATCCTCCACTATGTGCTTTTGCCACATTTTTTTAATCCATCAGTTGATGGTCATTTGGGTTGTTGTCCACATTTGACTTATAAATGATGCTGCTATAAACATTTGTATACATATTTTTGTGGTGGCATATATGTTTTCATTTTTCTTAGGTATATGTTTAAGAGTGGAATTGCTGGATCATACGGCAGATCTATGTTTAATCTTAGGAGGAACTACCAGCCTGTTTTCCAGAGTAGCTACACCATTTTACATTCCTACCAGCCTTTCATGAAGGTCCCAGGTTCTCCACATTCTTGCCAACCTTGTTATCTTTTTTTTTTTTTAAGATTTTATTTATTTATTTGACAGAGACACAGCGAGAGAGGGAACACAAGCAGGGGAAGAGGGAGAGGGAGAAGCAGGCCTCCCGCCGAGCAGGGAGCCCAATGCGGGGCTCGGTCCCAGGACCCTGGGACCATGACCCGAGCCGAAGGCAGACGCCCAACGACTGAGCCACCCAGGCGCCCCTTTTTTTTTACACTGTAACCATCCTAATGGATGTAAAGTGGTATCTCATAGTGGTCTTAATTTCTGTGCTTACTAAGGGTGTTTGCATCTTTTCATGTGTGAAATGTTAGTTTTATAGAATGTAAAGATTAGAATTAAGACAATAGAAATCCATAATCTGGATAAACAGGGCAGCTTTCTTTTTCTTTTTTTTTTTAAGATTTTATTTTTTTTTATTTATTTGACAGAGAGGGACAGCAAGAGAGGGAACACAAGCAGCGGGAGTGGGAGAGGGAGAAGCAGGCTTCCCGCTGAGCAGGGAGCCTGATGCGGGGCTTGATCCCAGGACCCCCGGGATCATGACCTGAGCTGAAGGCAGATGCTTAACGACTGAGCCACCCAGGCACCCAGGGCAGCTTTCACTAGAGAAAATTTCATCATTTAAGTTCTTCGGAAAGAGTGCATATTTATGACATATTCTGGGATAAAAGACTTGGTGTACATTAAGAATACTTTTTAGATCTCATGGGTTTTTTTTTTTTTTTTTTAAGACTTTATTTATTTATTTATTTGAGAGAGAGAAACAGCATGAGAGGGGGGAGGGTCAGAGGGAGAAGCAGGCTCCCCACTGAGCCGGGAGCCCAATGCGGGACTCGATCCCAGGACTCCGGGATCATGACCTGAGCCGAAGGCAGTCGCCCAACCAACTGAGCCACCGAGGCGTCCTCATGGGTTTTCTATTTTTAAGATTTTATTTGTATTTTTAGTTATTTATATTTTTGAAGATTTTATTTGAAAGAGAGCGCGCACACGTGCACGAGTCGCGGGGTGAGGCAGAGGGAGAGGGAGAAGCAGGTTCCCTGCCCAGCAGGGAGCCCAATGTGGGGTTTGGTCCCAGAACCCCAAGATCATGACATGAGCCGAAGGCAGACGCTTAACTGACTGAGCCACCCAGATGCCCCAAGATTTTATTTTTAAGTAATTTCTACACCCAACGTGGGACTCAAACCCACAACCCCGAATTCAAGAGTCACAAGCTTAGCTGACTGAGCCAGTGGAGGTGGCCACCATGAGGTGCCCCTCTTGTTTGTCTTGCTTGTTCTCTAGTTGTCAAGGGATGGTCCTCTCTTCCTGTCCCTGTCCTTTTGTTAAAAAAGGAGTTATTTGTAGAAAACAGATTGTTAATACCTTTCTTTCTACCTGTGTAAGTTCTCGAGGTTTAAAAGTAAGTATTTAGGGAGTCTGGGTGGCTCAGTCATTAAGCATCTGCCTTCTGCTGGGGTCATGATCCCAGGGTCCTGGGATCGAGCTCAGCGTTGGGCTCCCTCCTCAGTGGGGAGTCTGCTTCTCCCTCTCCCACTCTTTTTGCTTGTGTTCCTTCTCTTACTATGTCTCTCTCTGTCAAATAAAATCTTTAAAAAAATAAAGAAAGAAAGAAAAGTAAACATCTAGCATTACTTTTTACAATTTAACAGGTGTAGATAGAAAATAATTCAGTTAGGGGCGCCTGGGTGGCTCAGTCATTAAGCGTCTGCCTTTGGCTCAGGTCATGATCCCAGGGTCCTGGGATCGAGCCCTGCATTGGGCTCCCTGCTTGGCGGGAAGCCTGCTTCTCCCTCTCCCACTCCGCCTGCTTATGTTCCCTCTCTCGCTGTGTCTCTCTCTGTCAAATAAATAAATAAAATCTTTAAAAAATAAATAAATAAATAAATAAAAAGAAAGAAAATAATTCAGTTAAATCATCTTAGCATTATTCCTAAACACTGTGTGGTAAAATACTTTGTTTTTATATTCAGTATGTAAGAGAGTTGATAAAATAAAATTCTGTTCAAAAGATGCTTGTGTCCTCTGCTAGATACTAAAGTGACAAAAATAAAAACCTTATGGTTCACACTTCGTGAGAGAGGAGAAAGATGGGGCAGCATCTGTCCAGGGACTGGGAGGAAGGCGAGTAGGGACGATTTTGGAGAAGTTTAGGGGCGCCTGGGTGGCTCAGTTGGTTGAGAGTCCGACTCTTGATTTCGGCTCAGGTCGTGATCTCAGGGTCATGAGATCAAGCCCCACGTAGGGCTCTGTGCTCAACGCGGAGTCAGCTTGAGATTCTCACTGCCTCTCCCTCTGCTCCCCCCCCCCCCCCCGAAATAAATACTGATTTTGGAGAAGTTTGGATGTTTGATTTGGGCCTTGAAAGATGTAATATAATTCGACTAGTCAAAAGCAGAGGGATGGAGCAGAGTAACTGGCATGGCAGAGAAAACACAGAAGGTGTGAGAGTGGTTACATTGGAGGAATTTCTGGTAACCTGAAATGCATAGTACACCTGAAAAATGATATAGGAGATCCGGAGATGAGATTGGCAACTCAAATATTGGTCACATTGTGAAGGATTTTGGATATTACTAGGAATCTAGCATATGATGTTGGCAGTGTTTATACCAGAGAAAGTTTTTAAGAGGGAAATGACATGGGGGCACCTGGGTGGCTCAGTCTGTTAAGTGTCTGCCTTGGGCTCAGGTCATGATCTCGGGGTCCTGGGACTGAGCCTGACGTCAGGCTCCCTGCTCAGTGGAGAGTCTGCTTCTTCCTCTCCCTCTGTCCCATACCTCCCTCCTGTTCTCTCTCTCTCTCTCAAATAAATAAATAAAAATCTTTTTAAAAAAATGTAGACATCAAAAGTTTAAAAAAGGGACGCCTTGGTGCCTCAGTCAGTTAAGCATCTGCCTTCGGCTCAGGTCATGATCCCAGTGTCCTGGGATCGAGCCCCACGTTGGGCTCCTTGCTCAGTGGGGAGTCTGCTTCTCCCTCTCTCACTCCTCTGCTTGTGTTCCCTCTCTCGCTGTGTCTGTCAAATAAATAAAATCTTAAAAAAAAAAAAAAATTTCCTATTACTCCCTCCAGACTATTATACCTGAATCTCTGGGAGTGAGACCTGGGATTCTGTAGTTTTAAAATATTCTGTAGGTGATTCAGATAAGCTCACTTGTAAATCACTGATTTAATTATGGTAAAAAATTTTTAATTTTGGTTAACTTTGTTTTACCACCCTACAGACTGGTAATAACACCAACAAAGACGGATCAAATCATAAAGCTGAAAGTGGAGCCCTAATAGAAGCTGCAAAATCAAAGATTCATCAGGTAGCATAAATTCTCAGAGAGGTTATGCATCACGTATATTTACTAATAGTTATGAATGATGAAGAATGTGATAGATCATTGAAAGCAGTAAATAATTCAAGGCATGTATATTTGTTTGGCTTTGAAATATTATAATTTAAAAGCATATTTATCCTTCTAATTATATTTGCTTAAAATGATAATGCAGTATCTTTTCTTTAATTACTTGATAAAAGATTGAGAGAAATGGCCTGGGAATGTATTGGATGATAAAATCAGTTTGTAGACTACTAAAATTCATTCTTAATTAGCCAGGTGCAGATAAAAATGATAGGAATTAGAGAATTGCTGAATCACTCTATTGTGCCCCTGAAACTAATACTGTATGTTAATTATACTGGGATTAAAATATAAATTAGTTTTTTTAAAAAATAAAAGAATTGTTAGGATTTTTGCTTGGAATTTAAGTATAAATTTTATTCTACCATGTTTTTTGTTTTTTAGAATGCATTCTAAGAATACAGTAAAAATAGATTAAGATAATTTAAAACTTAGTTTTGCAAGTAACTGGTATAACTATGTTGTAAACAGATTGGGTTGAAATTTCATTTAACTAGAAAGTAAAACTAGTTCAGCATGTGTAAATCCATCATAGTTCTCACATATTAGCATTTTCCTTTGATAGTATAAAGTAAGAGCTTATATCCAAATGAAGTCCCTGAAAGCATGCAAAAGGGAAATCAAGTCAGTCATGAACACAGCTGGAAATGTAAGTTTCTTCTTGATTTTCTTTTTTTTTTTTTTCCAGTTTGTAACTTTTATGTCCTAAAACTTTCTTGTTTGGATAGTAGGTATTTGTCAGTCTTAAATAATTTATTTTAGTCTATTATAGTATAATATACTGTTACATATAATCCTTGACATTGAGTTGTAAAGTGATGATCATACTGTGTCTATAATTTAATACTTTTCTCACTTAAAATTATAGCAAGCATTTTCCCTTGGTGCGTAGCCCTCAAAACCACCATTTTAAATAGCTATCTAGTATTCTGGAAATGGTTTATCACAAGTCACATAAAGATTTACTGTTAGACACTTCAGGATTTTATTAGTTTATACTCAAAACATGTATTAAAGATTAACAGTTCAGCTGTAGCCCAAACCTACCCTTCCAAATGATCTTTGACTTGACAGTACCTCAATTTGACTAACGTTGCTAGAGTATTTGAGATAAAATTACTCCTTCCTTCCACTCCCTCCACCCCACTCCTCCACTGATACATAACGTTTAAGACTGTGGAGGGAAAAGGTAGAATTGTGAACGTTCTTGATGCTTTTGGGAAAACTGTTAATTTTAAGTATGAAGTCATAAGGAGAAATAGTTTGGCTTTGAAGTATTGTAGTAGTTTGTACTACAGTTTGTAGTAGGAATGGTTTAGGATAATTGACCCTAGGAATCCTAGGCAGGATCCAGATTAGTCACTGGGTCAGTACTCAAGTGATTTTTGAGGAGAACAAATTGTAGCCAAAGTCTGAGGAGGTAGACTTGAGGCTAAGAGAGAAAAGCCTAACTAGCCAGCTAACCATTATCAAACCTTTTTTGAGATAAAAGACATGATCCCTGCCTTAATGGAAGCTATATTCACAGGGGAGAGAGAAACAGTAAAATAAATAATTGTAATGCCGGGTAGTAGTAATACCTAAATCAGGAGGAAGTATTGCTACCCGGAATAAGCTTTGGAAGCCCTTGTTCCTCAATGACCAGGAGGCAGAGCAAAGCATGAACAAGGACTTAGAAGAAAAGCCTATAGCTAAGCTAAAGTGAATAAATGATGAGACCAGGATTCCTGATGTCCTCTTGGATGGATGTTTAGTCTGCAGATCTATGCATGCTTTTGCATTCTAAATAGGTATGATACAGATGATCCTCCACTAGGATTCTTAGGGGAAGTGAAACATGGTCTGCCATCCAAAATGTGATCTTTGTCACAAGCAAGATTAGCTCTTGAAAATAAGGCATTCTGTTAGGCAATTCTTCCATCCACAGAATGACACTTTTTTTTTTTCCTATTTGGAAAGGCATTGGATTATTTGTGTCCCTTTGGGTTCTAATGAAGGTACATCTGTACCCTAAAAAATAAGGGAGACCTCCAGTCTCTCTAAATAGTCATTGAACTGAAGGACCTAGTTAAATTGGCTTCCAAGTAGTAGTATAATAAATGAAGACAGTCTGTTGTTGATCTGCAGACTGTATTCTTATACATATGTACTGCGTGTTATTTTTTTTAGGCAGACCCTTAATTCAGTTGATAAGGTGCTCTCTGATAGGTTTAATTTTTTTAGATCGTGAAAGCAATGAAAAATTGCTAGTTTTTTGTGAGCATGATTTAAATGATTCATTTATGCTCTTGAATACATGCCAATACAGCAGTGTGATTATGATCTCACAATAGACATCTGAAAACAAAATATAAGCAACTTATATTTTCTTTACAGTCTGCACCCTCTCTATTTCTTAAAAGCAATTTTGAGTACTTAAGAGGCAATTATCGAAAAGCTGTGAAGCTATTAAATAGTTCAAACATTGCTGAACATCCAGGATTCATGAAAACAGGTAAAAGAAAATTGTGAAATTCTAGTATTTTTTCTGGCTCTTCTGTCTTTTGTTGTTTATTTCCTATAGTGCTCTTCAGTGTGATTTTTGCTAATTTTTTTATTTTTTTATTTTTATTTTTTATGACAGAGAGGGAACACAAGCAGGGGGAGTGGGAGAGGGAGGAGCAGGCTTCCCACAGAGCAGGGAGCCCGATGCGGGGCTCGATCCCAGGACCCTGGGATCATGACCTGAGCTGAAGGCAGATGCTAAATGACTGAGCCACCCGGGAGCCCCGCTAATTTTTTTAAATGAAATGTTTTATTATTTCTGCCGCAGAAAATTCTTAGAATTTATTCTATTATTTGTTTCCACTTTATTTATTTTATAGATTTATTTATTTTAGAGTGGGAGTGAGCATGGGGAGGGGCAAAAGGGGGGGAGCAGAGAGAGAGAGAGAGAGAGAGAGAGAAGCAGACTCCCCACTGAGTGCAGAGCCTGAGGCTGGACCGATCCCAGGACCTGTGCCAAAACCAAGAGTTGGATGCTTAACCTACTGAGCCACCCAGGTGCCCCTATTTGTTTCCATTTTAGAGGAAGCTTCGGGGCTCCTGGGTGGCTCAGTGGTTGAGCGTCTGCCTTCGGCTCGGGTCATGATCCCAGGGTCCTGGGATCAAGCTCCACATCGGGCTTCCTGCTCTGCGGGGAGTCTGCTTCTCCCTCTCCCACCCCCCCTGCTTGTGTTCCCTCTCTCTCTGTCAGATAAATAAATAAAATCTTTAAAAAAAAAAAAAAAAGAAGCTTCACTCCTTTACTTTTCTCTCACCTCGTGTATGCTTTCTTTCATTTCATTTTTTTTTTTTTAAGATTTTATTTATTTGAGAAAGAGAGAGTACAAGCAGGGGGAGCGGCAGAGGGAGAGGGAGAAGCAGGCTCCCTGCTGAGCAGGGAGCCCAATGTGGGGCTCGATCCCAGGACTCCAGGATCATGACCTGACCCGAAGGCAGACACTTCACCGACTGAACCACCCAGGTGCCCCCATTTCATTTTTTAATACCAGCTTACAAATTATGCCCAGGACATAAGGTCCTTGGACTTTTACTTTGTGAAATGAGATCTTTTAAGGAAATGAGATGATAATGTTTTTACTTTTCCCTTTTCTCCCGTAAAAGCTATGACCATATGATGATTTTTTTAGATTAACTATATCAAAAATATTTCTATAAAGTTGGGAAGATAATTATCATTATCTGTTTTCTATTTCAAAAGTTTTTTTAAAATATTTTATTTATTTATTTGTCAGAGAGAGTGCACAAGCAGGGGGAGCGGCAGAGGGAGAAGAAGGCTCCCCACTGAGCAGGGATCCCGATGGGGGACTCAATCCCAGGACCCCGGGATCATGACCTGAGCCGAAGGCAGATGCTCAACCTACTGAGCCACCCAGGCGTCCCTGTTTATAGAGAGTTTTATTTATTTATTTTAAGATTTTATTTATTTACTTGACAGACACAAAGTGAGAGAAGGAACACAAGCAGGGGGAGTGGGAGAGGGAGAAGCAGACTTCCTGCCTAGCATGGAGCCCGACGCAGGGCTCAATCCCAGGACCCTGGGATCATGACCTGAGTCGAAGGCAGACATTCAACAACTGAATCACCCAGGTGCCACTAGAAAGTTTTTTTTTTTTTTTTTAAAGATTTTATTTATTTGAGAGAGAATGAGAGAGAGCGAGTACATGAGAGGGGGGAGGGTCAGAGGGAGAAGCAGGCTCCCTGCCGAGCAGGGAGCCCGATGCGGGACTCGATCCAGGGACTCCAGGATCATGACCTGAGCCAAAGGCAGTCGCTTAACCAACTGAGCCACCCAGGCGCCCGCCCCTAGAAAGTTTTAACGAGGTTTACGCGTCAGCTTAAGCATCCAGCTCTTGATTTTGGCTCAGGTCATAATCTCAGGGTAGTGAGATCGAGGCCTGCATCGAGCTCAGTGCTGGGTGTGGAGCCTGCTTAATTAAGATTCTGTCTCTCCCTCTCTTCTCTGTGTCTAAAAAAGAAAGGGTTTTTTTTGTTTGTTTTTTAAAAAAAGTTTTAATGAGTTGCTTAATACGGTTGGTAAAATGAAAGGTAAAATTTGGGGCTTTCTTTTAAGTTCACATCATTGCTATTTTATGGGGAGAAAGGGGGAAAATCCATTTATTCAAGAAATGAAGTCAAACTATTGAAAATGCTTTATCCCAAATTTAAAATGCAAAGATGGGGACGCCTGGGTGGCTCAGTTGGTTAAGCCTCTGACTCTTGGTTTCAGCTCAGGTCATGGTCTCAGTGTTGTGAGTTTAAGCCCCAGGTTGGGCTCTGCACTCAGCGTGGAGTCTGCTTAAGATTTTTTCACCCCTCTGCTCCTCCCCCCTTCACATGCACATGCACCCGCACTCACTCTCAAATCAATCAATCAATCAATCAATCAATAAAATCTTAAAATGCAAAGGATGAATAAGGTTTTTGGGGATGTTTTCTTTTAGATTCTATCCAGATACGAAGATAGAACACACATGCAGGGGCGCCTGGGTGGCTCAGTCGGTTAAACGGCTGCCTTTGGCTCAGGTGGTGATCCCAGAGTCCTGGGATCAAGCCCGGAGGCGGGCTCTCTGATCAGCAGGAAGTTGGCTTCTCCCTCTCCCTGCAGCTCCCCCTTGTTGTGCTCACGCGCTCGCTCGCTCTCTCTCTCTCTCTCCCCCTGTCAAATAAATAAATGAAAGAAAATCTAAAAAAAAAAAAAAGCACACCTGCAGACATACTCACCTCCCGCCGCTTTACCCGTTCTGTTAAGTGGGGTTGTAAAAGATGGAGAAAAGCAATTTGTTCCATTGCAGTTCTCTTGGATATTCTGTTTATTCTGAGTACCAATTTTTAATTGTGCTAAATTTTCATTTTTGCTGTTTTATTGTCATAATTTCCCCTCAGAGTCCCATAACACCCAAACACTGAAATGATCTTTAAGACTAAAAATTCAGTATCCTTTGAGAAAATTTTGCTTAGGATTGTCTTGATGCAGATTTCAGAATCAATATTTTTAGGCTCTACAGTGGAGTGAGGAGCAGGACATACAGTTGACTACTCAACAGTTAAGATGACCTAATGGGAAAGATTTTTATATAGTAGTTATATATTTTACATACTGAATTTTTTATAGTTATTAATTTAAAATATTTTCTCATGTACAATTATTTTTTGCTGCTGATAAAATATGCTTATTGGAAAAGATTCAGGAGTAGAATGTTTCTTAAATTGTTCACAGTGCCACTACCAGAGGTGGCCTCCTTTAAACATTTTAATGTGTTTCCTCTGTCTTCCCCAGAAGCCTACTATTTGTCTTTTTAAAATACCGTTGCTCAATTTAAGAACACATCCGAAGAAAATCTTTAGATTTTAGTATTAAGCATTGAATATCCTGAGTGTTAATTTTGTCAGTCTGATCTGGTATTTTATATCATTGTGGAAAAGACAATCAGTAAATTGTTTTGGAGTATTTGGGAAGCAGTTTAGAAGAAGAAAACTAAAGCTTGGATTGCTTTCATTACAGCAAAGTAAAACCCAGAGGAATGAAGGGTTGAAAGCAACTAAAGAAAACTTGAATATTTTAATTTTGGGGGGGGGGATACTTGATTTATCCAAAATGCAAGAACCATAGATTTTAGAAAAGATGATTAAATTTCACCACATAAAAATGTAAAACTTTTTATGATTAAACGCACACACATACACACTGAAGCAGGTCATAAGACAGATGACACACTGGCTTTGGGGGGAGTATTTGAAACAGATGTGACAGAAGGTTTCTATAATATACTAACAGGTAACCAATAGGAAAAACATCTGTAACCAAATAAAAAAATGGGTAAAGAACAGAAAGAAGCAGTGTATTACAGGATAAGAAATACAAATGCCTAACAAGCTTGAGAAGATAGATGCTCAGCCTTAGTGATAATTAAAGAAGTGTGAGCTAAAAGAACAGTGAAGACTTTAAACAAGCAAAAGCAGGATTTTATATATTGTTTAATGTATTCTTGCTACTCATGTAGTATGTTTCCATATATACTGATTCTTTCCAGTTTCTACATAATATTTTGTTGTGTGGATGCAGTGCATATAATGTTACTAATAAATACTTTTTGTCCTTTGCATTATTATATTATTTGCCCACAATTATTTAAAAATCAGAAGAAAAGATTAAGCAGGCTAACAAAATCAATGGGTAGGGTTTATCACCTTTAATAAAAGATTATAAAAGGAAAGGAGCTTAGAAAATTTTCAGATGTCCTGAATTTCAGATGCCTTATAAACTTTTCTATAAGGACCAGGTGGAATTCCTGTTGCATTGCCAATTCTTGTGTGGCGTATGTCAACAGTAACATTTTTGGACAAATTTATTTGTGTTTTTGTCAGGTGAATGCTTGAGATGCATGTTCTGGAATAATCTTGGTTGCATCCATTTTGCCATGAGCAAGCACAATTTGGGAATTTTCTACTTTAAAAAGGCTCTGCAGGAGAATGACGGTGTTTGTGCACAGCTCAGTGCAGGCAGCACTGATCCAGGTGAGCCCATCGCTGGGGGACAGCTCGTATCTTCCTACTTGAGAGATGATATTAAAGAGCAAGCATCTGAGCACTGAGTAGTGTAGAAAATTGTTGAGTCACTGTGTTGTATGCCTAGCACTAATATAACAAGGTAAGTAAATTATACTGGGATTTAAAAAGTAATTTTTTGTTTTTGGTAAAGAATAAATAGGTAGATAGTGATCAAGTGTCTGGTCAGAATGCATCCATATGTGCCTGCCTACAATTAACATCGACCCTGCCCAACGGGTTTGACTCCGGAGACTTTTGGTAGATATGGCTACTTCAAATAGCAAGGTGGTAGGAGTAATTATCAAAGAAATTTATAAATTACATTTACTTTTTCATGGATTTGAAAATCAGTAATCACACATGGTAATGTTATAAAGCAAAGTATGTTGCTAAGATTTCTCGACTCGTTTTTTTGGTGTTTTTGTTGTTGTTGTTGTTTTGTTTTGTTTTGTTTTTTAAGTAAGCTATATGCCCAATGTGGGGCTTGAACTCACAGCCCCGAAATTAAGAGTAGCATGCTTTACCAACTGAGCCAGGCAGGTGCCCCTAAACTAGTTTTATTATCGCTTCTTTCCAGGGTTTCACCTGGGATGTTACAGGCAGCACCTGACAGTCTTTTTTACTTCTTTATTTTTTTGCACCTGACAGTCTTTGAGCAAATTCCTGAAGTTCCTTACTTTAATATTCATATGATACGGATCCTTGACCTGGAATGCTTAAAATCAAGCAATTATTTAGCTTTTTTAACCATAAAAAAACTGATGAAAAGTGTATCCAAAATCATAAGTAGTCTTATTTTATTGTAGACTGTGAAACTTTGAATAAGTGAGTGAACCATAGTCATTGTAGGTACAATATATTAATTTTTATTTTCATAGTAAAGTTCCCAGAATCCTGCTAACATTAGCTGAATACTTCTGGTTAAGAAAGCACATGACAATAAAATGGCTAACCAAAATGAAAGTTAAAAAAGAAAGTGAATCTTCTGAAAAGGTGGAAAGGTGGTTAAAGATTCATAGGAGTCAGTGGGTCCTATCTATTTTGTTTGCCTTTCTTGACCATTGTTACCTGGGGAGCTGGCAAATGAGAAGAAACATCGCTGGCCACACCAGCACAAGCAACTGAGATGACTGTGGAGGATATTTGTGGGGTTGAGGATGAAGATCATCACTAGTAGAGAGCTATTACAACCTTACACTGGGCCGGAACACCTGGGTGGCTCAGTCGGTTAAGCATCTGCCTTTGGCTCAGGTCATGATCCTGAATCCTGGGATCCAGCTCTGTGTCAGGAGTCTGCTTCTCCCTGTCCCTCTGCTGCTCCCCTTGTTTGTGCTCTCTCTGTCAAATAAAATCTTCAAAGAAACACAAAACTTCACACTGGGGTCCTTGGTATTAAACAAGGTAGTATTTAAGTATTTAGTGGAATAAATGTTTTCAGTGTAACTTATTTTTAATCTAATGTTTTCTTCTTACCTAATTTGTATCATTAGGCAAGAAATTTTCGGGAAGACCCATGTGTACATTACTAACCAACAAGAGGTATGAGTTGCTGTATAACTGTGGCATTCAGCTTCTTCACATTGGAAGACCTCTTGCTGCCTTTGAGTGTCTGATTGAAGCTGTTCAGGTTTATCATGCAAATCCCCGCCTCTGGCTAAGGTTGGCTGAATGCTGCATTGCTGCAAATAAGGGGGTGAGTGCTCCTTGGGTATCTTATACCCTCCCCCCCAACTTGTTACATAGAAAGCAGAAAATACTTGAAAACACACAAGACCTCATTCCCTTTATAACTCTCAGAGAATTTATAGGGCGCCTGGGTGGCTCAGTTGGTTAAGCGACTGCCTTCGGCTCAGGTCATGATCCTGGAGTCCCTGGATCGAGTCCCGCATCGGGCTCCCTGCTCAGCAGGGAGTCTGCTTCTCCCTCTGACCCTCTCCCCTCTCATGTGCTCTCTCTCTCATTCTCTCTGTCTCTAATAAATAAATAAAATCTTTAAAAAAAAAAAAATAATAACTCTCAGAGAATTTATAAAGATAGTCTGTTCTTCAACAGTTGGACAAAAGATTTAGTTTCTTAAAGTCAGTTGTTAACATTCTGGTTCTTAAAGTATAGCAGCCTGTATCAGCAGTCACATTAAAGAGGTGAAGCCAGCGAGAGGGTCGTATCTGTTGGAACAGTGGTCTGCTAGCTGCTGGGGCAGGGGCCATATCATCTGCTGGCCTGAGAATGGTATGTGCACCGGGTGGTTAGGGAAGGGCTAAGACCATGAGTGTGCAAAGGACTGTACAACACTGCATTTCCTTCAGTGGGGAGGGGCTTTACTTTTGATTCAGTAAATGGTTCAGAGTTCATGGATTATCAAGCTGTCTCTCTCACACCTTTGTCCACAGTGACGGTGAGAAATAGGCCAGTTTACATGGCTGTCCTTGCCTAGAACATCTGCACGTGGTGGTTGGTAGAAGCCTTTGGAATCTCAAGTGGGGAGTGGTCAGTGGGAGTAGGAGAAAGACAGGTTCTATCAGAATTAACAGATGCCTGTATCACCCCATTTCTTACCCACCTGCCACCCTTGCTGCACTCTTTGGCTGTGTGGAGATTGGGAGGCCTGGCACCTGGGGTTTGTCTGCCATAGGTGATATAGATGTTTTTGCTGCTCCTATTGCTGAACAGCACTTCCTGAGAAGCAGCTGCAAAAACTAGCATTTAGAAGTATGTTTGCCTGGCAGTTTTCACACATGATACTTAAGTTGTTCATGATTTGGGTATACCACTGGGGAAAGAGATAAGTGCTATCTTTGAAGGGCTTTAATCATTTATATAATTGTAATTTGCCTTTTAAAAAAGGACAACTTTTTTTTTTTTAAGATTTTATTTATTTGACAGAGAGCACAAGCAGGGGGAACAGCAGGCAGAGGGAGAAGCAGGCTCCCTGCTGAGCAAGGAGCCCGATGTGGGACTTGATCCCAGGACCCCAGGATCATGACTCGAGCCAAAGATAGACGCTTAACCGACTGAACCATCCAGGTGCCCTAAAAGACAACTTTCTTACTGGATATTTCTTAAATTAGCTGACAATTTTAGGCAGTATTTATACTTTTTTAAAACAAGAATCTCTAGAAATTGGGGCGCCTGGGTGGCTCAGTCATTAAGCGTCTCCCGTTGGCTCGGGTCATGATCCCAGGGTCCTGGAATCGAGCCTCATATCGGGCTCCCTGCTTGGCGGGAAGCCTGTTTCTCCCTCTCCCACTCCCCCTGCTTGTGTTCCTGCTCTTGCTATCTCTCTCTCTGTCAAATAAATAAATAAAATCTTTAAAAAAAAAAAAAAGAATCTCTAGAAATTGCTTATTCTCTTTAATTCATTCATGAATTTAAGTGTTGGAGACCTCTCATTTGGACAGTTATTGGAAACCAGGGAATTAGATCTTCCTAGGAGTAGAGAAATACAGTAAGGTTTAATATTTTCTTTTAAAATTACTTATTTTTAGAAATAGTACCTTTAGGATAGTCTTCATTCTGTGGATTTTATTATGAAGTCCCCATCCTCCCATTTTCTTGTACAAATTTCTAATTTTTTAAAAAAGACTTTATTTATTTAATGGGGTGCCTTCAGCTCAGGTCATGATCCCAGGGTCCTGGGATCGAGGCCTGCGTCAGGGTCCCTGCTTAGCAAGAAGCCTGCTTCTCCCTCTCCCACTCCCCCTGCTTGTGTTCCCTCTCTTGCTGTGTCTCTCTCTGTCAAATAAATAAAATCTTTAAAAAAAATTTGTATTTATTTATTTTGAGAGAGAGAGCATGCACAAAAGGGGGGAAGGGGAGGGGCAGAGGGAAAGGGAGAAGCAGATTCCATGCTGAGCAGGGAACCTGATGCGGGGCTCGATCCCAGGATCCTGGGATCATGACCTGAGCCAAAGGCGGACGCTTAACTGACTGAGCCACCCAGGCGGCCCTAAGTTTCTAATTTTTAAAAAATGGTAGGGGTGCCCTGGATGGCTCAGTTGAGCATCCAACTCTTGGTTTCCGCTCAGATCAGGATCTCAGGGTCATGGGAAAGAGCCCTGCATCCGGCTCTGTACTTGGCAGCGTAGAGTCTACTTGGGATTCTCCCTGTCCCTCGTCTGCCCCTCCCCCTGCTCACACGTCTTCTCTAAAACAAATAAGTAAAATCTTTTTTAAAAATGGTAAAGATACTTGATTGCCATAATTTGGTGAATCTTAGAACACTCAGTTTGTGCTACAAATAGGGAATTTGCCAAAAATAATTATCTATGTCTATGCTTCTCCTTCTAAAAAAGATCTAAAGTGCCATAAAAGACAGTAAAAACAACCCCCAAAATACTCCTGAATAAAACCAGAAAACAAAATCCCAATAAGTAGAAATTATAAACTACAAATAAAATTCCATAAAATGTGTTTAGTCAGTATAGAAGGAATGCTGACCAAAGCAGTTTATACGTTCAGAAATAAATTGATTTTGGGGGCACCTGAGTGGCTTAGTCGGTTAAACATTTGCCTTTGGCTCAGGTCATGATTCCTGGGCGAGCCCACATTGGGCTCCCTGCTCATCGGGGAGTCTTATTCTTCCTCTGCCCCTTCCCCCGCTTGTGCACTTGCTCGCTCTCGTTCTGTTCTCTCTCAAAATCTTTAAAAATAAGTACTTTTTTTTTTTAAAGATTTTATTGATTTGTTTTTTGACAGAGACACAGTGAGAGAGGGAACACAAGCAGGGGGAGTGGGAGAGGGAGAAGCAGGCTTCCTGCCGAGCAGGGAGCCCAATGTGGGGCTCGATCCCAGGACCCTGGGATCATGACCTGAGCCAAAGGCAGACGCTTAACGACTGAGCCACCCAGATGCCCCCAATAAATTCATTTTTGAATAAAAAGAACGAACTTAATTGTTAAATTGGTGATGCTAAGGAGATGATTTATGTCCTGTTTATCTGATGCACATTGCTTCAGACCGCTTTTGTCAGAAGCACAGCTTACGCTTGCTTGGGTAGGTATAATATGTGAGAAATCCTGCTAATTATCAAACGTAGACTTAATTGCAGGGAGAGTATTTAAGCATTTTAAGAGAAGGCTATTAAAATATATAAATGTGGGGCACCTGGGTGGATCAGTCGTTAAGCGTCTGTCTTCGGCTCAGGTCATGGTCCCAGGGTCCTGGGATCGAGCCCTGCATCGGGCTCCCTGCTCAGTGCGGAGTCTGCTTCTCCCTCTTCCACTCCCCCCGCTTGTGTTCCCTCTCTAGTTGTGTCTCTCTCTGTCAAATAAATAAATCTTTAAAAAAATATATATATATAAATGTACCATTTATTTTTCTTAGTTCTGAAATTCAAATATGTTGAGTGCTGTTGCTGTTATGGCACTATAAAGTAATATTTTAATTACATACGATTCTTCTACATCATGACTGATCTGACACACGTTCTGGCTCTTGGTGTATTATTGAAAGTATTAGTTTATTATTGTGGGTTTTTAGTTCCAGTCCATTTTTGTTTTCATCCGTTGCATCTTCAAATCTAGCCATCTGATTGATCGGCTTGCATGACCTTAAGGATCAGGAAAGAATGTATGGATGAATCATTATAAATTTATCGCCACCAGTAGGAAAAGAAGTCAGAATGGAAGTCTTTCCCATAGTGGTTCAGAATATCCACTATCTGTAATTTTTCATTAATATTGCTTGGCTGCATCCTTGACAAAAAATTTCCAATCAGAGAGGTGCCTGGGTGGTTCAGTCGGTTAAGGGTCCAACTCTTGGTTTCCGCTCAGTTCATGATCTCACAGTTGTGGAATCGAGGCCTGCATTGGGCTCTGTGCTCCGTGTGCAGTCTGCTTCAGATTCTCTCTCCCTCTCCCTCACGCTCTCTCAAATAAATAAATAAATAAATAAAGCCTTTAAAAAAAGTTTTTAATCAGAGCAGTTTTGTATTTTTTAAGCATGTTGTGTTTTTTTTTTTAAAGGTTTTATTTATTTATTTGACAGAGACAAAGCGAGAGAGGGAGCACAAGCAGGGGGAGTGGGAGAGGGAGAAGCAGGCTTCCCGCAGAGCAAGGAGCCTGATGCAGGGCTCGATCCCAGGACCCTGGGACCATGACCTGAGCAGAAGGCAGACGCTTAATGACTGAGCCACCCAGGCGCCCCAAGCATGTTGTATTTTTTAAGCACTATGTAATATTTTCTGTTTAAAATGAATATGCAAGTGAATCCTTGTTTTATTAGAAGTCATAGATAGTAAGTTATAGTAGGGGCAATAAGTAACAGTACAGAAACATTATGCTTAGAGAAGGACTTTTTGCAGGGCAGAGTTTAGCTCTGTGAGTTCATGGATTGGCTCCAGTTTATTCTGCATATGAGAATCTGCCTGACTTTATATGACTAGTTGGGAATCCACCTGCAGGTAACTCAGAGATTTGGAGTGAAAGGGAAGATAGAGGTAGTTGACACCATCCAGTTCCCATAGTAAGATGATGCATCTTAGTGAAATATCCTAAAATACTGTATATGTGTAAGTAGCTTTTACTCTTTTCAGTTTAATGTTTTACAGGGCTTTAGGATTTTAATTTTCTATAAGGCAAGAATTGTGCCCATGTAAATTTTAACATATAGGTTGTCTGAGTTTATAAGTTGTTGACAATTTAATGCTTTCAATGAAGAAGCACAAGATATGTGTTTTAGAAAGTAGAGCTGCTTCCCTTTTTCATGAGTTTTTGTGGCTCTATATGTTTCCTTAATCTGATGTCGAAGTGCCTGTAATATGCAGCATGGTCCCTGGGATGTAGAATGTTCTAAGTAAATCATTCTAAATAAATGCTTGAGTCATTCTTGAATTGCCTTTTTTCCTTAGAATTACCTCAAAGTTCATATTAAAGTACAGCATGCATCACAGACTTCCCACCCCATGTACTAACTAACTACTCTTCAATGTGGAGCATATTTCGCTCCACATCGATGGATCTTAGGAACTTCCTTGGAGTAACCGGAAAAGTATTAGATCATTTTTCACATCCTGTCTTATAATTGCATTAAATTAATTGGAAATTATTTATATTTTGTAGACTGCTGAACAAGAAACTAAAGGCCTTCCGAGTAAGAAAGGAATTGTACAGTCTATTGTTGGTCAAGGCTATCATCGTAAAATAGTTCTGGCATCACAGTCCATACAGAATACTGTATATAAGTAAGTATTTTGCAAAGAGAAACTATAGATATTTAATACTTCACATAATGTTATTTATAAAAATATGCTTAAGACTTATCACTTTATAGGAGAAATCATTTTGTAACTAGGTTTTATTGCTACTTCAACAAATAGATCCCCATATATAGGTTCACAGTGAATATTATCTGACATAAGAATTCAGTTAATTACATCTATGCTGAAACTGTTGATGGCCTAAGAGACCCTGGTCTATTCAGTACCATTATTCAAAATGTCCAGAAGAGGGCATCTTGATGTTTCTTTTTTTTATATAATTTATCATTGATGCTTTTTATTTAGGTATTTTCTTATAGTCCCTAAAGGTAATTCTTAGTATTTAGAGAGAAAAGTACTAATACATAAAGTAACCAAAGCATTATAAAGCTGGTCACATGTAAACCTTCAGTTGAGTAACTTTTAAATATGAACATCTTTATCTTGTATAAAGATTCCAATTTGGAGTTGCTATTATTTCTAAAGTAGTAGGCTTTGTAAAAAAAAAAAAAAAAAATTGGCTGTATTTTTTCTTTTCCAAAAAATAAAAATGTTCCACTACCATTTAAAAGTTCTCCCAGGGGCACCTGGGTGGGTCAGTTGGTTAAGTGACTGCCTTGGGCTCAGGTCGTGGTCCCAGGGTCCTGGGATCGAACCCTGCATCGGGCTTCCTGCTCGGCGGGAAGCCTGCTTCTCCCTCTCCCACTCCCCCTGCTTGTGTTCCCTCTCTCACTGTCTCTCTCTCTCTGTCAATTAAATAAATAACTAAAATCTTTAAAAAATAAATAAATAAAAGTTCTCCCAACGTTTTAAAATAGTAACGGGCACACAATATTTTGGTCTTAATTTATTTCAACTATAATGCAGATTTTTTTTTTAAGACTTAAGATAAAGGATCATTTTCCTACAATTTCAGAATTATTACTACTTTTCACCTTTTGAACCAATAGAAAGTTATATAAAATCTCAAAAAAATTGTAAGACAAATTTACAAATAAAACATTTTCAAAAGCAAGGATCAACCAAAACAAGGCTCAGATGTGAAAATCTTTTCTTTTCAATTCTTACTATACTTGCCCTTGCCCTCGCTATAATTTTCCTTGTCTATAACTCTTGTGTTACATTAACGACGACATTGCAGATAACCTTCAAGTTGGTTTCCATCCTTAGTCCCATTCCTAGAGATACATCTTGTATGACGTGTATACTTGCTATGTATTATTCATACTTTTAAAATTTTTGTGTGTAATATTTAGGATTTAGGTTCTTTACAATTCTCTTATAACTGCTTATTTTCAAATTTCTACCTGTCAGCAAATTTTCATTTCCAGTTATATTGGTTTTATTCCTGATAATAGAAAAGTCTTATTTATTTTTACGTTATTTACTTAGCTAATTTGTTTTCGTTTTTTAAGTGATGGACAGTCTTCAGCCATTCCTGTAGCCAGTATGGAGTTTGCAGCCATTTGTCTCAGAAATGCCTTGTTGCTGTTACCTGAAGAACAGCAAGATCCGAAGCAGGAAAATGGGTCTAAAAATAGTAATCAATTAGGTGGGAACACGGAGAGCAGTGAAAGCAGTGAAACTTGCAGGTATTCTAATCCCTTTGACCCCCTTTGGTGAAACCCCTCAGGACTTCATTAGTAAGCCTCTTTGTCCTTTAGATGAATTCCTAAAATCTCGAGCCCGAATTTCCTAAATCCCCTGTTTTGAATAATAAGAAAGGAAAGTATGAATGTTAAGTATTTCTGGAAGAAAGAAATACTGTGAAGACTAAGTGAGGAGAGAACCTAAGAAAAGTGGAAAGAGGGGCGCCTGGGTGGCTCAGATGGTTAAGCGTCTGCCTTCGGCTCAGGTCATGATCCCAGGATCCTGGGATCGAGTCCCGCATCGGGCTCCCTGCTAGGCGGGGAGCCTGCTTCTCCCTCTGCCTCTGCCTCTCTCTCTCTCTCTCTCTCTCTCTCTCTCTGACTCTCATGAATAAACAAATAAAACATTAAAAAAAAAGTATTGCTGCTGAGCCTGGTGACATTTATAAAAAAAAAAAAGAAAGAAAAGTGGAAAGAAACAACTTTTCATTGATAGGAGGAATAGTTGTAAAGAAATCCTGTTGCTCTCTCAGAGATAGCATTTTGTTTTTATGTTTATTAAAGTAAATACTTAAATCCTAAAATTTCTCCTTTTTTCTTAACCTGTGCCTTTTCTCTTAACATACCATAAACGATTAACCTCAAGAATATTTCTACTAATTTCTAGTTTTTTAGTATAAGTTAAATATTAACCAGTCTCTAGAAATTAAGAGAGCTTCTCCTAATAATAAAACACCATTATATATAAAGTTGTTTTTACACATGGCACCTTTAAATTCAAGTCTTTCATCCCAGCGTTTTTTTCTTGATTATGATAGAAATACATGTATTAAAGAAAATTTGAAACAAAATTGTGGGGGTTTTTTGTTTTTTCCTGCATTGGGGTTATGTTTTACTGTAGTTGATAAAAAGCAATCAGAAGACTGAGAAATGTGTGAAAATACAGGAGTGGTTTCCTTTGTAGAGATATTGTTTACAATTAGAAATTTTTAAAAACAGTATTGTGTACTGGAGGAAAGAAACTGAAATACAGTATAGCTTCAGCACACTGGTTGCTAAGCATTTTGCATTCGTTGTTTTTGGCTCTTGTACATTTTTGGCATAAAAAATTGCATGGGAGTGGGGGTAGGGAAACAATTTTATATTTAATTGTTTATTTGCTCTTCATAATTTAGAGTCTATCTTTATTTTAGCAGTAAAAGCCATGATGGAGATAAATTCATTCCAGCTCCACCTTCTTCTCCATTGAGAAAACAGGAATTAGAAAACTTAAAGTGAGTATCTAAACAAAATTAGGGGCGCCTGGGTGGCTCAGTCCTTAAGCTTCTGCCTTGGGCTCGGTCATGATCCCAGGATCCTGAGATTGATCCCCGCATCAGGCTCCCTGCTCGGCGGGAGGCCTGCTTCTCCTTCTCCCACTACCCCCTGCTTGTGTTCCCTCTCTCGCTGTGTCTCTCTCTCTGTCAAATAAATAAATAAAATCTTTAAAACAAAAATTAGTATAGCATCTATTGCACGTTATTTTTAATCTTCTTTATTTTGTTAATGTTATGAATTATATTGATAGAATGTCAAATGTTAAACCAGCCTTTCAATCTTGTGATAAACCCCGCTAGTCACAATGTATTACCTTTTTCTATAAATTGTTGGATTCAGTTTTTTAATATTTTGTTAAGAATATTTGCTTCTTGGGTGCCTGGCTGGCTCACTTGGTGGAGCATGCAACTCTTGATCTTAGGGTTGTGAGTTTGAGCCCCACGTTGGGTGTAGAGATTACTTAAAAATAAAATCCTAAAAGAAAAAAGGCCGTCTTTTACATTTAGCCGCATAATTACCACTTCTGGCTGATTCTAGTTTCCATAAGATATCATTTCCCTTCATTCTGAGGCTCCTCCTTCAACATTTCTTACAATACAGGTCTTAATTTTCCTAGGGTTTTGGGTTTTTTTAATCTGTTTAAATCTACAGTTGTCTTTATTTCATCTTCATTCTTAGAGAATATTTTCACTGAAAACAGAACTCTAGATTGGTAGAGTTTGTTTTTCCTTTCAGTCAGCTCTTTGAAGAGGTCACTGCATTAACTTCAACTTATGTTATTTCTGATTAGAAGTTTATAGTCATTGTACTGAGGTGCCGTTTTTCTATCTGTAGATTGTCTCTGTTTTTCAGCAATTAGACTATGATGAGTCTGAATGCGATTTTCTTCATTTTTACTCTTGCCTTGGAGTTAGTGGACTTTAAGTCTATAAATTTATCTTTCAACAAATTTGATATACTTTGACCATAATTTTTTTTTTTTTTTTTAAGATTTTATTTATTTATTTGACAGAGACAGTGAGAGAGGGAACACAAGCAGGGGGAGTGGGAGAGGGAGAAGCAGCCCTCCCGCGGAGCAGGGAGCCCGATGTGGGGCTCAATCCCAGGACCCTGGGACCATGACCTGAGCCGAAGGCAGATGCTTAATGACTGAGCCACCCAGGCGCCCCGACCATAATTTCTTCATATTATTTTTGAGTTAGGCTGAATGATATAGCATTACTTTTAAGAATGATTTCAATAATAGAACTGAAAATTAAAATGAAAAAAAAAGCCATTATTTCTTTTATTATTATTATTATTATTATTATTTTAAGAACCATGATTTCTTACGTTTTGCCTATTGCAAAAGAGTGACAGAAGTACATTTAAACATATATATGTTGCTGGTAGCATTGTCAATTAATGGATGACTTTTGGAAAACATTTATTTATTCCCATTTTTTTCTGACAAACAGTGCTAGCCTTGTGAAAGGTACAGAGGAATTAGAGATAGAGGAAAAAAAAACTGCCTTCAAAAGCAGATGATGAGGAGCATCTGGGTGGCTCAGTTGGTTGAGTGTCCGACTCTTGATTTCAGCTCAGGTCTGATGTTAGGATTGTAGGATCAAACCCCACGTGGGGCTCCACGCTCAGTGGGGAGTCTGCTTCTGTCTCCCTCTCCCTTTGCCCCTCCCCCAGCTTGCACACTTGCTCTCTCGCTCTCCCACTCAAATAAATAAATCTTTAAAAAAAAAAAAGCAGATGGCGAACACTTAGGACAAAATGATATTAATTAGTAGCTTAGTTATTAGGTCGTGAGATTTGGGGTGTCTCTTTTATTCGTGTGATATTTTATTACCCTGAGAAGTAAAAAATGACCTCATTTTAAAATTTTGCATTTCTTTCAGTCTGCTCAAGGTGCTCAGTCTGATGCCAAGGTTAACTGATGGCTTGTATTTCTTTTTCTTTGAACCTCCTGTTTGTAGAATTTACCATTTTCATATCGGGTTTTTCATCCTTTTTGTTTTTGTAAGAGTTCTTGTATGTTACAGAAATTGGCCTTTTATCATTTCTGAGATTTATGCTTTTAGTTGTAAAACAGAATTCCATAAGTATTCATGTAATGTGTAGAAAGGCCTTCTTGCCTCCAAAGATGAGAGAATAATTCACCTATGTGTTCTAGCACTGTCACAACCACCAATATAAATTTGTTTCATCTAGAATGTATTTTATAGAAATGAATAAGGTAGGGGCGCCTGGGTGGCTCAGTCGTTAAGCGTCTGCCTTCGGCTCAGGTCATGATCCCAGGGTCCTGGGATCGAGCCCCGCATCGGGCTCCCTGCTCAGCGGGAAGCCTCCTTCTCCCTCTCCCACTCCCCCTGCTTGTGTTCCCTCTCTCGCTATGTCTCTCTCTGTCAAATAAATAAATAAAATCTTAAAAAAAAAAAAAGAAATGAATAAGGTAGGGATCTATCTTTACTGTGTGTAATTTTTCATAGTATAGTCCATTTGATTAACTTCATTTAACTTTCAAATAAAGCATGCAACAGAACTATAAAATGTTAAGATTTTATGTCTAAACAGTTTAAAATTACAATTTTATAAAATAACGTATATGTTTATTTGCATGAAAAAATTGGAGGGATCTATGTCAAAACCTTCATGGTGGTTATCCCTGAATAGTGGAATAACTGATGATTTTTGTTTTCTTATTGGATATCTGTTTTTTCTAACTCTTTAAAAAGGAGGCTATTTCATTAATGTTAGTGAAGCCCCTTCTTGCATGCCTAGTGTTTTTGGAGGAATATTGGCCAGCAGAATATGTCCTTTTCTCTCTCTCTCTCTTTTTTTCCATTTAAATAAAGATGTGCCCTTTTCTTTTTTTTTTTTTTAAGATTTTTATTCATTTGTTTTGAAAGAGAGAGAGCGTATATGTATGTGTGTGAGAGATCGCGAGAGAGCAGGGGGCAGGGCAGAGGCAAAGGGAGAGAGAATCTCAAGCAGACTCCACACCGAGTGCAGAGCCTGACCCTATATAGGGCCCAGTCCCACAACCCCAAGATCATGACCTGAGCCAAAATCAAGAGTCAGGTGCTTAACTGACTGAGCCACCCGGATGTCCCCAAGATGTGCCCTTTTCTGATCATATTCTGTCAGATCAACATGTTCATGCCAGGGCATTGCTGTCCATGAGCACAGGGCCCCATGCACCATTCTCACCTAGACAACAACTTTTTATTTCTTTATTTTATTCTGTTGAAGTGTACCATAAATTCCCACTTTGCATTAATGCCCTCTCTGTCCCGGGTTTTATTATGAGGAGGAAAGAATTAATCCTCTGATTATATGGAGGATTAAATCTCATGTTTAGTTAGAAATGAGTTGGTCATTTAAGATTTTGAATGTAGAGTTTTGGTTTTTTGAAACTTGACAAAGTTAATTAAATGTTTTCTTGGGGGCACCTGGGTGGCTCAGTCAGTTGAGCGTCTGCCTTCGGCTCAGGTCATGATCCCAGGGTCCTGGGATCGAGCCCCGCGTCGGGCTCCCTGCTCTGCGGGGAGCCTGCTTCTCCCTCTCCCACTCCCACTGCTTGTGTTCCCTCTCTCGCTGTCTCTCTCTCTGTCAAATAAATAAATAAAATCTTTAAAAATAAATAAATAAATATAAAAAGCATCAAATTTCAACCATATAACTAAAACCATGCTAGATTTTTGTCCTGAATGGAAATTTGTAAAAACAACGCAAATTAAGTAAAGCTAATCTGTATTTGGTATAACTTGAGCTCATGGGAAAGAGGTGGATTGTAGTGCTCAGCCAGGACAATATTTGGGACAATGCTTTGATTTGCCAAAAAAATGTACTGTTTTCCCCCAGTGTTCCTCATGTTTCCTAGAGATGTCTTTCTTTATGGATCCACCTGCATTTTATATTTATCTAAGGGGTTCATCTATTTTTAATAGGTTATTGTGTGTGATAAAAATCTTAGTACAAAAAGTTACATAGTGTAGGGGCGCCTGGCTGGCTCAGTCAGAAGAATGTATGACTCTTGATCTCAGGGTCGTGAAGTTTGAGCCCCATGTTAAGGTGTATAGATTACTTAAAAATAAAATCTTAGAAAGAAAAAAAAGTTGGATAGTATAAGTAAAATTTGACCCATCCCAGTCCTCTGTTTCTAAGATCTTCCCTGAGGGGCGACCAGTTACCAGTTTCTTGTATGTCCTTCCAGTGAGATTTCTCATTCCTGTGCCAGTGTATGTATATATGGTAATTTTTACACTAGCAATTGGATAGTGTCCCCATCTTGTTCCATACCCTACTTTTCCCATTTGACAATGTATCTTTAGAAATTGCTCTGCATTGGTACAAAGCTCTGTTTCATTGTTTCTAATAGGTGCATAGAATTGCATTATATGGATATGACATACTTCATCATTCCTTTATATTTAGTTGTTTATAATGTTTGTCTTTGATGTTACAAATAATGCTGCAGTGAGTATCATTGTACACAGTTTTTAAGGAGAATCCTTAATGAATAAGGTATTTTAAACAGTTTTTAAATTGGATTTAATTTTTACAAATTTATTTGAGTACTAATCTTAGGATGGCTTTATGCAATTTAACAAGTATATTATTCTCTAATGGTTGAACAGCTGCAGAGTTGTGTAAATTAATTTTGCCTTCTGAAAGTGGCATTAAAGAGAAGGGTATGTGCAGAGTGGCATACTTCCTCTCTGAATTTTGTACCCTCCAAGGCACAACTCTTTGCTTTCCATGTGCCCTAATAGGAGGATTGATGATTTTCAGAGAAAATAAAATTACTTCCCTATTTTTGTGGAAAGGGGCAAAGGGTCTCCATTGGGAATTCCATCATCATAAATTGAGGTAAAGATGGGTTTGCTGGTATATATTAACCTTTTTTCTTATGGAGCAGATGGGAGAAAGGAAATGGAACAAGAGGGAAGGAGCCTTAGGGTAGATTGATAAAAAGAACTGCTATGCAAGACAGTAGTAATGGTAATGTGGAGACAAATGGTGCAGGGAAGGAGTGGTAAAAGATTTGTGTCGTAATTTTCAAAGCTATAAAAGCTCATAATGCAGTTGGGCGTGTTAAAGGGCAGTTCTGTGGCAGGAGCCAGCTGTCTTCTATAGAAGGAAGGAGACTGAGTACATTGGTTTTCTGTTAAGATCACGGAATTCTTAGAGATTTCATCTTTTTCTGACCTGAATTCTTTTATGTGATTGGAAATGTGTGTGTGACTAGTGTATAGTTTAGTTTTTATGGACTATTATCTTTGACCCCTTGTGCCCTATAATACCCAAGACACCAATGTAAAACCTCATTTCCTATTTCCAGCATAACTAATATGCAGTAAATTATCATGAGTGTTATAATGGCCACTTCCTTTGGTATGGGTTCACAGCCTCTTGAGTACTTTCATTTTTTTCATTTGTATATAAATGAAGATGGGTCCCCAAAAATACTCATTCTAACCAAGTTTCAAGAATGTTTTTTGAAGACAGATGACACCTGAAGCAATTAATGAGATTCTATATTAGAATTAAGAAAGATTTCAGAAAAATATTCTCACAATTAAAACAGAAATTTACCCCACATCAGGAAATGTCTCAGAAATCAACTAAGCAGTTTAATTGTGAGGCTGAGATGAACAGATGAACACTGTTAGAGTATTGTTCAGTTCCTGAATCATTCCGAGCTCTGCAAAGCCATCAGTTTCATTCAATTAGGAAAGCACACACACACATACACACATTCTACAGCCTTAAATTAAATAAATGCTATGACTTAAAATTTTCAAAGAAAAGGTGATTCTATTTCTAGGTACGTACCCAAGATAAATGAAAACTTGTACATACAATAAATCATAGCAACTTTACTCATGATAGAGAAAAACTAGGAGTAGTCCAGTAACCATTAATAAGAGAACAGATAACTAAATTATAATCCACTATATACACTGGAATACTATTCAGCTATAAAAAGCAACAAATTATTGATGCACAAGTCAATATGAATGAATCTCAAAACATTTTGTGTTTCTTTTATGCAGTGTAAGGTATCTACAGTATGATTCCATTTATGCCATTTATATGACAGGCAAAACTATACAAAACTAATTTATGTTAATAGAAATCAGAGCAGTGGTTGGGAGGAATTGACTGGAAGAATCTTTCTGCAGTGATAGAAATGTTCTGTATCTTAACTGGGCTGGTGGTTACGTGTATATATTCAAACTCATCAAACTGTACACCTCAAGTGATGCATTTTAGTGTATATAAATTATATCTCATTAAAATTTTAAGGTATTGGATCTCAGTGGCTCAGTCAGTAGAGCATGCGACTCTTGATCTCGGGGTTGTGAGTTTGAGCCCCATGTTGGGTGTAGAGATCACTAAAAAAAAATATAATTTTTAAGGTAGTTTTAAATTTTACAAAAATTAATATAATTCTAAATATATTCTTTTGAGGGGCACCTAGGTGGCTCACTCAGTTAAGCATCTGCCTTTGGCTCAGGTCATGATCTCAGGGTCCTGGGATCGAGCCCCACATTGGAGTCTCTGCTCAGCAGGAGTCTACTTCTTCTGTGCTCTCTTTCTCCCTCTCTCTCTTGTTCTCTTTCAAATAAAAAACTAAAATAAAATAATATATTCTTTTGGGAAATATAATTTAACCACTAATGATTGGTACATGGTCAGTTTCCCTTATATATCACTTACGAGGTGGCAGGACATGAAAAATTTGGTTTCTTGGGGCGCCTGGGTGGCTCAGATGGTTAAGCGTCTGCCTTCAGCTCAGGTCATGATCCCAGGGTCCTGGGATCAAGCCCCACATCGGGCTCCTGGCTCAGCGAGGAGCCTGCTTCTTCCTCTCCCTCTGCCTCTCTCCTGCTCATGCTTTCTCTCTCTCTCTCTCTCTCTCTCTATCTCTGTGTCTCAAATGAATAAATAAAATCTAAAAAAAAAAAAAAATTTGGTTTCTTAACAACAACAACAAAAAACCCTGTTTGTAGTTAGCATGTATTCCTTAGACCCTAAGGTTGCAGTATCTGGTACGAAAGCCACTTACCAGGTCACTACTAAGCACGTGAAAGGTACACTGTTTAAGTGTATGGTACAACGAGGGATTTCAAAACTTATAACCAAGAACAATGTAAAATGTATCAGTAATTTTTTATATTGATTGTATGTTGAAATGATATAGTAGATTATTTTAAATATGTTAAAACTAAATAATTTCACCTGTTTCTTCTACTTTAACGTGTTTATTAGAAAATTTAAAATTAGGGGCGCCTGGGTGGCTCAGTCGTTAAGCGTCTGCCTTCGGCTCAGGTCATGATCCCGGGGTCCTGGGATCGAGTCCCACATCGGGCTCCCTGCTCCGCGGGAAGCCTGCTTCTCCCTCTCCCACTCCCCCTGCTTGTGTTCCTGCTCTCACTATGTCTCTCTCTGTCAAATAAATAAAATAAAAATCTTTAAAAAATAAAAAAAATAAAAAAATAAAATAAAATAAAATAAAATTAGGGGCGCCTGGGTGGCTCAGTCGTTGAGCATCTGCCTTTGGCTCAGGTCATGATCTCAGGGTCCTGGGAACGAGCCCCACGTTGGGCTCCCTGCTCCGCGGGAAGCCTCCTTCTCCCTCTCCCACTCCCCCTGCCTGTGTTTCCTCTCTCACTGTCTCTCTCTCTCAAATAATAAAATCTTTTAAAAAAAGAAAATTTAAAATTATACTTACAGCTCCAATTATATTTGTATTGGACAGTGCTGCTCTGAGTTTTTATTTTTATCTTTTTAAAGATTTATTTATTGGGGCGCCTGGGTGGCTCAGTTGGTTAGGCGACTGCCTTCGGCTCAGGTCATGATCCTGGAGTCCCTGGATCAAGTCCCGCATCGGGCTCCCTGCTCGGCAGGGAGTCTGCTTCTTCCTCTGACCCTCCCCGCTCTCATGTGCTTGCTCTCTCTCATTCTCTCTCTCTCAAATAAATAAATAAAAAATCTTAAAAAAAAATAAAATAAAATAAAGATTTATTTATTGAGGGGCACCTGGGTGGCTCAGTCGGTTGAGCGTCTGCCTTCAGCTGGGGTCAGGATCCCGGGGTCCTGGGATTGAGCCCCACGTTGGCCTTCCTGCTCAGTGGAGAGCCTGCTTCTCCCTCTCCCTCTCCTGCTCCCCCTGCTTGTGCTCTCTCTCAAATAAATAAAATATTAATTTTTAAAAAATGTGATTAATCACATTTTTTTTAAAGATTTTATTTATTTATTTGAAAGAGAGACAGCGAGAGAGAGAACACAAGTAGGGGAGCGGGAGAGGGAGAAGCAGGCTTCCTGCGGAGCAGGGAGCCCGATGCGGGGCTTGATCCCAGGACCCTGGGACCATGACCTGACCTAACGACTGAGCCACCCAAGCACCCTCTTTTTTTTTTTTTTTTAAAGGTTTCTTTATTTTAGAGAGTGTGAATTGGGGGTGTGGTTCAGAGGGAGAGGGAGAGAAATCAAGCAGACTCCCCAACTGAGCACAGAGCCTGACATGGGTTCAATTCCAGGACCCTGAGATCATGACCTGAGCTGAAACCAAGAGCCAGACACCCAACTCATTCAGCCACTGAGGCAACCCTTACTTTTTTCTTTTATTGACCATGCTTTTCATGTCCTATCTAAGAATCCTTTGCCAAATTCAAAGACATAAGGGTTTACCCCTATGTTTTCTTCTAAGAGTTTTATAGTTTTACGTGTTACATTTAGGTCTTTTATCTGTTTTTCAGATAATTTTTATATATGATACGAAGTAAGCGCTCAACTTAATTCTTTCGCATACTAGTACCTTATTAACAGGAAAGAAATAAGTTCATAGGCCTAATTAGTCACATATTAACATTTCATTGTTGCACAGTGGTTTATTATTTTTTTATTTTTTATTTTTTTAAAGATTTTATTTATTTATTTGAGAGAGAGAGAGCACAAGAGGGAGGAGCGGGAGAGGGAGAAGCAGACTCCCTGCTGAGCAGGAAGCCCGATGCGGGACTCGATCCCGGGACTCCAGGATCATGACCTGAGCCGAAGGCAGTCGCTTATCCAACTGAGCCACCCAGGCGCCCTGCACA
The DNA here is from genome assembly GCF_004348235.1 of Phoca vitulina. NCBI lineage: Eukaryota > Metazoa > Chordata > Mammalia > Carnivora > Phocidae > Phoca > Phoca vitulina. The sequence continues at coordinate 50,095,482 of NW_022589713.1, forward strand.
GTGGTTTAATAACCAGCTTAGGTATATGTACGGATTTTTACATGTTGCATATTATAGGACATCTTTGTTATTCATTCTGAGATTGTGATTTTTAATTTCTGAAACTAAAATGGAACTGCTCTAGAACTTGGAAAACAGTATAACAGAACTGGAAAAGGGCAGGAAGTAATTTGGGGGCCCACATGGGAAATGTTTGTATGAGAAATTAAAATCACAGCATATAGAATAAAAGTGAGGGGCACCTGGGTGGCTCAAGTCATTAAGCTTCTGCCTTTGGCTCAGGTCATGATCCCAGGGTCTTGGGATCGAGCCCCGCATCAGGCTCCCTCTCTCGCTTCCTCTGCTTGTGTTCCCTCTCTCGCTGTGTCTCTCTCTGTCAAATAAATAAATAAAATCTTAAAAAAAAATAAAAAAATAAAAAATAAAAATGAAATTTCAATTTGTCTTTTTTTTTGTTTAATAAGAGGCTCAAAAATGGATAAAAGGAAGTGTTCAGGTCACATTTAATTAAGCCCAGTTAAGTTGTTCTACAAGTATAAATTATAAAACTTTAATTAGTTCATTTAGAATTTGATGTAATACTCAGTGGATGATTTCCCATTCAGTTAAAGGGGACCTCCCATGACCCAATGTTTGAGAGAAGATGAATCAAACAAATGGTTGATGACATAAATATTATAGGCAGTTCTAGTGTACTTATGGAATCCAGTTTCTTTTGGTTTTGGCCTAATGGTTATATTATAGCTCATGAGACATACCTAAAACAGAATTACGGCTGAAAATCTTTTGAATCTCCTATTGTTCTTACATCTGAGTGTGTGGTTCTATTGAAATGTATCCATCTATAATCAATTCCACCAAAGAAGGAACCTGCATATGTGACATTTCCTTCACATCATAAGCAGTGTTCATATTGACAGGGCTCGAGTAATTCTTCAGTGGTCTGCCATTCTGTGGAAGCCCCATATGGCCACTGCTGACATTGGACAAATCCTTTAACCCCTGTAGGTCTTACTTTTCTGTCAAGTAAATGAATTGGGTCAGATGATCTTCAGGTCCCTTCTGTATATAAAATGCTGTGTCTGTGACTTTATGAATTTTATGTGCTGCCTAGGCTAGGGCTCGGTCCTTTGAGACGCTAGATTTGGTTGAAAAAACTTTTTTCAGCTTCTTTGTGTTGGGCTTCTATTTGGTTTGGATTTGGGGTGTGTTTGTCAGTAAGCTTCTTTTTGTACAGAACTGTTACCAGAAAAGCAAAATGTTTACAAAACACGTGAAGTGAAAAACTTAAAAATTTTCTTCTAAGATTTGAAAGTTGACAAGTTTAACATTTTCGAAATTATCATGGATAATGGAAATAGCTTGAAAGACTTTTTTTTTTTTAAAGTAGGCTCCATGCCCACCATAGGGCTCAAACTCACAACCCTGAGATCAAGAGTCGAGTGCTCTACCAGCTGAGCCAGCCAGGCGCCTGATTATTTTTTTGAAATTATATAATCTATTCAGCTTGGAAGAAATTCTTTTTCTTTTTTTAAGATTTTATTTATTTAGGGCGCCTGGGTGGCTCAGTCAGTCATTAAGCATCTCCCTTCGGCTCGGGTCATGATCCCAGGGTCCTGGGATCGAGCCCGCATAGGGCTCCCTGCTCAGCAGGAAGCCTCCTTCTCCCGCTCCCGCTCCCCCTGCTTGTGTTCCCTCTCTCTGTCAAATAAATAAATAAAAATCTTTAAAAAAAGAAAAAGATTTTATTTATTTATTTGAGAGAGAGAGAGAGAAAAGCAGGCTCCTCATCTAGCCTCTCGTCGTGGGGCTCGATCCCAGGACCCTTGGGACCATGACCTGAGCCAAAGGCAGATACCCAACTGGCTGAGCCACCCAGGCACGTCCCCTGGAAGAAATTCTTTATTGGATTTTTTGGGCCAATTTTTCAAACTTGTTTGCTCTAAGATCTCTTTATAATTTCCTTTGACACATGGTGACTGACTAGATTTACCCCCATTTTAGCCTCTTTTAATAAGGGTTAAACTATTTCAGACATTTGGTTTAGATTCATTTAACTCATTACAGAATATGTGGCTTGACAGACTTTTAATGCCCAGTCTTATATGCCTTGTTGCTGTAATTTGATGCTTTAAGGAAAGTCCCTACCCCCATTTCTTTTCTTTTTTCTTTTTTGTTCTTTCCTTTCCAAGGGTTGGCATTCTGTGGACCTAGAGCAAGTTCCTCCCACATGTAGAGGAGAGAGTGTGGGGTTATGTCAGATCCTCCAATTGGGGGGGGGTGTAGACTGGGGGCAGGAGATGGAAAGCTAGTGTGTCTCTTCCCTTGAGGTATAGTTCTTCCAGTCTGATGAACTGTCAGATCCACTGTGTGGTTGGTAAAGCAGATTGGACAGTGACTCGGGGAAGTGGGGGGCGGGGGGGGGGGTTAGTATTTTAAGTAGCAACTCTCAGAAGTAAAGTGATTTCTCCAGGGGCTTAGTAGATAGAGCTATATGTGTTTCTAGTGTTACCACTCTGTAGGAATTAATGGCAGAGTAGAGTATTGTTTCCTAGAGGAAAAGGAGGATGAGTGAGGATGATGAGAGGTTGGGATAGATTGTGAGGCATTAAGGGAAGAGGGGCCATAAATGTTAGTTTTAGTTTTGTGCAAGTAATGAAACTTGCTTAATCCTGACAGCTCTTGATCGGAATGCCAGCCACAGAGTTCTGCTTGACATATTTAAGTATTTTTGAAAAGAAAGATTATTAGTAGAATCTTCTACCCTGTTGTGATTTGATAGGATCTCTTCTGGGAAAAAAGGGTAAAAGTTGAGGAAACCAGATTTTTACCTGGTACATAGCTGCAGTCTGGACTTCCTGGGCAGCAGAAACCTGCTGCAATCTTACATGACTGATTTCTGGACCCAAAGTGGGCTTGACAGTGGGCTGGAGCAGTAATAGCCCCCTACTGTCGGGAGAGGCCAGGGCAGGCTTTTCCCAGCAAGCCTGCCTGAGGTGTGGCTGTCCTAGATGCTAGGCCCCAGAGCATGCAGGATGACTCTCCTGTCTGTGGGAGCTGGGAAGGAGGTGGCTTCGTCAGTGAGGCAGCCTGCCAACAAGACAGGTGGAGGTCTGCGTGCCTGGAGCAGTAAGTCAAAAAATGTTGAAAGCTGTGGTCTTCAGTGATTATCTGTTAAACACCTACTGCGTAGATGCTGAGGAATTGCTCCAGTGTTAGTGCAGGAAACAAAAGATGGTGGGCTTCTGCTTTGAAGGGGCTTATGTCTGATCTTTGGCCAAGTCATGGATGAAAATGGATATTAAACTTAGTGATTTTCATTCATATAGGCCCTGCGCTGATGGCTTTCTTGGGCCTCTGGAGACTTAGGCCTTAAAAGTCCTTTTCTTGGGGTGCCTGGGTGGCTCAGTCGTTAAGCGTCTGCCTTCGGCTCAGGTCATGATCCCAGAGTCCTGGGATTGAGCCCCGCATCGGGCTCCTTGCTCCGTGGGAAGCCTGCTTCTCCCTCTCCCACTCCCCCTGCTTGTGTTCCCCCTCTCGCTGTGTCTCTCTCTGTCAAATAAATAAATAAAATCTTAAAAAAAAAAAAAACAACAGCTAAGTCCTTTTCTTCATAAGCAGTACATACCTGGCTGATGAATTTGTGTTCATTGCCATTTTAAAATAGTACAGGGGCACCTGGGTGGTTCAGTCGTTAAGCGTCTGCCTTCGGCTCAGGTCATGATCCCAGGGTCCTGGGATCGAGCCCTAGCATCAGGCTCCCTGCTCCTCGGGAAGCCTGCTTCTCCCTCTCCCACTCCCCCTGCTTGTGTTCCCTCTCTCACTGTGTCTCTCTCTGTCAAATAAATAAATAAAATCTTTTAAATAAATAAATAAATACATAGAATAGTACAAATAAGCCAAAAGAGGAAATTAAGTCACCCTAATCTCACGACACAGAGCTAAGCACTGAGGAGCTACTGCGCGGGGGAGATAACTAGCCATTGCCTCCCTTCTTTGGGCCCTTGCTTCTTCCATCAGAGAGAGGATGCCCCCTAGGGGCTGTGGCCACAGGACAGCCTGGCTGGTAAAGACAACTCTTGGAAACATAGGGGTATTGACAGTAAGCTTGTCAAAAAAATCCCTTTGAGAAGGACATTACTTGCCTGCTCTTATTCTCTTACGTGAACAGGGTCCAGATCTTAAATTATGTGCTCAGTAAGAAAATTTAAACTTTGGAGGGGCGGCTGGGTGGCTCAGTCGGTTAGGCGGCTGCTTTCCGCTCAGGTTATGATCTCGGGGTCCTGAGATTGGCCCCATGGGAGACTCCCTGCTCAGTGGGGAGTCTGCTTGTCCCTCTCTCTCTCCTGCTTCCCCTGCTTGTCAGGTCTCTTGCTTGCTCTCTCTCTCAAATAAATAAAATCTTTTAGAAAAATTTAAACTTTGGATTACCTTCTGTTTTCTTCCCTTTTAAAGAGACAGGCTTAAGTACCTACATTTGTATGCATAGTTACGAATGCATTGGGAAAATCGTAACAATCTTTTCTTTCTACTTTATTTTCAGGTGGTCTTGTGAACCAATAGTGAAGTAATATGATAGGATGGGAAGGGCAGTGAATTAGGAGTCCATGGTGTTGAATGTTAGTCCTAACTCTAATCACACACTCTAAGCTAGAGAATATATTAAATGACTTTGGATTTCAATCTCTATCTTTTTAAAACAAGGGACGACATCAGGCACTCTTTCAGCCCCTACCATTGTAGCCTAAGGCCATAAATCTCAATTTCCTTGTGTCTCCTCTGGGACCAGTCTACTTTTCTGTGTTGTGAGTTGCTGAGGGGACTACTTTGCCTTTAGTGGGGTAATTTTCCAAGGTTCCAACACCCAGGACTCATTCAGTGAAGAGGAAACAGCAGACGACTTCTGTTTGTCTGATTTGCCCAGCTGCGGCACTTTTAGAAGGGCCATTTCTAGTTAAGGATTTCAGATTATTAGAAAACTGCAGGGTTGTGGGGCTTGCATTCTTCCTTAGACTGAAATTACAGCCCGAATGCACTTAATGATACACATATGTACTGTAATTTGTAAACATAACTCAAAACCCGGTATCTAAGTTGGGTCATTTGCGGTTGGCCGTTCAGACCTCATTTCTATTTGACAGGGGTTTATTTTAAGATTGCTTTTTGGAGCGGTTGTTTAACATTCAAGTGATCTATTAGTGTCAAGTCTTTAGCTAGACCTGTTTTAAATGAGCTGCCCGTTAAGTAGAAAACCAAACAGAAGTTTGCTTTCCAACGCAACTTAGCAAAGTCAATGTAACTTAAATTTTCTTATCTTCACGTGTATGTACTCAGCCTGATTTCTTTCTTGAATATTCATTTAGGGTAATAGTACGTGTATGAATGAAATTCTTCTAGTTACTCTTGATATTGTTGCTTAGCAAGAAATATAGACTTAACAGGTTCAGAGAAGAACACTTTACAGTAAGCTAAGTGGATTTTTTAGTGAGTTAATTGTGTTTCTCGGCGAAATGAGTTTGAAAGAATAGTAATCTGCTTCTGGAGCTTTATTTCTAGGATGTTAAATGTTCTATGGGAAGTAAATTCTCACTAGGCCATTAACTACATATTTTTTTACAGGCTAAATATTGTAACTCCTTTTGGTTATTTTGTTGGAGATGGGGGTCAGTTGGATGGAAGCTAAAGATGGTTTGGGTAGATAGCCACACTGTGCCTCAGATGGTAGTTTTATACATCATCCTAATTCTTACCATTACTGTTGTGACTTCTTCTCTCTTCTTTCCCGGTGTCCAGATTATCACAGCTTTAATTAGGGCGTTCTTTCGTATTTAATAACAAATACAACCATTGTCAATTTTGTAACTCAGGTTTTCAGCCCTTCCCTTTTGTGTTCCAGATGCTCCATACTTGCCTGTAGTGCTTACGTGGCTCTGGCTTTGGGTGATAACCTTATGGCTTTGAATCACGCAGATAAACTTCTTCAGCAGCCCAAGCTGTCAGGATCGCTTAAGTAAGTGTGACTTCCCCTGTGTGTCCCAGGGTCATTTTGTTTGGAGGTTTTCAATTAGTTTGTGGTACATATTGCTGCTCTTTACTCCCCCAGTGGGATGTATTATCTAGACAAAGCAACTGACTGAAACATTAATTTGGTAGTTCTTTTCCCTTGTTGTACCTCGAGGATTAAGGGAAGTAGCATTTGCTGTACTGAGTATCAGGAGGCAGAAACTTTGCACTGTCTAGCGTCCACTACTAGGCCTGACTGGAGCATATTTTCACGTATTAGTCCCCAAAACAAGATGAGTCCTCAGGAAGAAGACCCACAAAAATAGGAGTTTAGTCAGCATGATAAATCTGCTTCAAGGAATGCAATTTAAATAGATAACAATTCTGACTACCTGAGTTTTATGCCTCTTCAGTATTACTGTCATTGTCAGTCTAAAATTGGCTAAAGCACCTCTCTTTCCATTTATGGAGGTTGAGTGAGATGCAGCTGTCTTTGAATCTTTGTATGATGCTCTGCTAGAAATTTTATTCGGAACCACAGATACTCTGCATAACGTTAGGACAGTTGTTTTTTCATTCATCCTGTGGGTATATACCTATAATCTCCAGAATATAATTACTTACTCTTGCCTTTTAGTGGTCTTTGTTTATAATGTGCAATGCTTAGAATTGGGAGATCATACTCTGAGGAATAATTCTGTTGATGTTTAATTATGTTTGTCCTTAAGAAAAAGTATTACTTTATACAATCATCTAAAATTAACAATGATTACGGTTATTTTAGGCCAGTGTTTCCCAAACATACCTTGTGTTTCAAAAAAAAAAAAGATAATTAAAAGAACATCCAGTAACATAAGAGGCTTTGCCACAATCAAATATAAGAAAGCCTTGTCTAACATTGAGGCCTGGCGGGATCCCGAGTTCCAGTTCAAGCAGCGGGGTTGCCTCTGAGGGCACCGCCGTCCAGCTCGGGGAAGTAGCGCCCAGAGTTGCCGCCCAAGTCCACACTCGGCCTCTGGTGCCACGGCCATGATTAGAGCAGTGTTCGGTTTGTTTTGCTGTTTAACAGAAGTGAAACACAAATCTTCACTGCTTTTTCAACCTCTTTGGTTGACATTGTGGTCACTGTTCTCAAATCCCAAGTAGATTCTTTACTTGGCATTCGTTGGAGGGTTTTTAAGTTTATCAACTTTTGAGGGATTGGCCAAGCTGTGTCTGGCAATTTCTTTTTTTAATTCTCTTGATTTCTTTTTTAATTCTCTTAACTATTCTTTCCTAAGTATTGGTTTCTTAATTAATAACAAGGCCACTGTCTGTCTTCCCAGCAAAGACAAGCAGGTAATTCTGCATTTGGCAGCTCACATACCACAGCAGCTTTACCCCACAGCTTTTTGCTTTCTGTACACCTGGTCAAAGATTTCTTGGCTTTGAGTGTCATGAAGGCATTTCATTTGGCTAAAAAAGGAAAATGTTTTTAATAAAGTAAATTCACAGAAGACAATTTGAAGTAGTTCTTTGAATTTATGTGTTTGTGTTTTGTAATGATTACTGGCTTGTGGATACTATTTTAATGAAATTTTTAAATTATCTTATTTCAAAATATAAGTGAAGTTACTGATTTTTTTTTTTAAGATTTTATTTATTTATTTGACGAGAGAGACAGCGAGAGAGGGAACACAAGCAGGGGGAGGGGGAGAGGGAGAAGCAGGCCTCCTGCTGAGCAGGGAGCCCGATGTGGGGCTCGATCCCAGGACCCCGGGATCATGACCTGAGCCGAAGGCAGACGCTTAACGACTGAGCCACCTAGGCGCCCCTACTGATTTTTTAAAAACTTGTCATTTCTGTTAGGGTATTTGGTAGAGAACCAAAATAAGGTCATCGCAGCCCCTCTTAGTTAGAAGAAATTGCTTAATAAAGAATTAAAGAGCTCTTGAGTGGTTAATATGTGTAAATCTCTAAAAAGGTTATATTGAAAAGAGCCTAAAATTTGAGGACTCGAGATTCATGGGGACAGATTCAGTTGGGTCAGGCTAGCTAGAGTAGGTGAGACCTAGCTGGCCATTTAAAAGGAGGAGTAGAGAGATCCCTGACTGGCTCAGTTGGTAGAGCATGCAATTGTTGATGTCAAGTTTGTGATTTCAAGCCACATGTTGGGTATAGAGATTACTTGAAAATAAAATCTTAAAAAATAAAATAAAAGGAGGAATAGATGTTGGCTTGTGGAGATGAGGCCAGGCTTGCCCAAGAAGGCCAGGCCATGGGGGAACAGTGGGTGCGCCCTGCCCAGGACACTGTCTGGTAGGACCAGAGCAATTTTTGAGGGGGTGGGAATATTGACTGGATATAGAAAAGTGGGACCAAACTTGGAGAGCTTTAAGTTGATAAAAAGTTTTGTTCTCAGGTAGGAAAAGTCATTAAGATTTTCAGCAAGGGTGGAATATACCTAATCCTGTTTTAATTTTGAAAAATCAATCAGGTGATCATAGAGAAAAATGGCCTGTAAGTAAAAGACCGGAAGAAGCAGGCTCTTATAAGC